>NC_088374.1:25820304-25827804 GCF_034508935.2 Berghia stephanieae | reverse complement strand
AGATGTCTGGATGGATTGGCTCCTGAATATTTGCAGGAACTGATTAAAAAATATGAACCCACTCGAAATCTAAGATCATCTCAGTCCCAACTTCTAAAAGTTACCACCTCAAAATCCACTTTCGGTGAAAAAGCCTTTTCATTCATAGCTCCATGCCTATGGAACGCACTTAGTCCTCGGACAAAGTCCTGTGAAAACTTATCATCTTTCAGGAAATGTCTGAAGACTGAGTTGTTCCGCGAGGCTTATTTTTCATAAAATAGATGTTGCTTTGATTTTGTTTTTTTTTGTATGCATGCTTATTATGTATCATGTAGTGTCGTGATTTTTAATTTTGTTGTTTTTAAATATTTTTATTTTTATTTTTATTATGTATACCGCCGCAGAGCACGATTAACGTGGTTGTTTAGGCGCTATATAAATTCATTATTTACATATTTACATATTTACTACTACTACTACTACTACTACTACTACTACTACTACTACTACTACTACTACTACTACTACTACTACTACTACTGCTGCTGCTGCTACTACTACTACTACTACTACTACTACTACACTACTACTACTACTACTACTACTACTACTACTACTACTACTATATACTACTACTACTACTACTAACTACTACTACTACTACTACTACATACTACTTCCACTACTACTACTACTACTACTACTACTACTACTACTACTACTACTACTACTACTACTACTACTATACTACTAACTTTCTACATACTACTACTACTCTAACTACTAACTACTACTACTACTACTACTACTACTACTACTACTACAACTACTAATACTACTACTGCTGCTACCACTACTACTACTACTACTACTACTACTACTACTAACTACTACTTACTACTACTACTACTACTACTACTACTAACTACCTACTATACTACTACTACTACTACTACTACTACTACTACTACTACACTACTACTATACTACTACTACTACTACTACTACTACTTACTACTACTACTATACTACTACTACTACTACTACTACTACTACTACTACTACTATATACTACTACTTCTACTACTACTACTACTACTACTACTACTACTACTACTCAACTTACTACTACTACTACTATACTACTACTACTACTACTACTACTACTACTACTACTACTATACTACTACTACTACTATACTACTACTACCTACTACTACATACTACTACTACTTCACTACTACTACTACTACTTCACTACCTACTACTACATACTATAACTACTACTACTACTACTACTACTATGTACTACTACTACTACTACTACTACTACTACTACTACTACTACTACTAAACAACTATTTCTACTGTTACTGCTAATGTCAACACCACCAGTTCCCCACCACTTAAATCATAATTTCCCATATTCGTTACAGATACCTTTCTCCATGTATTGCAAGAATGCTGTCACAGCCAATCCAGATATGCCCAAGATGCCTGATAAATTCTATTTTAAATTTGTCAGAAAGTATCTTCAACCAATCAATGGGACAAGTCAAGCTCCAACCTATTTTGAGGTATTCTATGATGACGATGATGTTGGTGGTGGTGGTTGTTGTGGTGGTTGTACTGGTAGTGGTAATGATCGTGGTGATGATGATGATGATGATGATGATGATGATGATGATGATGATGATGATGATGATGATGATGATGATGATGATGATGATGATGATGATGATGATGATGATGATGATGATGATGATGATGATGATGATGATGATGATGATGAAGAAGATGATGATGATGATGATGATGATGATGATGATGATGATGATGATGATGATTGTCATATATAAAACAGAAGAAGACAAGCTAATATTTTTTAATCTAAATATTAACTTCATTAGTTTTCACCAGATATAAAAAATACCCACATAATTTGTGAAGATCGCTATCATATCCCTCGTTCTTCTTCTTCTCTTCCTCTTTCTTTTCCTCCCACCCTCCTCCTCCTCCTCGTCCTTCCACCTTCCTCCCCCTCCCACCCTCATCCTCCTCATTGTTTCATCTTCATCAGCCCATATTCATCAATATGCTAATTTATTTTATTATTGTTTAACATTGATAATTTGTTGCACCTAATGTTAAACCCATGTTTGCTTACGGGATGTGTTCTGTTTAAATTATACCGTTTTGATATGGTGAATATTAATTGAGGATTGTGTCACAGAGCGCTCAATAAAAGTTAACATCAAAGGTTCTCTTTCTAAGTCTTTCAAATGAAAGTTTGGAGCACCTCAAGGATCAGTTCTGAGGCCAACCCTATTCATACTCTACACTTTTCCGCTTGCGGCTATCATCAGAAATCATAATTTAGGGTTTCACATTTATGCTGACGATAGGCAATTGGATGTCTATGTCAACAAAGAACAACCAAAGTCATCGAAGGCTAAAATTAAGAACTGTGTCCATAATCTTCGGCAGTGGATGGCTTTAATAAGATTAAATTAATCGATGATAAGATTGAACTAATAGTTATCCATAAGAAACAAGCTGAAGTACTTGTCAATGAGATCAACGTCTGATTAACGAGTATCATAATTCAAAACCATTGCAAAATATATCTATGATTCTTCATCGATGAGCATTTAACGATAAACAATCACATTTTAAAATCATGTTAAGTCATTAATTATTATATAAATAGTATTAGTAGACTTAGAAACCTCAGGGATGAAAAATATACACGACTATTAGTGCACGCACTTGTAGCCAGCAGAATCGATCCCTGTAATTCTCTACTTTTAGGCTCCTTCGCACTAGGACAAAACTGTCCCAGGACGAATTTGTCCTGTCCCACTGGAGAAAACTTCTATTCAAAAGGGGTACAGCACTAGGACAGGACTGTCCCAGGACGAATTTGTCCTGTCCCACTGGAGAAAACTTCTATTCAAAAGTGGTACAGCACTAGGACAGGACTGTCCCAGGACGAATTTGTCCTGTCCCACTGGAGAAAACTTCTATTCAAAAGTGGTACAGCACTAGGACAGGACTGTCCCAGGACGAATTTGTCCTGTCCCACTGGAGAAAACTTCTATTCAAAAGTGGTACAGCACTAGGACAGGACTGTCCCAGGACACACCTCGCGTATTGCTTGCGCAAATGCATTATCAAAATAATAATAATAATAATAATAATAATAATAATAATAATAATAATAATAATAATAATAATAATAATAATAATAATAATAATAATAATAGTAATAATAAATCTTTACTGTCCTCAAAAAATGTGTCAATTTGTTTTTGGTTACACATTTATAACAATGCAATATTGACATAGACACACTCACACAAGGTGCACACTAGTAACATAGTAGTCATTTTTTTTTTAAAACCCGGCATCAACAACAATAATATCACCATCACCATTATCACCATCTTCATCATCATCATCATCATCACCACAACAACCTTCCTAATATTTTAGTACAAACCTTCACTTTCACCATTCCCCTATAAGACCATCGCCAAGCCTGTGGTCCTTCCCCCCCCCCCCCCAAAGTTCCTCCCTCTTTCCTTTTTAAGGGTAAGAATCTTGTCCTTTCTCCCCCCCCCTCTCTCTCTCTCTCTCTCTCTCTCTCTCTCTCTCTCTCTCTCTCTCTCTCTCTCTCTCTCTCTCTCTCCTTCGCTCTCCCTTTTTATCTATCTTATCTGTATGTGAGGAATAACTATCGATGCTGTGATTTTGTCCAAAATGCTCAAAACACCCGCCAGCAGGACACAACGCACAAATACACAAAACCACATGCAATCTCGAACACCCAAAGTCCGACCGCAAGAATTCAGTGAGAACCATTCATAAAAAGCGGTCGGCGATAGACAACTATCTATAAGTTACTTCAATTTTGTTTCTCCCATATGAAACTAAGATACACATATTAATACTATTACTATATACTCCTAATCATACTCTCTTATGCCATAATAACATGAGTGCAACACACACACACACACACACACACACACATAGGCATGAACATAAACACACCACTGAACAATTTCACCTTGTTCACTTTCTCTCTCTCTCTCTCTCTCTCTCTCTGTCTCTCTCTCTCTCTCTCTCTCTCTCTCTCTCTCTCTCAAAATAAAGATGTATTATTATTAAATGGATGAAATGGAGGTTGCATATTCCTGTGCTTTACTACGTAGAAAAAAAGACAAAATAGAAAGAGGAAATAATATTGTTCAAGGGTCAAATCCATAGACTATGGTGATCTCCGATCTTATCCTAAAATGTTTTTCTTGGAATCACCTCACTATACCCAGGAGCAAATGAGTACCATTTGGCTGATGAAAGTAATTTTTGACAGACTAGCGTCATTTGATGAGAAAAATAGACGGGCTGCGTGGCTCGGCGGTATACGGTCTTTGCTTCGTACCCGAAGGGTATCAGATTCGATCACTGCGCTGTGTGGCCTTGAGCAAGTCACCTCGCCCTCGCTCAATTTGCGGCGCTGCATTACGGCTGACGTCTGGGTTATTCCAGTCTTCCGTTGGAATAGACCCTCGAGAAAAATCCCCCCTATGGGATGAATAAAAGGAATTTTATTTTTTAAATTTTTAACTGTTTTCTGTTTGCTCAACGCTACAGAAACATGGATAAGTTCCGGATTTATAAGCTTAGGAGACAGGATAGCCGAATAGTTAGCACGTTGTACTCTGGACTCGGAGGTTCTGTGTTCGATTCCGACTGAAGTCAATTTGTACTTTCCTATAGCAAGAAAATTTACTCCAATCACTCACTCCATTCAGGTGTAAAAGGGTGCCTGTCAAGCTGGGATAGTAATCTGCGATAGACTAGCGTCCTGTTCTAAAGTTTTCAAACAAATACGTTAAATGTCCGCTTCACGCTATTGAAATCGGGATAACTCCTGCACCATTGGCTACAAGGCTCTAAAGGACTTAATTTGTCTTACAATGAGCCCAAGTGGCTCAGAAGGAATTACTTAAAAATAAAATATTTTCACTGAGAATTCCCGAAATAAATAACGATAAAGATAATTGATCCCACAAGTTACAGAATAGATGTGCGATCGGCTTTAGACACGTCACTGCTGTGTCACAAAGTGTGACACTTCTTAAATTATATTTTTAAACATACGTTATTAAATTGCCGAAAATGTTTATGTTGCTATGCATTCTGTACGTGGTTTCATCACATAGAATTATTTTTTGAATTGTTCTTGCCTTTTTATATTCAGAATTGAAATAGATTAATAAATTATAACTGTGAAATTGAATGTAAGCTTCAGGTTATTATACGAAAATAGATAAAATTGACGTTTGGGGTTTTCCCTTCATCAACAAAACAGGATGAAGGAAACACTACAGACGAAGGAGATAATGTGGTTGTGGCGTTGTTAAGATGCATAAACAAAAACATTGATGGGCAGGAAATTGTATGCTGCTTTGTGAGGAAGCACGAATTAAAATAGAGCAATAGAAAACTTTTGTCTCCACTATACTTTCTAATCATTTTTTAGGTTGTTTTATGACGCAACCCTTCGATTTCAGAGTCTCTCGCTCACTCTCAACTCCGAACCGATAGATTCAGGGTTGTTTTTTTTTATTTTTGCTCAATTTAAATTTGTACTTTCGACTATCTGCACTTATCTTACACTTTTGTAAAGCCAGTGTCAATGGCAACAGGACATTTTTTGCCTCCGTCATCTCATTCGTAACCGACGTGTTATCTTTCCAAATCTCACTCAATCTAAGAATAGCTGCCATCTTGTTGACACTATGACGGTTCTAAGTAACCAGTCTTACATTAAATCACGAAGTCTTGCCTTGGCCAATGACTACAACTTGGCCAAACTTAGTCCGAAGGTGACGTGATTTTAGTCCCGGACTGGCATAGACAGCTCACATGAAATCCGACTTTTTTCAAGTCATAGATTTAAGCCAGAGTTAATCACAGACTAAGCGCTAGTCCGCGTTCATGAAAACGTCCCCATGTGTGACATTACTTGCTGGTGTCGTGTAGGATCGGAAAGTTATGGTGGATATTGCGCTATATATATATATATATATATATATATATATATATATATATATATATATATATATATATATATATATATATACAAGTTGATGTTTTTATTCTTTATTCTATTTCTCAGACCATGTACGATAAGCCGTTTAAAATCATCTCAATACTAGTAGAAAATCCTGGGAAAAACAGAATCACGAAGGTTCAATTCTGTGATCTTCGTGATTACAATACTGGTAGGTTCTCTATTTTAGTCTGTTTTGTTTTTTTTATCGAAACATGAATCTACTAATGATACTAGTACGGTTATGTGATCTTGTGGTATGACACTCGCTTTCGGATCGGAAGATCCTGGTTCGTGCCTCGTTCGGCGCATAGTCGAGTCCTTGGAGAAGGCTCTTTACTCACATTATCTCACCGTACTCATGTGTAAAATGAGTACCTGGCCGTTAAGAGCGTTGTCTCTGTCCGAAATAATTGTAATATCGCCTAACAGCCGTCATGTCCCGTCCTACATGTTAAATGTTGCTGTTGGCCGGGGCCCCTTGTAAAGCGCCTTGAGCACGTTTTGTGATATGAAAAAAAAAGTTCAATAGCACTTTCCTTAGATTTGTGTGAATTTGAAGTTTAAATATGATAAAATATTAGACCGAATGAGAAATTTTAGGGGAAAAAATCATCAATATTTCAAAATGTGGAATAACGGAATTAGGGAGTTTTGGAAAATCACTCTTCAATTGTGTCTGAAATCTGCTTGGGAAAAATTATTGGCCCCTTTGATGTTCGGAATTGTCATCCTGCCACGCTGTTGCCAGGTACACTTGCGAGGATCTACAGACTTTATTCCCAGACCGATTTTGATCGCTGATTATCTCAAAAGCTTTTTGTCAATCTATCTTGACTTTCACAGTAAAAATGCGGGGTTTTATATAGGGCAATATCCACTAAACGTACCCAAAGCGATTTATAACGGGTCCCTGACCAAGAAACGTGTAGGATTAGTCTGGATGCTTTTTAGGTAATATTTTAATGATTAAAACAGATGAGTGCCTATTCGTAATGGCATTTATGTCCCCGAAAATATTACGGGTTCTCTACTAGTGTGACATTAATCATTTCTTTAAAACAGGATTACAATATATAATCAACTATTCCACCGGGAAATGTGATGTCAGCAAAATCAAAAGTTCTATGGCCGACGATTTCAAGAAAACGTTTGGATTTGGACACATCGTCCATGACTACAACTACGAATATATGGGGACGGCGAGAGTCTCTTTTCATTATATTAATTTATTTTATCGTTATTTTCATTTCCAAATATTACAAATTTTACCATAGTAGAATTAACATTTTTATTTACAAATACATAGGAGTTATTTAGCAGATCATATAAATCAAGCCTCACGCATTTCTTAAATTTAAAGAAAGTAAAAGAGCGAGGATGGATGTTCTTTG
>NC_088374.1:25787804-25817804 GCF_034508935.2 Berghia stephanieae | reverse complement strand
CCAAAGACGAAGACGAAGATAAATTCTACGAAAAACTACATGCAAAGACGAAAACAAATATAAATTCTACCAAAAACTACATACAAAGACGAAGATGAAGATAAATTCTACCAAAAACTACATGCAGAGACGAAGATGAAGATAAATTCTACCAAAAACTACATGCAGAGACGAAGACAAAGATAAATTCTACCAAAAAATACACGCAAAGACGAAGACAAATATAAATTCTACCAAAAACTACATACAAAGACGAAGATGAAGATAAATTCTACCAAAAACTACATGCAGAGACGAAGACAAAGATAAATTCTACCAAAAACTACATGCAAAGACGAAGACGTAGATAAATTCTACCAAAAACTACATGCAAAGACGAAGACAAATATAAATTCTACCAAAAACTACATCCAAAGACGAAGACGAAGATTAATTCAACCAAAAACTAAATTGCAAAGACGAAGACAAATATAAATTCTACGAAAATGGCGAGAAAGTGCTACATCTCAGCTTGAATAACAATCTAAGAATTCTGAATTAATTCTTTCAAAAGAAAAACATCTACAAACAAAATGTACGTCACCAGATTAAACAACAACGAATGAAGGGGGGCCAAGTTGCCGAATGGTTAAGGCATTTTACTGTGATCTGGAAGGTCCAGGGTTCGAGCCTCGCTTCAGGCACTTTCGTTTTATTTTACTTGGACAAGATTATTAACCCCCAAATGTACTCACTTGGACAAGATGGGTGATTCCTTTTGAAACCAGACATTCTGTTTGATGGATTACCTATATATTCCTTCATGAAATGCCTCTGGAATGGGATTTTATCATGCAATGGCGAAAGGGCGTATAAAACAATGAAATAGATTATTTTTGTACACGGGAATAATTAAGTGCAAAGGTAAGGCTCATCATCATTATCAATACCATTATTAACAGAAGAATCATTATTAACAACATCATCATCATTATCATCATCGTTATTTTCGTGATCGTCATTCTCACCATCATCAATATTATTATCATTATTATAATGATCACTGTTATCATCATTATCGTCATCGTCCTCATCATCGTTTTCATCATTATCATCATCATCATCATCATCATCATCATCATCATCATCATCATCATCATCATCATCATCATCATCATCATCATCATCATCATCAACTTCTACTCTAGGACCGGTAGTCCATTCCTGGTAAAAATGGCGTCGTAAATCTTATGGATCAAATTAAATTGATTACGAAATTGTAAATACCCATTGGAAAATTGAGCTCAATGGCAAACTGTTCGGCCTTCTTCATTGGAAGGATCGACGTATTAACCTATTGGCTAATTGTCGTAGCAGAATATAGACTGTTTTTTCATGTAGTCGACACACCCATACATACACATACACATACAGATACACGCACACATACACGCACAAGCACACACATCCACACACACACATATATATTTATATATATATATATATATATATGTGTATGTATGTATGTATGTATGTATGTATGTATGTATGTATGTATGTATGTATGTATGTATGTATGTATGTATGTATGTATATAGTGCGGATATGTGGTCTTGTGGCATGACACTCGCTTTCGGATAGGAAGGTCTTGGGTTCGAGCATAGTTGACTCCGTGGAAAATGCTCTTTACTAACATGCTCCCACCGTAATCAGCTGTAAAATGAGTACCTGGCCGTTAACAACGTTGTCTCTGTCCGAAAAAAATATAATATCACCTGACAGGAGTCATTTCACGTCTTTCATGTTGAGTGTTGCTGTTGGCCGGGACCATTTGTAAAGAGCTTTCAGCACGTTTATGGATATATATATTGCGCTATATAAAACTCAATTTATATATATATATATATATATATATATATATATATATATATTATATATATATATATATATATAATGTGTGTGTGTGTGTGTGTGTGTGTGTGTGTGTATAAACATATAGACACACACAGACGTACAGACTTGCTCTTTTTTTTATTAATATAGATTAAAGCACGAAAGAGAAAAAGGAGCTCTGAGCATCTTTTATTGTATATTGCACTCTATAAATTCTCAAGTTTTGCTGTCTTTATCTATTTCACTGTTTTCCTCCGTCAGCCCCTGGACGCACAAGTCGTGGATTTATTTCAATATTCATATCAGCCCAGACAAGACCAGATTTTTTCTGACATGTCTATGTGTTATAGTCCTGGAAAGGAAATGTACATCTCAATTACTCTAACAGGTAAAAAAGGTTTATTAGTCTATTAGAGACAATTCGTTGCGGCTATGTAGTCTTGTGTTATGACACTCGCTTTCGGATAGGAATGGGTTCTTGGGTTCGAGCCTCGCTCGGCGCATAGTTGAGTCATTTGAAAAGGCTCTTTACCCACATTCTCTCACCGTACTCAAGTGTAAAATGAGAACCTGGCCGTTTACGGTGTTGTCTATGTCAAAAAAAATTAATATCGGCTAGCATACGTCATGTCTCGTTCTATATGTTGCGTGTTGCTGTTAGTCAGTGACCCCTTGTAAAGCGCTTTGAGCAGGTTTGGTGGATATTACGCTATATAAAAGCTCATTGCTGATTGTTTTTTTTTAATGTTAATCATAATTCTAAGATTGTGTTTTAATCAAACCTGCCTATCACTGCAAAAAAGTCGAAAAAATACGAATTTTTCGCTCCAGTTATAGAATTGCATAGGTCTCTTTGACTCAGAAAATGTTCTTGAAAAGGAAAGTTTAGCCTCATAGAACCTTTATTCAGGACATTGGATCATTTTTGGATCATGTTAACAGCAATTGAATATGTGTAAAGCTATTTAAAGGGAAATGTTTGAAGTTTCAAGTAGACAGCTCTGGTCTTATTCAAGTCAAAACATTTTTTCCTCAACCCTCTCCATACCAAATACAGGAAAATCGTCACATTCATTACAATGCAATCAACATTTTTCTTATTTAAATTTAGCATAACAATTTGAAGAAAATGAACAGTTTGTTGAAGAGCATGTTTTGCGAAAGAAATTGTGTATCCCAAGAACTTACTGATATTGTGTTTGAGTGATAAAACATCTATTTTTGTGTTCGTTGGGTGTGAAGTTTTGGGGGAAATCCTGAATATGGCTGATAAGGAAAGAATTAAAAAGAATAGAAACTGGTAGTGTACTGTAATAAACCAAATTCTTTTTCATAAGTGTTTGTTTTTGAGGTTGTGTACTGTAATAAACCAAATTCTTTTTTCATAAGTGTTTGTTTTTGAGGTAGTATACTATAATAAACCAAATTCTTTTTTCATAAGTGTTTGTTTTTGAGGTAGTGTACTGTAATAAACCAAATTCTTTTTTCATAAGTGTTTGTTTTTGAGGTAGTGTACTGTAATAAACCAAATTCTTTTTTCATAAGTGTTTGTTTTTGAGGTAGTGTACTGTAATAAACCAAATTCTTTTTCATAAGTGTTTGTTTTTGAGGTTGTGTACTGTAATAAACCAAATTCTTTTTCATAAGTGTTTGTTTTTGAGGTTGTGTACTGTAATAAACCAAATTCTTTTTTCATAAGTGTTTGTTTTTGAGAAAACATACATCAGGATAGAGATCCACACATCAAGGAATGCACCACACATCAAGGAATGCACCACACATCAAGGAATGCACCACACATCAAGGAATGCACCACACACACACCAGAACCAACTTAACTTTGCTATGATAATAGAAGCTCCTTACAAACTTGGGATAATGAACTCTCAGTTGGTAGAGCACTCACTTCTCATACAAAGGGATGGGGATCAATCTCGGATGAAGTCCATATATTTGTTTGACCCCACTCCCCCCCCCCCCCCCCCCCCCCCCCCCCCCCCCCACACACACACACACGCGCACTCACATCTCCTTTTCCCACTTAACAGTGTTTGGGTAACTGGATATGTTAGATCTAGCGAAAAGTAATTTTTGACAATCCTATCCGAAGGGTAGCAAGCAATTGCTATTGTTCATTTCACTTTATATAAACCATGATAAATTCCGTCTTTATATGCCGTATGGACCTTAAGGAGTTGGACCTTGCTGTGAAATGCTACTGTCATTAAATTCTCTTGCCTTCAACTCGGTCCAGCTACGCCACTCTCCACACCCCCGTTATTTGTTAACCTTGTTCCGATACGCCACCGTCAGTAACTCTTTTAATTATAAATAAATTAATTAATAACTAGAGCTTTTATATAGAGCAGTATCCACTAAACGTGCTCAAAGTGCTTTACAAAGGGTCCCTAGCCATCATCAATATTTAACATTTAGGATGGAACATCCTTTTTGGGCTATAATACATTTGTTTTATTTGGACAGAGACAACGCTCTTAACAGCCAGGTACTCATTTTACACCTGAGTACGGTCAGATAATGTGAGTAAAGAGCCTTCTCCAAGGACTCGACTATGCACAGAGCGATGCTCGAACCCAGGACCTCCGATCCAAAAGCGAGTGTCAAACCACTAGACCACACAGCCGCACGATAAACGTACAGTGGAATCCCAACAAATCAAAACCTCAGGTAGACCAGTGAGATTGGATGAATTTAAACACTGTCGGTTTTATCTGTTACTGTTACCAAGAGTCAACACTCTAAATATAGAACATAACATTTGAGACCAGCGGGACGTGTTGCCTGTAAACAGACCTTGATTTAAAGAGTTTGACTTTATGCGGATTTCGTTGTATCTTTCCCAGGCAACTCACACACACACACATCCTTAGATCAGGCTCCGTTCAATATTGCCATGATATGCCAAAACTGTCATGAACCCTTTGTATATTCATATTTGGTTTAATATTCTAGTGTGACTAGTTAGGCAGATTTTTACCAAGGCTGATTTTATTCTCAGTCCATTTTAAATATATAATAATAATAATAATAATAATAATAATAATAATAATAATAATAATAATAATAATAATAATAATAAATGGCATTTATATAGAGCTTTATCCCGTTGTCACAGGCTCTAAGCGCTTTACAGTGATATAAAACAAAACATATTACACTGAGACAAGTGTGAAAGAAACGTGATACGAATTCAATTTAACAACAACAAAATATGAAAATAATATTGCAACTTACGACGTAAAAAGATAAAAGTTTAAGCGAGATTTGAACGTTGTCAACGAATCCGAGCATCTCACGTGTGATGGGAGAGAGTTCCAAAAATGGGGGGCCGAAAATTGAAAAGATTGTTCACCTATTTTATGCAATGGCTTAGGTTTGACAAGGATTGATTGGTCATTGCTTGACCTCAAGTTTCTATTGCGGACATATATGTTTAGAAGGTCTTTAATATAGGAGGGACTGTTGATGCTCAGGGATTTGTAGACAACAGTACAAATCTTATAGGCAACTCTTTTTTCCACAGGAAGCCAATGTAACTCACGGAGAAGAAGAGTTGCTGACGGGTATATTTTGTTATTGCGTACAATGAGACTGGCTGCGTTATTTTGAGCAACCTGAAGTTTGCTCTCTCTATATATATATATATATATATATATATATATATATATATATATATATATATATATCATTCTGTTTGCTAAGACATTTTCCTGGAGGGCACCACTGTCAATAGTTTTGTGAATTTACAGCAAGGCTGATTTTATTCTCTATCTAAGAAAACAAATGGTTTTTATGGGGCTCGATAGGACAGGACGTCATTCGATGCTGCATGGAATCATTGGCATTTATAAAGTGGTTTTTTTGCACGACTGATTTTTTCTTGTTATCAGTATAGAAAAACTGTGTACTTATTGGTTCTACAGTTTGCTATGACATCGCTTTCGGCAGAATATCACTGTCATTAATCAAGTATATTTTTTATAAAGACTAAATTTATTATTATATTATTTGTTTTAAAAATATGTTTAGGTGTTTTACATTTTGCTATGAAATATTGTACTGTCAATATCCTCTGTCATTAATAACGTGGCGTTTTAGTACGACTAACTTTGTCCTTTATAAATGAAAATAGTATATGTATTATGGTACACTCCACTGCAGAAAACCTGTGTCATTGATTAAGCGGAATTCTATGACGACCAAGTGTATCCCATATTTATAAAATACTCTACGTATATATAACGTGACTCACAGGAAGGTTTTACACACTCCACTGCTGCAAACCTCCTCTGTCATTGATTAAATGGATTTTAAGTACGACTTTATTTATTTTAGTATGATATTGCATGTGTGTTTTACAGCACGCTATGACAGGATCTACTCCAGGAATCCCGAACACTTCAAGGAAGCTTTTGGAACGGCCATGATGAAATATAGTGAGATAAAAAGTCCTCTGCGGATTGCCCAACTAAGGGTATAATACCAATTCTCTCAATCTCTCTCTCTCTCTCTCTCTCTCTCTCTCTCTCTCTCTCTCTCTCTCTCTCTCACCTCCCTCTGTCTTTCTCTCTCTAACATTCTCTCTCTCTACCGCTCCATCTCTCTCTCTCTCTCTCTCTCTCTCTCTATATATATATATATATATATATATATATATATATATATATATATATATATTTATGTTTATTTTGGTTTTTTTTAACTATATGATATTTTTCCTCTAGGCATAGATAGTTTGTATTTGTGTGTAAACATTTTGGTATTTTATTGTTCTTTTTCAAAGCTGCTGTATTCATTTTTTTTCATCACATCTGGTATTCGGTTCCAGGTGGAACCGGCAGACAAATCCAACACGTTGGTCCAATTTACCCTCCTAGACAAGCCATCCGTGACAGTGAATGCCATGTCAGTGGTTCCGGAGAAAGACAACAGTGAGGTCTGGACTGCTCTCAGGAAGAATTTGGACTCTGGAAAGTTTACACTAACTGTCCACGACGGTAAGGTAAGATATTTTTAAATGGAAATAGAATTATTTCCCTTTGTTTATCTTGAGAAGAACATCGTCATCATCATCATCATCATCATCATCATCATCATGGTCTCAAGTGAGTAAAGAGCTACTCGACTATGCATAAAGATATATGTAGAATGAGGCCCCAGAATTTACTAGTTACTATAAATGAAAAACAATTAACGATTTGTTTACAATGAAATAAAAATAATGATGAAATTTAATTAAAAGAGATAAACAGTGATCGTGGCAGTTACAAATAGAGATATGAATATTTTACGTAACTTATGATAATATGTCAGGTTCATAAGTTACGTTTCCAGGCAGTTGATGGGCTTGGATGATCTATTCCTCTGATAACAGGATTGGACTCGTAAAATTCCACTTCCAGGCAATTGGTAAGAGGTTATAGTGTAGTACAGCGGGCTTGGGTTTGATCCTTGAAGATTATACAATCAAAGTTAAAAGCTCCGGCGTCTTAATGGTGTAGATATAATATCTACAAAGTCCCAAAAGATAAAAATCTTACAATATATATATAGGAATAGAGCGACTGGCCGTCCGGCATAGATTGTGGAGAGAAAGTGAGTGTAGAGTGTTAGACCTATCAGCTTTTATAATAAGTGGCTACGTGACAGAATGTAGAACGAAAAGTATTCACTAATTAGAAATTAATTCGAGGGAAGGCTATAAAAGGAAAGACGATCTAATATTAGAAGGTAAAGTTTATCTAAGCCTACCGAAATATAACTGGAGTGAGATGAATTCAGTTCTTAATAAAATAAAATTTAATAAGATAATTGTGAACAACCTTTACTGTGACACCCCCCACCCACGTTTAAAATATACTCTTTAACCATTATGGGAAAGATAGATTTTACAAACGGAAGTAAATTTACTATCATGATACTCTAGCATTAATCCATTGTTATGATTTGTGCTACAATTAAATTATTTATTAACTAGACATGGAAATGTTTATATTAACGTAGGTATATGAATGGGTGACAATAACAATGAAAGATTGTGATTACAAATCATTGTGATGAACAACATGATGGCAATGTGATTACAAATCATTGTGATAAACAATAGTGATGGTAATGAAGCATGATTTAAGTCGATGATATGAAGGTAATTTACTGAATGAAATGAATGAAAATGTAAATGAAATATTGACATTTCAATTATTAATCATAAATGAGTGAAAATTCATAACAATAATAGATAAAGAGAAGATTTCCCAAATCATGAATGGGTATGGTATATATATCCAAACAATACTCAATGTTACATGAAGTTGGGTCATCATGTTTACAAATAAAATTATCGAATTGTGCGTTCCGATTTGGCATAGTTTGCGAGGTAACTAACAGTATGCATGGGAGGTTAAGTTATACCATTCTCACGTGTTTATACTAATCGAGAAAGTAGGTCGGCGTGAATATTTTCACGGCCTGGTATGTGAGAGATACTGAAAGTGTAATTTTGCAAAAATAGACTCCACCTTAGTACTCTACTATTATTCATTTTGTTATTTCTTATGTACGTGAGTGGTTTATGGTCCGTTTCGACCACAAACTCTTTTAGCAGTAGATATCTGCTGAATGTCTTTAAAGCAAAGACGATGGCCAGTCCTTCACGCTCTATTACAGAGTATCGTGATTCTCTGTCCAATAATTTTCTGCTTGCATATAAGCAAGGCATTAGAGTTCCCTCATGCTCCTGTAATAGTACACCTGCGATGCCCTTATCAGACGCGTCAGTTCTTACAACAAATTCTTTTGATATGTCGGGTAATTTAAGAATTGGTTCTGAACAGAGTAATGCCTTTAATTGGTTAAAGCTATTCTGACACACTTCTGTCCAAACAATTTTGTTCGGTGACCCATTCTTTGTCAGATTTGTTAGCGGTGTCGCGATGTGCGCGAAGTTGTAAATGTATTTCCTGTAAAAATTTAGGAGCCCAAGTACTTTGCGTACTTCTTTTTTTGTCTTAGGTGGTTGCAATTGTGCGATTTTTGTTTGTTTTTCTGTCTCGGGTGTCTGTGTCCCATGACCAACGGTATGATTAATCCTGCATTTGAAGCTTCGATATTAGTAAACATAGGTTGCGACACTGTGTCTCTATCAAAATACTTTTTTAGCATATTTGCATGGAATGTCTTTGTTGTGTTGTTAATTTTAATCTCGTAATTAACATTAGATTTTACTGCTGTTATTTTGAATGGTCCTTTCCATGTAGCTAAAAGTTTACTCGAGTCATCGGGTAAGAGTATTAGTACTTTGTCACCAATCTCAAATTTTCTTGACTTGCTTTTTCGATCGGAGTATTCCTTGTATTTCTCTGCTTTTTTAGTGACGGATTCCTGTGCTAGCTTACATGTGTCCTCTATTCTGTCTTTCAGGTTTCTTACATATTCGTAAGCAAACATAATTTCGTTATTGTCCTCCTCATTCCCTTTACAAATGTCGGCTACTATATTGATCGGGCCGCGAGGTGATCGTCCATACATCAACTCAAATGGGGAGTAGCCTGTAGATTCTTGGGGTATTTCTCTATATGCAAATAGGATTGCTGGTAAGTATCTGTCCCAATCATCTGGTTTTTCTGCTGACACTTTTCTTAACATATTCTTTAGAGTGCCATTAAATCTTTCACAAAGACCATTTGCTTGGGGGTGGTAGGGAGTTGTGAATGAGTGTTGGATTCCCATGAGTTTCATGGTTTCATGCATCATATGTGATGTAAATTGGGGTCCATTGTCCGACAGTATCTCATTTGGTATGCCTATTCTAGTAAAAATTGTCATCAATGCTTCAGCTATGTGATCCGATGTAGTTGATTTCAATGCTATCGCTTCTGGCCACCTGGTTGCGTAATCGACTAGTGTTAGTATGTGTGTATGGTTTCTATCTGATTTTGTTAAAGGGCCTATAATGTCAATTGCAACTTTTTGAAAAACTTTTTCAATAACTGGGGTTGTCTCTAATGGCAATCTCGGTATTCTGCCTTTTGCGACTCTTCTTTGGCATGTGTCACAAGATTTCACATATTCTCGGACGTCTTTAGTAATTCCAGGCCATGTGAAATTCTCGGATATTCTCTTCAATGTGGAAGAGCTCCCAAGATGTCCAGAAGTTATTGAATCGTGCGCTATTCCAAGGATTTTGTTTCTGTAAATACTCGGCGTGACCAGTTGTTTAGCTATTTTATTTCTTTTCCTATGTAACCTGAACAGAATATCTTTTTCAATGATGTATTCAACTTTTGATTTCGTCCCTTTGTTTGCGATATTGAAATATGGTGTTAAAGTCGGGTCCTTTTTCTGTTCTTCAATGAACGTGTTCTTGTCAAATTGTTGTGGTTCAAGAGAAATAGTCATTGGCTTCTCTGTTGTCTTTGTCATCTTTCTTGTTTCTGCTAGACAAGCTGTTTCTTGGGTTAATGACCATTCTTTTACATCTGTTGGGTTGTCTTTAAGACCTTTTATATTGCCAACAATAACATCAGCGACGGGGTTGGGAAGTATACAGCATTCCACTATTCCTGTATAGTATGGGGTTTCTATGTACACATTAGCTGTTTCAAAGGTTTCGACTGTGCCACTGAATGTGATGCATTGTACCGTTTTTCCAGTTTTGTCTTCGTCATTGATCAAAGATGCTTTTATTCCTACTGTACTGCATCCTGTGTCTCTCAATATTTTGCAATCAGTTCCATTAGCTTTGCCTTCACAAAAAAATAGCGATCCTGATTTGTGAGTTTGTGTTAAAAGTGACATACCTTTCACGCAATATACATTTATATTTTCTCCTGACATTACTCGTGTCTGATTGTTTACACTTGTTTGGAGTGATGCATTTGCAGTTTCTTTTGGATATCCCACGATTTTGTAACATTTGTCTGCTGTGTGGCCTTTCATTCCACAATATTGACATTTAATTATAGGTTTGTTGGTTTTCTTATACTCAGTATTATTGTCAGTGCTATTTCTTGTTTTGTTTTGATAGGGTCGGCTATGGTCTCTATTGAACTGTTTGTTCCATGGTTTGTTACTATGGTCATCCTGTTTCACTTGCGTGTTCCGAGTGATTGATCGGCTCGTTCTATTTGAGTATTGAACTTTAGGTGTACCTGGACTCTGAGCAGCAGCAGCGTAGTATGGTTCCTTCAATGTTCTGCTAAGGGGTGTCAATGGATGTGCGCTGTTAAAGTTTTCTGCGTAGATTTTTAATTTGTCCAAGTTTTCTGGCTTTCTCTCTTTAAAGAATGCGACTAAATCTGGGTTGCAAGCTTGATAGATTCGATTCTTCAGCGTGAGATAGTAAAGGCCTGCAAAGTCGTCTTGTTTTACGTTTGCCAACTCAAGCCACCGATTTAGAAATTGAGTAATTCGGTTCACGAATGTATTAAAGTCTTCTCCACTTTCCGGTTTTGCAGTGTGAAACCTTTCCTGGTAACCATCTTCCGTTAATCTAAATCTTTTTAGTAGAGCGTCTTTAATTTTTCCATAGTCATCTGCATCTTCAGTTGTTAAGGTATAGAAAACTTTTAGCGGTTCTCCAGATAAGCAGTTAATCAAGGCTGTGGCCCATTTGCTTTCTGGCCAACGATAACCTTTAGCCTGAACTTCGAATCGGTGTAAGAAGGATTCTAAACAGTCTGAGCGTTCATCGTATGTTGGCATGCGTGGAAGTTTCACGAAAATTCATCACTATTATTATGTTTTCTTTCATGACCGGTTTTTGTTTTTTCAATTTCCAGCATCATTTGGGTCCTTTTGGTTTCTTCTTCTGCTAAAGCTATTTGTCTTTTTAGTTCCCTTTCTTGGACTCTTTCTTCTCGTTCTTCTCTACGTATTCTTTCTTCGTGTTCTTTTTCTTCTCTACGAATTCTTTCTTCATTTTCTTCTCTACGAATTCTTTCTTCGTGTTCTTTTTCTTCTCTACGAATTCTTTCTTCATTTTCTTCTCTACGAATTCTTTCTTCATGTTCTTTTTCTTCTTTTACTTTCTCTTCGCACCATGAAAATATTCTTTCCTGGGGTATTTCTAAGTCCTTTGCGAGACTTAAGTATCTTTTATATGCTTCCATGTTGCAATAAATTAGTTACGATATTTTATATATATTATATTGACAGGATACTGTTACTGACTGTTTTATTTATTTACACTAACTGGAATGAACTGTTCTATTTTTAGAAATCTCTCTCTCTTATTTCAACTTATTATGTATGTTGAATTTGATGCCTTTTATCGTTATATCTTATAAAGCAATGTGTCAATACAATGCGGAGTTATTATGACTTGTGTCAATAACAATGTGTCAATCGCGTGTACTCTAAACTATGTTACTACGAAAAATTTATCACCAATGTTTGTGACTCGTCGCTAGTTTGTGTACAATTATTCGCAATGACGCTAATATACTAGAGTGTGATAACAATAATAGGATGCCAAAATAATCCCAAGTTATCTATCACTAAATATAACACGACGGCAAGTAGACTCCTTTTATTATTATTTAGTTTTTTAAAGACTCACTTTTCAGAACATAATATATAAGTGGTTTTCGGTAACAGTAATATGCCAAAAATGCATTTAAAACAAATCACTATGCAAAACAAATCACGATGTCTATAGTTACTATGTGATGCCCAACTCATGTAAAAGAGAATAATGAAGGATATATTTACCAACTCAGTTCGTAGCTGGGACCTCTCTCTTGTTCAATGGTTGTTCAACAATTGTAATTAGGCATTGAAGAGTGTTTAACAGTGATGTCTGAAATACAAAACAATAAAATATCGTAAGATTTACAATAGTTACAAAATGTGTTCACAACACTGAGTGATTGGATGATAGGTGAATGAATCGTTATGGAATGTAAACATATTGAAAACAATTCATGAATGAGGCAAACAACAAAATGAAATGAGTGATATAATAACAAAGTGGACAAGGAATGAATGAATGAATGAAAAACTGAGTGAATAGATGAATGAATGAATGGATAATGTATGAATGAAAGAATGAAGGGAGGAATAAATGTATGAATGATTGGATAAATGAGTGAATAAACGAATGAATGGATGAATGAATAAATGAATGAACAATGAATGAATGAATAATTTATAAATGAATAAATGAATGACGGAATGAATCAATAAAATGTTATTCAATTTGAATGAAAGAATGAATGGATAAATTGCTATTCCATTTAAATGAAGAAATGAAAAAGAAAAAAAAATTAATCCTGTAAATAGGGAGTTCAATTAAAATATGATCAAGTGGGGCAATTAAGAGTTTTACAATTTAAACTTTAAGGTTAGATGAAATAGACATAAGTAACTAAATAAATTCAATTCTTTATATGTGTCCCCTCCAAAATGTCATGGTCTCAAGTGAGTAAAGAGCTACTCGACTATGCATAAAGATATATGTAGAATGAGGCCCCAGAATTTACTAGTTACTATAAATGAAAAACAATTAACGATTTGTTTACAATGAAATAAAAATAATGATGAAATTTAATTAAAAGAGATAAACAGTGATCGTGGCAGTTACAAATAGAGATATGAATATTTTACGTAACTTATGATAATATGTCAGGTTCATAAGTTACGTTTCCAGGCAGTTGATGGGCTTGGATGATCTATTCCTCTGATAACAGGATTGGACTCGTAAAATTCCACTTCCAGGCAATTGGTAAGAGGTTATAGTGTAGTACAGCGGGCTTGGGTTTGATCCTTGAAGATTATACAATCAAAGTTAAAAGCTCCGGCGTCTTAATGGTGTAGATATAATATATACAAAGTCCCAAAAGATAAAAATCTTACAATATATATATAGGAATAGAGCGACTGGCCGTCCGGCATAGATTGTGGAGAGAAAGTGAGTGTAGAGTGTTAGACCTATCAGCTTTTATAATAAGTGGCTACGTGACAGAATGTAGAACGAAAAGTATTCACTAATTAGAAATTAATTCGAGGGAAGGCTATAAAAGGAAAGACGATCTAATATTAGAAGGTAAAGTTTATCTAAGCCTACCGAAATATAACTGGAGTGAGATGAATTCAGTTCTTAATAAAATAAAATTTAATAAGATAATTGTGAACAACCTTTACTGTGACAATCATCATCATCATCATCATCATCATCATCATCATCATCATCATCATCATCATCATCATCATCATCATTATCATCATCATCAGTAATATTATTATATCTCTAATACTTATCATCACCATTATGTCAACGATTATTTTCCAGGGAATCCCCATGTCTGCCAAGGCTATCAAGTACAGCAAGGAATTTGACAATCCCAGATCATTCAAAGTAAAACAAGGTGATTGTAAAACAACAATGCTTTATCTCCAGATCTCCAATAGGGAATGAGATTAGCTGAAGAGTAGCGTCCCTTGAATTGATGTCACCGGCGGAGAAGTTATTTGTAAACAAACCAACTACAAGCCAAGCGCTCCAAATAAAAAAAATTTATTATTCATATTTCTGTACAAAAATGCATATCATAATCAACGTTATGCATTTTTGTACAGAAATATGAATAATATATTGTGTATTTGGAGCGCTTGGCTTGTAGTTGGTTTGTTTACAAATAACTTCTCCACCGGTGACTTCCAATCAAGGGACGCTACTCTTCAGCTAATCTCATTCCCTATTTAAAGAAGGCTTAAACATCTATATAGCGCAATGTCTACTAAACGTGCTCAAATCGCTTTAATGCGGTCACCTCGTAGTCACCAGCAGCTAGCATATGAGACGAGACATGAGGCGTGGTAAGTGATAACACCATGTGGTCTAGTGGTATGACACTCGCTTTCGGATCGGAAGGTCTTGAGTTCGAGCCTCACTCGGTGCATGGGTTGAGTCCTTAGAAAAGCCTCTTTACTCACATTCTCTCACCGTACTCATGTATAAAATGAGTACCTTGCCGTTAACAGCGTTTTCTCTTTCCGAAAAAAAATTGTAATATCACCTGACAGGGTCATGTCCCGTCCTAAATGTTTAATGTTGCTGTTGGCCTGGGACACCTTGTAAAGAGCTTTGAGCACATTTGGTGGATATTGTGCTATATAAAAGCTCAAAAAGCTCAATTTTTTATCTCATAGAGGCAACGTTGTTAACGGCCAGGTACTCTTTTTACACGTGAGGACTTTGACAGAATGTGAATAAAGAGCCTTTTCAAAGAACTGAACTAAGCACTGATCAAAGCGGGACTCAACCTTCTAACTAACCTTCCAGTTAGAAGGCGATTATCGTACGCTGGACCACGTAGCCGCACTTCAACACTTGGGGACGTGACTTCCAACGTTTTCAAAATCTTCAAGATAGAATGATATATAACAAATTATATATTTATATATATATATATATATATATAATATATATATATATATATATATATATTATATATTATATATATATATATATATATATATATATATAGATCTACTTCCCGTAGATTGTCCTAGTGACAAGAAACAGATCTGTAGGAGTATCTAATAATAATTATACTTAAAATGTTTATAAATAGTTCCTTTTATAAAAAAAAGTTTAGCACTATTATTTCATGGTTTTTGCTTTAAATATATATATATATGTATATATATATATATATATATATATATATATATATATATATATTATAATATAAAATAGTGTTTTATATCTCTGACTATTTGAGGACCTAACATTCATCCTTTCACGCCCCCACCCCCACCCCCCATTATGTTTTACAATGAATTGGGTGGAAGACAAGAAAGTCCAATTCAAACGGGGCACACACATTTCCATGTATTCTAATCAAACCATGTCTGTTCCAGCCTGGCCCCGCCCCCTTTCTCCTTCGTCCTCAGTTAAATGGTCATGACACACTAAAACTATGTTCTCAACAAGAGAGCAGAGCTGCCGAGTTGAAAATTTTTAAAACTAGAAGTTTCCAGAGGATAAAAAACAAGAACAAGCGACTTTAAATAGCTTTAAAAATAAATAATTTACCCTTGGTCTTAGCATGACCTAGATAATATGAATGTAACTTTCATCTGAATCTTCAAAAATCCTTTATTTTTCAGTAAGATTTGTTGAGTCAAAAAAGCGAATATAGTTTTGTATCTAGGGCCAAAATTCGTATTTCTATGAATTGCTCATAGTACCAGGCAGGTCTTGGAGAGTGACATGTTAAAAGGGGGAATAACACACGAAATAATACTTCAACATAAACAATAACTGGATTATCGCCCCTAGCTCGTATCTAATTAAAACAAACCAATAATTTTTCTCTCCATAATTTTCTCTCCGTTCGCTTCATCATTCTGCCCGCCGCCCCTCTTCTTCACCATTACCATCAAGGGGACAGCGTGGCTCAGCGGTACGGTCTTCACTTTGTACCCGAAAGGTACCGAGTTTGATCACCTGCCGCTGCATTGTGTCCTTGAGCAAGTCACATCCTCCTGGCTCACTTTGCGGTTCTGTACTGCGGCCGACGCATGGAATATTCCAGTCTTCCTTTGGAATAGACCGTCGAGACAAATTTCCTCAATGTAATGAATAAAGGGAAGTTTACTATTATTTCGATTTATACAACCACCACCATCTGCATCAGCGTGGCCTAGCGGTATCATCTTTGCTCATACCCGAAAGGTATCGAGTTAGACAACCACCCGCGCTGTGTGGCCTTGAGCAAGTCACCTTCGTTGGAACAGACCCTGAGGCAAATTTTCCATTGGGATGAGTAAAATGAATTACATTTATTCATTTATTTCCTCATTATCTATGTATTTGTTTATCTATATCCATGTATTTTTAATTATCCACAGCCAAAATATCTAGCGCAAGAAGCTATAGTCCAGGTATGAGATGTTCTTACTTTCAGTATACATAAAACATATATATATATATATATATATATATATATATATATATTAGATAGATAGATAGATAGATAGATAGATAGATAGATAGATAGATAGATAGATAGATAGATAGATATATAGAGAGAGATAGAGAGAGAGAAAGAGGGAGAGAGAGAGTGAGAGAGAGAGGGAGAGATGAGAGCCATATCACTAACCGTGATCAAGGCGCTTTTCAGGAGATCGATTCATAGACAATAAAAACGATTAAAATGTAGGGCGAGACATGAAGCCTGTTTGGCGATATTACAATATTTTCTTCCGACAGATATCAACGCTGTTATCGGTCAGGTACTCATTTTACACCTGAGTACGATCTAACCTGTGAGTAAAGAGCTGACTGTCTCAATCATTGCCATCATTACAGTCGTCAGCAATTTCTAGAAGCATCCAAACTGGATCTGGGCACGATATAGAACAAACCCCTTCAACTGACCTTCCAGATCACAGCCATCATTACTATCGTGAGCCATTTCTAGAAGCATCCAAACTGGACCTGGGCACGATATAGAACAAACCCCTTCAACTGACCATCTAGATCAGAGCCATCATTACTCTCGTGAGCCATTTCTAGAAGCATCCAAACTGGACCTGGGCACGATATAGAACAAACCCCTTACACTGACCATCTAGATCAGAGCCATCATTACTATCGTTAGCCATGTGTAGAAGCATCCAAACTAAACCTGGGCACGATATAGAACAAACCCCTTCAACTGACCATCTAGATCACAGTCATCATTAATATCGTGAGCCATGTGTAGAAGCATCTAAACTGAACCTGGGCACGATATAGAACAAACCCCTTCAACTGACCATCTAGATCACAGCTATCATTACTATCGTGAGCCATTTCTAGAAGCATCCAAACTGGACCTGGGCACGATATAGAACAAACCCCTTCAACTGACCTTCCAGATCACAGCCATCATTGCTATCGTGAGCCATGTGTAGAAGCATCTAAACTGGACTGGAGCACGGCATAGAATTAGTCTCTTCGATTTGTCTAAGATACTGACATCACTGCCAATCAGTTCCTGCTAGAAGTGACAAAATTAGACCTGGCAAATATGTATATTTGTCAAACCCTTGAATTCTTTGAATAATTAGGAGAGCAGGCACTGCATGAGATACAAATATGAAATGGTAGATATGACATAATGCCAAACAAAGACAGAGGGAAAATATAAGGGAAAAAAACCACCCCAAACGATGGGAGTAGCATCCCCTTGTGAAGAATTTAGACATTCAAATGTCCAACTATTATGGGCAATGTTTGTAGTGTAATAGTAACACATCAGTACGAATATCAGGAGGTCTAGGGTTCGATCCATAAACGAGGCAGTCTGAATGTTTTGGGATGGTTGGTGTTTTTTTAATTGCCTTATTTGCCTTTGTAATTTGTCTGGCACTGTTTTCATACATAAGGTCTGACTTTGAGAATTTATTATTCTGACATCAACTGGATTCAAAAGTCTGATGTCACGTCCGCCCAGCAACCAGTAGCCTGGTTCTTAACAAAGAAAACGACACTACTTTTTATTCTTCAAGCAGGTTAGAACTTTTTCACATGTCATGTGATCAGAATGTATAAAAGTTCAAACATGATCAGATTTATAATGTTTTTCTCCTCTGGATACACTTTTATGCTCGTCGGAGAAGTATTTCATAAGGGCGTCCGCCATTGTTCCGATAGTTTAGAACCAGTTACTAAGTTATATGCGTCATTATGAGGGAAGTGACTTCACGACTGTTGAAGGCTATTGCGGCGAGGTTATTAAATACTGTTTCCAAATAAGGACTTGTCACTCCCGGAATTATACCGTTTTGTGTGGACCGGTCACTTGTTATATGTAACCCATCGTCTCAAGACAGTGTTATGTTGATGTCAACGAGATGCCCAAAAGTCAACCTGACGATAAACTGATGAAGAATATGAATTCATAGGTCATCATCATCATGTGCTTACTTTATCTCACTTTATTATGAGGAGAGAGAGAGAGAGAGAGAGAGAGAGAGAGAGGAGAGGAGACGAGAAAGGGATAAAGACATATAGAGAGAGGAGAGATAGATATATAGATAGAGGAGGGAAAGAGGAAGAGAGAGAGTGAGAGAGAGAGAGAGGAGAGAGGGATAGAGACATATAGAGAGAGGAGAGATAGATAGATAGAGGAGGGAAAGAGGAAGAGAGAGAGAGAGAGTGAGAGAGAGACCTTGAACTTTGAACGTTGAAATGTTTATTCATGTGGATGCGACGGGTGACAATCTTATAATAATATAATATTTGCGTGTATTTCAGGAGCTATGGGCGGACTGGGAGTCGGCATGTTTTTGGTCGGGTTGATCCTGGGTTTTGGTAGCCTTAAGGTGACCAAGCGTTACAAGGACAGAGTCCCCGATGTCGCCTTGCAGAATCTTGGAAAATCATCTTGAAGAAATGTATCAATGTGTTGTGTTAATGTGTACTTGTATTTATGAGTTAGTTAGAAGTGTGTAATATGTGATTGAATATAATTATAATTACTAATACATTAAAATGTTTAACTAGACAGAAAAAAATGAAATAAATTAAATAATGTGTGGACACTCACCCACTCACGCACTCACTCACTCACTCACTCACTCACTCACGCACTCACACACTCACTCACTCACTCACGCACTCACTCATCACTCACTCACTCACTCACTCACGCACTCACGCAATCACTCACTCACTCACTCACTCACTCACGCACTCACTCACTTACTCACTCACTCACTCACGCACTCACTCACTCACGCACTCACGCACTCACTCACTCACTCACTCACACACTCACTCACTCACTCACTCACTCATTCCCATGACCAGCTGATCTTCGGGGGATATGCGGGATGCAACCTCACGTCATTCGTCACGGTCTCTGGCCTTTTCAAATAGGCTGTTGAGATTCAGGCCTGTCCACTGTTTGATGGTGCTTTGCCATAGATTTTTTTTCTTTCTTCCGTTTCTCCTCTGGCCCTCAACGCTGCCGTGCCTGACAGTCTTGCACAGATTATCATGGCGGACAGTGTTGTCCCAACTGTGACAATTTTCTACATTGACAACAGTGGGTCCTGTCCTCCTGGTCGACCCTCTACCTCTTCTAAAATATATTTATTAGTCCTGTGCTCCAAATAAAGAACTCTCAGGATTTACCGATAGCTCTTATTTTGAAAAGAACAGATTCGATTTTCTAGATCTGTTTTGAGTGTCCCTGCTTTACAACCATAGAGCAGGATGGATAGTACTAGCGATATAATTTCAACTTAAATCCAAAATGAATGTTCCTTTTCCATATGGTGTTAAGTCTTGTCATGGCTGTTGTGTGAACACTTGCCAAAGATAAGAAAACACGACAATGACAAATCATTCTAAATTAATTGGTTATTGTTATTTAAATATGTATGTACGTGCCAATAAGTTTAGGGACAAATCTCCTAATAAGTTCATTTCTTTTTCACATGACGTCATATTTGTCTCAATAAATTTACACGTGTACTCCTTAAAGTTGAAAATTTTGATACCGTCAAAGTTTGACAAAGTTAAGGCCGTTCTGAATTGCTGTTCCCATGTGCGTCAGCGACAGAAAGCTGTCATCGAAGTTCTTGTTTTCGAAGAAAAACCTTCAAGTAACATTTTTAAAAGATTTAAAAAAGTATACAAACCTTAGTCATTAGGTAGAGTCAATGTGACTGGGTGGTTTGAACGTGTATCTCGTCATTAAGAAGAAAATGAGACGCAATGCAACACCTAATCTGACACCCCGTCAATCCTGTCTTTATCTGAACATGTTGATGGTCGCCGCCCATGCAGGGTCAACTCAGTTATGCAAATAAAGACAGGAGAATTGATCCGATCTGATAGAGAAATATCCTTTGATCTTACGGGTGTTTATAAGAGGGGTTCAAGACAACTGCTTTGTCCTAAGACAGCAGACAAATGCGGCCGTAAAACAGAATAGAACGAATGACCCAAAGATGGAAGTCTCCGAGTTCACATCATTAGATTATGTTGAGCCAAGATGGAGAGATGAAGAGAAATAGAGATGGACACAAAGTGAATCATCTAGATGGGACAACTACTGTAAGTTTACAAACACACGTCTCGGAATACGTGAGTAGGTAACATGAACACGACAGTCATCTAATCAAAGAGAAATAACTAAAAGGTATAAAAAGAAATGGTGTGTGGAAGTCGTCTAACAGGCTGTGTTGTTGTTCCACATTCTATGAAGATTTTTCAAATCTTTACTGGTATTATACATATTATAAATCTGGAATTTTTATATTATTGTATTTGTGACACCGTGCTCTTTCATTTCATATAACTTTTGCCGGTTTCTAATAGGATATTTTTTTGTGATTTCACGTGATTTTTACGTTACTTCTGAATATCTGAAATGGATTTTATCGACATGAGTTCTCACCAGGCCCTGTTATCACATGCAATTTGGATAATTCATGACCCAATTTTTGTACTAAGCAAATACTTGCCGTGAAGTGTTTTCAAATAACGAAACTTTTCGCTAAAAATATATTTATAGAAAACAACGAGGTGGAAGTCGAAAGCAGAGATCAATTTTGGTGAAAACTCATCATCGGCCAACCCCTCGTCACCACCCTCCAAGACCCCCCTCCAAGACCCCCACCATCACTGAATACAATACTAGTAAACAACAGAGTAACCGACATCTCACCTTACGACAACTCACCTTCATCAAATTGCAATCATTTCCAATATGACAACAACAGTAAACGACAGCTAGATCAACAACACACGAGAAGGCAATGATTAACTTCCAAATGTATATTTCCTCTGTCCAAAGGCATCATTCTCTATGACAATGACGGTAACGGTAATAGTCATAGTCATGGCGAGGTTGGTAGTTATAAGAAAACGATTCATACGCCAAATGGACAATCCTTACGTTTCGACTATATAAATGTGCAGTCATGTAGAAATAAATTCACTGATATCCAAAAAAGAAAAACAGTTATTGACCACAAGATTGATGTTTTGGCTTATTTGAAAGCTGGCTTTATAAGCAAGGAGATGAAAACACCATAAGAGTTACTGCTACATGTATTTACCACCAAATCGTTCCATAGACGAGGAGAACGAGGTGGTGGAATAGCTCTCATGCATTCCAATAGACTGAAAGTAACAATAAAGTTCAACGACACGTGTAATATTTTTAACACCTTTGAGTCAATCGAAATGAAAATAGAAATGGACAAGTCTTCAATCACGATAATGGGGGGTTTATGGTGGTACATCAATAGCCGATTTTATTACTGAGCTCGATGACCTAACAATAGCATATTTTATATCAAATACAACATTAGTAACTCTTTGAGACTTTAATGTACATTTCGACACAGGAAATTCAACTGCAAAAAGGATTTAAAGAATGTTTGATGACCGGACTATGACTATGACTATGACATGACTATGACATGACTATGACTATGACATGACTATGACATGACTATAACTATGACATGACTATGACTATGACATGACTATGACTATGACTATGACTATGACTATGACTATGACTATGACTATGACTATGACTATGACATGACTATGACTATGACAATGACTATGACTATGACTATGACATAACTATGACATGACTATGACTATGACATGACTATGACTATGACTATGACATGACTATGACATGACTATGACTATGACTATGACTATGACAATGACTATGACTATGACTATGACTATGACAATGACTATGACTATGGCATGACAATGACTATGACATGACTATGACAATGACATGACTATGACTATGACTATGACTATGACATGTCTATGACTATGACTATGACTATGACATGACTATAACTATGACATGACTATGACTATGACTATGACATGACTATGACAATGACTATGACTATGACTATGACATAACTATGACAATGACTACGACTATGGCATGACAATGACTATGACATGACTATGACAATGACTATGACTATGACAATGACATGACTATGACAATGACAATGACTATGACTACGACTATGACATGACTATGACTATGACTATGACATGACTATGACAATGACAATGACTATGACTATGACCCAAAATGTAAAATCAAAAACACACCGATCTGATCACACCATCGGCTGGACTACGACATCTAAAATTTCATTTTCTTCTTTGATAGTCCTCAATAAATGTTTTTCGGACCATCATCTATTATTCTTTGACATGAACAAACAACGGTTTTCTAAATTACCGATCTCTTTTAGAAATCTGATGAAAATAAATAAAGCAGATGTTCGGAATGACATCTCTAATGGCGTCGATACTATGCAAACGAATGATGCATATGACTGGTGCTGTCTTCTCGACCCTACGTCCCATTTTGGACGGTCACGCCCCTCTGACGACAAGAAGAGGAAATGAGAGGAAGACAACGCCATGGTTTAATCCCGATATCAAGGCCACAAGTCGGGCCGAGGCCAAATGGAGAAAAGGTCACCTTACAATTCATAGGAATTTATATGGGCATTTTAAGAACGATGTGAATGTTTTAATTAAAAAAGCAAAGTCTATTTTTTATCGTCTCACAAGAACTAATGCCACCCATCCTAAGCAACTTTCTAATATTATAAACGACCTTATGGGAAAAGCAAATAAAACGTATCTACCTTCCAACATGTAATACAAAAAATAATTAACTGAAAACTTTTCAAAGTATTTTATTTTATTGAAAGAATTTAAAATGTAAAACATTACCATAATGAACTTATTGGATTGAAATCCTATGTTCGGAACTTACGATAAGTCTCAGATTTGCTCTTGCTACGCACTCCCCAGAACAAATTAAATGCAGGTAAAAGAGCTTTTTATTCCTCTGGTCCCTTCATTTGGCGGGCTCAAATACAGTAACAGAGAGCCGACAGACGTCATCTTCATTCAGTTTTCAAAGAAACATTACCCAAAATTAGATCAATTCAAAAACAGATAGATAATAGAAAAGGTTTGTTTTTCCTTTTAATTTGAACTTTTTTTTCTTTTGGGGGGGGGGGGAGGGTTAATAAATTGTATAAATCCAGTTTTAAAGAAGACTGGGGATGCCATAATGAAATGACGCAAAGGGTTTAATATCCGCTGATACAAGTAGCGATTTTGTTTGATTATTTTGGGGGAAGGGGTTGAAAACAGAAATAAAAGGAAATAGCTAAGTCAATATTATCTACATCTCTATTCCAAGACTTTGATACACAAAAGGGCGTGCCGAATGAATATCTAAGACTATATTATCTACATCTCCATTCCAAGACTTTGATACAGACAGGACTTGCCGAATAAATATCTAAGACTATATTATCTACATCTCTATTCCAAGACTTTGATACAGACATGACGTGTCGAATAAATATCTAAGACTATATTATCTACATCTCCATTCCAAGACTTTGATACAGACAGGACGTGCCGAATAAATATCTAAGACTATATTATCTACATCTCTATTCCAAGACTTTGATACAGACAGGACGTGTCGTATAAATATCTAAGACTATATTATCTACATCTCTATTCCAAGACTTTGATACAGACAGGACGTGTCGTATAAATATCTAAGACTATATTATCTACATCTCTATTCCAAGACTTTGATACAGACAGGACGTGTCGTATAAATATCTAAGACTATATTATCTACATCTCTATTCCAAGACTTTGATACACAAAAGGGCGTGTCGAATAAATATCTAAGACTATATTATCTACATTTCTAATGGAAGACTTTGATACAGACAGTAAACGATTTCTTTGACGTGTCAAAGTTGAACCGAAGAGACAACACACATTTCGAGAAAGTTTCCCCAAAAGCTTAAACTCTTTAAGAGTTACCAATACCAGCAGAGTTATCCTGGTCCTCTCAAGAAAAATTAATCCAGAGAGGAAAACATTACGAGGAGATGTTACAGCTGTGGTCAGTTAGTTAGTAGCTTTGATAACGGTTGCTAGGCCAACAGTAACTCGACCCAGCTGTTAACTAAAGCATATTCCAGTTTTCTTTCTATACGAGAAGTAAAAGAGTCAACAACAATGATGGGGCTGACCAAATCTTGCCCCAATAGAAATTACGTAGAATAGAAAGGCGCAACGAAATCTTCTATAGATCCCTCCAAATAACAAACAGTTCCCAAAATGCTTCTTAAGATGCCGACTGAAAAGCAGGAGCGCTACAAAAACTTCCCCAGAATGTAGTTCCAACTATGCAAATCTCAAAAGGGCGAAAAGTTTCCCAGAATGTAGTTCCAACTATGCAAATCTCAAAATGGCAAAACGTTTCTCAGAATGTAGTTCCAACTCTGCAAATCTCCAAATGGCAAAACGTTTCTCAGAATGTAGTTCCAACTATGCAAATCTCCAAAGGGTGGAAAGTTTCCTGGAATGTAGTTCCAACTCTGCAAATCTCGAAAGGGTGAAAAGTTTCCCGCCAAAACTGACATTTGATCTACAGCGAAGAACCAAGTCGGTCAAATTAAGAATCTATATTAAAAAGATGGAAAATAACAAACCACGGTCGTGGTTCAAGACGCTCTTAAATGCTTGTTTTTGTTGTTGTTGTTGTTGTTGTTGTTTTTGTTGTTGTTGTTGTTGTTGTTGTTGTTGTTGTTGGACGTGCCGAATAAATATCTAAGACTTTATTATCTACATCTCTATTCCAAGACTTTGATACAGACAAGACGTGTCGTATAAATATCTAAGACTATATTATCTACATCTCCATTCCAAGACTTTCATACAGACAGGGCGTGCCGAATAAATATCTAAGACTATATTATCTACGTCTCCATTCCAAGACTTTGATACAGGCAGGACGTGTCGAATAAATATCTAAGACTATATTATCTACATTTCAAAAGAAAGATTTTGATTTTGATACAGACAGTAAACGATTTCTTTGACGACAAAATTGAACCAAAAAAAAAACGATGAAGAAAACAATGGATCACGATGCAACAATTGAGAAAAATCTCTCTGATAAGCCTATTCAAGCCTGTACGAACAGGCATAGGCTTCCAAAGGTTATTGCCCCTATCCAAGAGAAAACAACAATTTCGAGAAAGTTTCTCAAAAGCTTAAACTCTTTAAGAGTTACCAATACCAGCAGAGCTATTCAGGTCTTCTCATCAAAAACAAATCCAGAGAGGAAAACATTACGAGGAGATGTTACAGCTGTGGTCAGTTAGTCAGTAGCTTTGATAACGGTTGCAAGGCCAACAGTAACTCGACCCAGCTGTTAACTAAAGCATATTCCAGTCTTCCTTCTATACGAGAAGTAAAAGAGACAACACCGATGATGGGGCTGACCAAATCTTGCCCCAATATAAATTACGTAGAAGCGCAAGGCGCAGCGAAATCTTCTACAGATCTCTCCAAATAACAGACAGTTCCCAAAATGCTTCTTAAGATGCCGACGGAGAAGCAGGAGCGCTACAAAAATTCCCCAGAATGTAGTTCCAACTATGCAAATATCAAAAGGCCGAAATGTTTCCTAGAATGTAGTTCCAACTATGCAAATCTCAAAAGGGCGAAAAGTTTCCCAGAATGTAGTTCCAACTATGCAAATCTCAAAATGGCAAAACGTTTCTCAGAATGTAGTTCCAACTCTGCAAATCTCCAAAGGGTGGAAAGTTTCCTGGAATGTAGTTCCAACTCTGCAAATCTCGAAAGGGTGAAAAGTTTCCCGCCAAGACTGACATTTGATCCGCGGCGAAGATCCAAGACGGTCAAATTAAGAATCTATATTAAAAAGATGGAACACAACAAACCACAGTCATGGTTCAAGACGCTCTTAAATGTTTGTTTTTGTTGTTGTTGTTGTTGTTGTTGTTGTTGTTGGACGTGCCGAATAAATATCTAAGACTTTATTATCTACATCTCTATTCCAAGAATTTGATAACGACAGGATATGTCCAATAAATATCTAAGACTATATTATCTACATCTCCATTCCAAGACTTTGATACACAAAAGCCGTGTCGTGTAAATATCTAAGACTATATTATCTACATCTCTATTCCAAGACTTTGATACAGACAGGACGTGCCGAATAAATATCTAAGACTATATTATCTACATCTCTATTCCAAGACTTTGATACACAAAGACGTGAAAAATAAATATCTAAGACTATATTATCTACATCTCCATTCCAAGACTTTGATACAGACAGGACGTGTCGAATAAATATCTAAGACTATATTATCTACATCTCCATTCCAAGACTTTGATACAGACAGGACGTGCCGAATAAATATCTAAGACTATATTATCTACATCTCTATTCCAAGACTTTGATACACAAAGACGTGAAAAATAAATATCTAAGACTATATTATCTACATCTCCATTCCAAGACTTTGATACAGACAGGACGTGCCGAATAAATATCTAAGACTATATTATCTACATCTCTATTCCAAGACTTTCACACAGACAGGGCGTGCCGAATAAATATCTAAGACTATATTATCTACATCTCTATTCCAAGACTTTGATACACAAAGACGTGAAAAAAAAATATCTAAGACTATATTATCTACATCTCCATTCCAAGACTTTGATACAGACAGGACTTGCCGAATAAATATCTAAGACTATATTATCTACATCTCCATTCCAAGACTTTGATACAGACAGGACGTGCCGAATGAATATCTAAGACTATATTATCTACATCTCCATTCCAAGACTTTGATACACAAAAGGGCGTGTCGTATAAATATCTAAGACTATATTATCTACATCTCCATTCCAAGACTTTGATACAGACAGGACGTGTCGTATAAATATCTAAGACTATATTATCTACATCTCTATTCCAAGACTTTGATACAGACAGGACGTGTCGTATAAATATCTAAGACTATATTATCTACATCTCCATTCCAAGACTTTGATACAGACAGGACGTGTCGTATAAATATATAAGACTATATTATCTACATTTCTAATGAAAGACTTTGATACAGACAGTAAACGATTTCTTTGACGAGTCAAAGTTGAACCAAAAAAAAAACGGTAAAGAAAACAAGGGATCACGATGCAACAATTGAGAAAAATCTCGTTGATAAGCCTATGCAAGCCTGTACGAACAGTCATAGGCTTCCAAAGGTTATTTCCCCTACCGAAGAGACAACAAACATTTCGAGAAAGTTTGACCAAAAGCTTAAACTCTTTAAGAGTTACCAATACCAGCAGAGCGATCCTGGTCCTCTCAACAAAAACCAATCCAGAGAGGAAAACATTACGAGGAGATGTTACAGCTGTGGTCAGTTAGTCAGTAGCTTTGATAACGGTTGCAAGGCCAACAGTAACTCAACCCAGCTGTTAACTAAAGCATATTCCAGTCTTCTTTCTATACGAGAAGTAAAAGAGTCAACAACGATGATGGGGCTGACCAAATCTTGCCCCAATATAAATTACGTAGAAGCGCAAGGCGCAGCGAAATCTTCTACAGATCTCTCCAAATAACAGACAGTTCCCAAAATGCTTCTTAAGATGCCGACGGAGAAGCAGGAGCGCTACAAAAAGTTCCCCAGAATGTAGTTCCAACTATGCAAATATCAAAAGGGCGAAAAGTTTCCAAGAATCTAGTTCCAACTATTAAAATCTCAAAAGGGCGAAAAGTTTCCCAGAATGTAGTTCCAACTATTCAAATCTCAAAAGGGCGAAAAGGTTCCCCCCAAGACTGACATTTGATCCACGGCGAAGATCCAAGACGGTCACATTAACAATCTATATTAAAAAGATGGAACACAACAAACCACGGTCGTGGTTCAAGACGCTCTTAAATGCTTGTTGTTGTTGTTGTTGTTGTTGTTGTTGTTGTTGCCAGTCGCCCAATGGATCCCAACGCCAAAGAGAAAGAGAGAGGAGAGGAGGATGGCTAAATATACAAGAGATGATGGAGGTGGAGAGGGAGTCTGGAGGGATCATTCATTGTAAATGAATAAATGTCCTCATTCAATTGGATTTTTATCCGTACCTTGCTCACCTATCATATGTTTGTTATATTATATGCTTGGATTACAAAACAAAACAAAAATATATCCAAGAAAAAAAAGACCTTAAAACAGTCCTTTTAAGGACGAAAAACCTCCCGATGGTTTGTAAAATATTCTCATGAAATGAAAAACATCGTCATCATCTTCATTCATCATTATTTCTTCTCTCTTCTTATTCTTATTTTGTTCTTGTTGCTGTTGTTATAAGCTCACGTCGGGTAAGATCAAAGAATGTTTATAAAAGGGAGAATTAAGGTTCGATTCTCCGATATGACGTTTGTTTAAAAGGATTCTACGGTGCTTTCGACATATTCAAGTCATATCAGCACCAGTAAAAAAATAAAGAAGAAAATGGGATAGTCACAACTATCTAGAATTCCAATAAAAGCTTCTGAACGATGACGTCAGTTATTCAACGCGTAGCCCTCGTTTGGCAGATTATGTAGGGAACACAAGTGTGATGTCAACAAACTGGTTCCAATCTCATTGCAAGTGTACAACCACCTTTCCTAGAGATAGAATATATATCTAATTTAAACAATCTTCTGGTTACAGAGTGATGACATCTTGTTTTCTAGTCTAAATACATGCAGGTCGTCAATACAGACCATCCATCCTCGTTCTTTTACGTCCCGAAATCCTTAGAATCTGCCGATACATCCTGATACTATAAATAGATATGCCACCTTATGATTTTATATCTAACATATTTGTGATTAGTCCTCCGATTGACTGGGTTTCATACACACTTCCAAAGAGTTAGGAACCGGAAAAGTACGCTGTGTGACGTCATGACTTTCCTTCCCCATTTCTTGCATTACAAAAAGGGGTCCTGATAGCTATAGATAGAATGAAGTTGACGTCATTCAGGTCTTTGCTTGTTTTTTTTTGTTTTTGTTATTTTTTTGCCACCCGCGTTTATTAGTAATTCTCACTAAAATGTATGTATCAACCAGGCTATAAACGTTCAAGATTACACATAGTTTTGTATGTTGGCCCGTTATACATTCGGATGGCAATGTAGTGAGCTTCTTAGCCAAGCGCATACTAGCTATACATTGAGGATGA
>NC_088374.1:25777804-25780304 GCF_034508935.2 Berghia stephanieae | reverse complement strand
TTTATTACAGCTATAATAAAATCGATAACAGGGGAGGATCGGAATTCATAGAAGATTTACATTATCAAAATTATGAATTTTCCGCATATCCATTTTGAAGGAATTCGTTAAACTGGAGTGTTCGGTTAATTGAAGTTTAAACGATATATGTGCAGTATTTGAATATGAAGCAACGAATGGCAATTATTAACTATCTGTCATCTACATTTTATAACTATCAATACACACTACTGGTGAATACAAACGAAAATGAACACAATATAATTTTGATTGCAAAAGTTTGAGAAATAGTTTGTGTTTATGACAAAGAGGATTATATAAATCTATGTAGACTGGTCAAAAGTAAAAATTCATCAATTATGAGACAGTGTCTCCACAAATATATGTTCAACAATAACAACAACAACAACTACAAAAATAACAAAAACAACAACAACAACCTAGAAATTTTGGAAACATCAATCAGCACAGTCTGATGACGAGGATGATGAAAAGGAGAAATGAAACGACTACAGAAAGATTCCGAGCATCACTCTATCCAATGAATGTAATTTTTCTCTAGTTTGCGAAGGTTGAGGCATGCCTTTTCTCAGTCTACTCTTTATCATTTATTGCCTCGTCGGTGAGAGAAAATTTGGTGTTCCTCCTCTCAATCTTTCCCTCTACTTAGGCCCAATGACCTCGATTGGATTGCGCTCACAGTGATATGGGGGAAGTCGCGCAACCTCGTGTCAGAACTCCCTCATTAGACAGTCTGCTTTGAAAGCTGTTTCCGGTTCATTTCTTTTGTTTACTAAGGAGTATAGAATATGTAGTACTGTCTGATTGAAACCATGAAATCATGTCAGCTTTTATATTTGCCAAAGTTGGACCCTTAAAGTGACCGTGGGCCAACGAATGGTAGCGTTGTCCAATACAATACAGCTGGGTGTTCAATGGAGGGCAGCAAACGATATTTAGTCAGTCTTTAAACACCTTTGCATTGACCTCAAAATAATTTTCCAGATGATGCAGAGAAGAAAAAATGGCATGGCATCCTTTTATGTATCCAGTACCATCACCACCTGCAAGAATAACAATGATTCTCTGTCCAGAACCCATGGTCCATTTTCTGCTTGAATAATCAGACGTCCAATATTTTTCCGGATGTATGTTTACGCTCACCCATACATCTTTGGATGATATCCATATCAAAGTTATCTATGATCCATTTCCTGCCACGTCGTTCTACACGGGTGGTCTCTCTGTCGTATCTTGATAACGATCTTCTTGTGGTTGATTGTGAAATTCCAAAACCATTGCCGTCCTCTTTAATGACGTATCGATAGATACAAGAAGACTTCTTTTTGCAGCTTTACGAGAGTGGAACTGATAGAGATTCCGTACCGTATCGTGTTGTTTAAGAGCCTAATATGTTTTTAAAACCTTTAAAGGCCATGTGAAACGTTCATGCATAGACAAAAATTTGTCAAAGTTATATTAACAGTGTTTGTTAATTTGACAATATGGAGTATACAATCCCTATTTCAAATGATTTAAAGCAAGAGATTCATATCAGTCTTAGGTAGTTCCGAAATGATGTAGACAATATCTATGAATAATAAAGTCAAAATCTAATACAAACTACATAAGTGGTATGTTTATAACACATAAAACGAATTGTTATTATTTGGAAAGAAGTATGACGTGAACTCATAATCACTACGTCAGCGCAAGATTTTTTGGATATACGTTGAATTGATTCATACTTTGTGGTGCGTAACTTGTCTTCATTTTTTACAGTGTACAATCTCTAATTTTATGTCAGCTGTTTTAAAGTAGTTTTTATAGGTCTTAAAGAAGATAACTTTTTTAATATGGTACCAATACGGTCCAAAATCTAGATTCAGTTAAGACAAATTGAGTCAGAGGTTGACACAAATGTTTACAACTTTTGATAGAGGGACAGCTGAGAAAAACCAGAAAAACACGCGCCATTAATAAAAAATTTGACTATAGTAGTTTTAGTAGTAGTAATAGTAGTAGTGGTGGTGGTGGTGGTGGTAGTAGTAGTAATAATAATAATAGTAGTAGTAGAAGTAGTAGTAGTAGTAGTAGTAGTAGTAGTAGTAGTAGTAGTAGTAGTAGTAGTAGTAGTAGTAGTAGTAGTAGTAGTAGTAGTAGTAGAGTAGTAGTAGTAGTAGTAGTAGTAGTAGTAGTAGTAGTAGTAGTAGTAGTATAGTAGTAGTAGTAGTAGTAGTAGTAGTAGTAGTAGTAGTAGTGGTAGTAGTAGTAGTTAGTAGTAGTAGTAGTAGTAGTAGTAGTAAGTAGTAGTATGTAGTAGTAGTAGTAGTAGTATAGTAGTAGTAGTAGTAGTAGTAGTAGTAGTAGTAGTAGTTAGTAGTAGTAGTAGTAGTAGTAGTAGTAGTAGTAGTAGTAGTAGTAGTAGTCGTCGTAATAATAATAATAATAATAATAATAATAATAATAATAATAATAATAATAATAATAAATAATAATA
>NC_088374.1:25770304-25772804 GCF_034508935.2 Berghia stephanieae | reverse complement strand
TGTTTGATGACGTAATTTTTGCGCTTTCTGTTTCTTTTGATGTTTTATTCGTTTCTATTTTATTTCATGGAACAACGGGCCAATCCTATTTCGTTCGGACACCGAACATACACCGCCTTCCCCCTCCACCCTCCCTCCCCCCCCCCCCTACCCCAACCATTATAATCACAGCGTGTTGATTTGTTGTTTTTCATCTCAGTCGGTCACGGAACGGACTGTGAAGTGGCTCCGTTTTCCTCTTCGTTCTTCTATAAAGTGTTCAATGTCGAAGACACAAAGCTGCATTTGCCGGCGGTGAGAGGTAACTACAACAGTATCAAATGAAGAAATAAATTAAAAACTAGAGCTTTTATATAGGGCAATATCCACTAAATGAGCTCAAAGCGCTTTACAAGAGGTCCCTGACCAACAGCAACACGTAACATGCGGATTGAGACATAACGCCTGTTAGGCGATATTACAATTTATTTCGACGGAGACAACGCTGTTAACGGCCAGGTACTCATTTTACACCTGAGTACGGTGAGAGAATGTGAGTAAAGAGCATTTTCCAAGGACTCAACCATGCGCCCAAGCAGGCACCGGTGTAAGATAAAGATCTCAACAAGTGTGTATGAAAGGTGCCAGACAAAGCAAGAAAGAAAAATAGAAGAAAAAAAAACCAACCCAAAAAATCAGTCTACCTCGACTGGGGATCGAACCTCAGACTTGGGTCTGAATAGGTCTGAGGTTCGAACCCCAGTCGAGGTCGACAACGCCACTATCACATTATCTCATTCGTCTGTAGTGTTTCATTCATCCTGTTTTGTTGATAAAGGGGAAACTCGAAATGTTCATTTTATCTATTTTCGTAATTAGATTGAATCTTACATTCAATTTCACTTTGTTATTTATTTCTTCGAGCTTCGAGCAGCAACATTTACAATAGATCAAATTAAAATGTTTTTTAAAAATCCGATCGTTCACATTGAAATGCCCATGTTTTATTTTTATCAAAAACTGCGGAGAAGGGTGAAATCTGTCAAATAATCTACATTTTAACCAGTTTTGTTTGATAATTGTCAATGTGGGGGGTGGGGCACATTGGGGGGAGGGGGAGGGGGGCTGGTTTTAGTCCCCCTCCCCAAACTGGTCTTAGTCATGGTATCTAAGTCATGATTATATCGATGACATTATGTTACAGTGAATGACAAAATCAGCCGATGGTGAAAATATTGGAACTGAGAGATATTGCCTAGTAAGGTCAATTTTTAAAATCAAAAATGAGTTCTTGTCATAAATGATTAAATCAACCCTTTTTGTACATTTTCTGGAAATATCAAAGCTTAATTTTGCTTCTGAATATATTTTACAGCTAGTCAAGTTGAAAAAGTATGAAATTTGAGGAAAGTTGCTGGATAAATCGGGTGATATTTCATGAAGTTATGATCAGACGTATGGAAAATAAAAAATCGCCCGATTTACTTCAAATAAAGATTAAAATGCCCTGGTGAACATATTCTTTCAGAAAATGGAGAAAAAAATCAAATCCAAAATTTTTAACTTCCGACTGATTTTGCCTTGCATTGACATATTTATATTGTAACCATTTTCAGATATGCTGCCTGCCAGCAAAATCACCACGCCTATTTACCTTGGAAAATCAACAGTGAGAGGTAAGTCTCACAAATAGGTTTGTTTGTATAACAGGATTTGTGTCAACGGTTTAGTATTTAGTGTGCTGGTCTGGCAAAACCCGTCGGATGTCGCACGGGCTATTTTTGAGATACGAACGAATAAAGGTGAAAAATAGTTATCCGCTTGATTTTTGATTCTCCACTGTATCGTTTTTATTATCCATCTACTAATTACCTCTTTTCAAAAACAGGTTTTCACGTTTGAAGCGTGTAGATAATTAAATTTAATTATTTTTTCTGAGTTTTGTCAAGGCAAAATTAACCAATATTGGCCTAAAATCTGTCTCTACATTCGATACTATTAATGCAGGGGACAGCGTGGCTCAGCGGTAAGGTCTTTGCTTCGTACCCCAAAGGTACTGAGTTCGATCACCCGTCGCTGTTCTGGGCGTCTTTGAGCAAGTTACCTCGCCCTAGTCATGACGTCGTTTAGGCATTACATTTTTTTTCTGACAGAGACAACGCTGTTAACGGCCAGGTACTCGTTTTACACCTGTGTACGATGAAAGAATGTGAGTAAAGAGCCTTTTCCAAGGACTCAACTACGAGGCTCGAACCCAAGGTCCGAAAGCGAGTGTCATACCACTAGACTACATAGCCGCACAAGATATGTGTAAACATGTGTCCACAAAAAAGAATTAATGTAACAGCTTCAAAAAGGACCAAACAAAATAAAAACAAGGGATGTTTCGGGCTTAAACCCCTTGTTCAGCCAATGACAAAAGCAATAAAGGAATAGATAAAACACATAAAACCAAACATACGGCAGATAATATTTCATTTTTGAGCCAGATTTTTTGTTGTCTCGGGTGTTTTTAAATGAA
>NC_088374.1:25760304-25762804 GCF_034508935.2 Berghia stephanieae | reverse complement strand
TGTTTGAAATTCGAGGTTGACGACGAAGGAGTTGTCCGAAAAGGTTCTATCTTAGCTCAAACAATGGAATTGTCATGAGTCTTTTCTTCTTCGATAATTAAATTGATAATTGCAGGTACGAAAGTTGGAGTAAGAATGTATATTTTTCTACAATAGTGGAGACTATTTTGATACTTATCATTAGATATTAATTACACCAGTGCCTGGTCAATATTCGTCACGACTTTGAGTTCATAATAAATAAAAATGGAGATACTCTAATGCCCTCATCCTCGTCTTCTCGTGCTCAATGTTTGTGTTGTGTGATGTAGGAAATAAATTGCCCCAACTATCGGGAAACCTCGGTGGTATAATGGTGGCACGTCTGAACAGTAATCAGGAGGTATGGGGTTCGATCCCCAGTCTAGGAAGACTGGTTTTTGTTCTTGTATTTTCTTTCTAGCCTTATCTGTCAGCGTTTCATACACACTGTAATTAGATCTTTATCTTACACAAGTCCTGACTCCAAATGTGTCATTTCAACACAATACGATTCAATAGATGTCACGTCCGCCCAGCAACCAGCAGCTTGGTTCTAAACAAAGAAAATCGGTACTTTTTATATTCCATGCTGGCTATAACATTTTCACAAATCATGTGATCAGAATGTATAAATGTCAAAACGTGATCAGATTTATAATGTTTTTCTCATTGGATAGACTTTTATGCTCGTCGGAGACATATTTCATAAGGGCGTCCGCCATTGTTCCAATAGTTTAAGGCCAATTTCTAAGTTACCATGCGTCATTTCGAGGGAAGTGACGTCATGACTGTTGAAGCGTATTTCCCCCAAAAATTCACACCCACCCGACACAAAAATATACTTTTTCTAATCAAACACAATAGTAACAAGTGCATTCTGTATAGAATGTTGTTCAGCAAAATGATGTCTACAACACAGTGTTTATTATTTATAGCTGTCATTAAAGCATATTTTTACATGTTGTGATGTACAAGAGGAAGCAGAATGAGAAAAGTGTCGGCTGTACTGTAACGAATGTGACGATTTTCCTATGGTTGGTAAGGAGAGAGTTAATTACTTTTATATTTGTTGATATTTTATCCCTTTTTTAATTTGCAGGAAGTCTATGATCCAGAGTTCTCTATTTTCCTTCTAGACCAGGAAAGCGTGGGGTCAGAGGTCAGCACGGCTTTCAGAAGGAGATTAGTTCATGATTTTAATTCAGGTAAATGGTTTATGGTTCAAACACCTACTTGTATTACTTTTACCCACGTGTATATGTGGCCCATTCCCTAAAAACGGTATTATGAACAATGTGCTGAAAACTTAACTTAACCCTTTCCTTTCCAACTTTAGGAAAATCGTCACATTTGTTAAGATGCAACCAACATTTTTCTCATTCAGATTTATTTTGTACATCATAAAGTTTGAAGAATATTTTTGTTATAGTTATAAGAACTATAAACAATTATGTATATCATGTTCTTATTTCCTTTGAGTTAGAGTTTTAAAATCCACTTTTAGGTTGTGTGATAATGATGTTTGGAGGAAAATCCGGAAAATGGTCGGTAGGTGTGGCCGGTTTGTGGTTTTATTGTGGGTTCGAGTCCAACCGATAAGATCAATGGTCTGGATTCGAACAAGTATGCGCGCTGTGGCTCTCGTTACCAGCTGCACCACTCAACCTACACCACAAACGGCTCAGGTTTAATCTAGGGGTAATTAAGAATAGCCTTAGGGTCCCTTATAACTAATTGTATTAACACAAGTGAGTCAAGACAATAGCAACACCCAATACATTAATAACAATTCTATAAATAAGTTTAATTTGATTGTTACAGGAAAATATAGAGAGAATAAGTATTTATTTAATATCAGGAAGAATAGCTCTAATTGAGTGGATCTAATTTATTATGTATTTATTTCTTTCTTTATTTATTTATTTATTTATTTTCATCTGTGTCCGAGGAAAATACATTTGAAAATGATATAAGCCCGGTTGGCTTATCTTTAATCCAGCCTGCTTGCGTGATCGGTCAAATGACGAGGCAGTATCAGCTAGTTCAAGGGTTGGCTCCTGAATCCAGGGTTTTCTTGACAACAGTGTGTTGTAGTTATGGGCTGGTGTCGGCGATGACTGACATCAGGAATTGGGTGCTTAGCAAGGACTGTGAGGCAAGGATGCTAGGCAGGGATTGGGCACGGACTGGGCAAGGATGCTAGGCAGGGATTGGGCACGGACTGGGCAAGGATGCTAGGCAGGGATTGGGCACGGACTGGGCAAGGACCTCCAATTAAAAGTTTAAACAAAAAGGTCTTAGAGTCAAATCTTGTTTATCTTTCGCCACCGGGTCGTCCTTAAGCGACACATCATCATAGCTTTTATTTGCCGACCAAAGGCAAGGAGAAGCAATAACTCCGTGAAAATGGTTACAGTTATTGCATTTGTATCAAACATCAACTGACAGTTGAGCTATCTTACATGATGAGAATTTAACA
>NC_088374.1:25747804-25752804 GCF_034508935.2 Berghia stephanieae | reverse complement strand
GGAAAGAAAGGAGATGTAAGCATCATCATTACCATTGATGTCCTCATTATCATCATCATTATTATCATCATCATCATCATCATCATCTTCTTCTTCATCATCAGCATCGTCAATTTATCATAGTTTTCTTCGCGAAACCAACATCATTATCATCACCATCATCATCATCATCATCATCATCATCATCATCATCATCATCATCATCATCATCATCATCATCATCATCATCATCATCATCATCATCATCATCACCCTCATCATCATCATCATCACCATCATCATCATCATCATCATCATCAAATCATCATCACCATCGTATTATCATCACTATAGCTTTGTCTCTATGTATACTCCAAAGTCCCTAGTTACAAAGGAAGCGGATATATTCAGTTTCTCTACGAAGATTCGCCAAGCTGATTTGTTCCCTGACCTGTCTCCGTGCTACAGTGCTGGAAAGGAAATCTATGTAGATGTCGTCCTTAAAGGTAGGTTGTGTAGTTGTCTCAGTGCTCATTATTTGCCTTTACGTAACAGTATGTGGGGATGAAAGAAATACTTTTATCATTTATATAGGGCAATATTCACTAAACTTGCTCAAAGCGTTTACAAGGAGTCACGAGCCAACAACAACACTTTGCATGTGGAGCTTGAGATGCCGCATCTTATTACAATTTTTTTTCGGTAATAATGATAATAATAATAATAATAATAATAATAATAATAATAATAATAATAATAATAATAATAATAATAATAATAATAATAATAATAATAATAATAATAATAATAATAATAATAATAATAATAATAATAATGACTAACATTTATACAGAGCTTTTCTTCGTGCAACACGGGCTCAGAACGCTCAACAATGACAGTTGCACAAGGTAACAAGGAACATGTAAAAACAATAACACTGAGATATGAGATTACACTTTTCAAGTGTGGGTTTTACTATAACGTGAAATGGTAATATAATTTCCGTCGTGATGTGAATGTTGTCAATGAATCAGAGTATCTCACGTTGTGATGGGAGGGGAGAGAGTTCGGTTGATAACGGCCAGATAGATGATGACATCGTACACGTGACCATGGTAAGAGGATGGGAGTCAAGAGCCTTTTCCAAGGTCTCAAATATGTGACCCGTCGTCTCAAAACGGTATTATGTCCGAACGAACCAGATGCTTAAAAGCCCAGTTAAATGTTAAATTGGTCAAAAATATATATTGTTGGCATGAGCACCCTAAAATATGGTATCCATTCTCCTCAATAAAACATACAAACTCAACACATGTCTGATATTTCTGGCTATAAATTCAATTTTCAGCATCTTAACCATCCCGACTTAATACCGTTTTGAGGCGAAGGGTCAAATATGCGCCGCACCCTTGGCCTTCCGACCAGAAAGCGAAGTGTCATACCACTAGACCACAATACCACACGAAAAAAAGATGGTAGAATTTCATATGGAAATTGAATTGATTAAAACATATGAAGACTTGGTTTATATCACTGTGAAATACTAGATTCCGTCTCATTAACTCTCTCCTTACCAGCCATTTTCAGGATTCCCCCAAAACTTCACACCAACCAACACAAAAATAATTTTTTTATCACTCAAACACAATAGCAGCAAGTTCTAGCGATAAATAATTTCTTTAACAAAATATGCTCTACAAGTCAGTTTTCATTTCTTTAAAATGTATGATGTACAAAAGAAATTTGAATAAGAAAAATGTTTTTTGTATCGTAAGGAATGTGAGGTTGTGGTTGGTATGGAGAGGATTCAAACCTATAAAGCCCTGGTTTATATCACGGTGAAATACTATATTCCATCTCATCATTAGAAATATAAGCTCTGCCAAATTTTGATATTTCTGGTTATTGTTTCAATTTTCAGTAATTTAATCATCCGTTTTGAGCCGTTTGGTCAACCATGTGGCAATAGGATATAACAGTTGTGACGTCATACAATCTTCTTCTCTGGTTCCAAAATCCTTGGAAGTGTTTGTTTGTGTGTGTGTGTGTGTGTGTGTGTGTGTGTGTGTGTGTAGCCAGTACTTGGGAGGACTAATAATGAATAGGTTACCTATTGAATCATAAGGTGACATACATATGTTAGTAGCAGGATGTATAGGTGTATTCTAAGGATTGCGGGACGTCACAGAGGGAGGATGAAAGATCTGTATTGACGACTAGCATAGATTTAGACTAAATAAATAAGATGCCATCAATCTGAAACCAGAATTTCATTTACACAAGACATGTATTCAATCCTTTGGAAGAGTTGTTTTACACTTCTGCTGAGATTGGAACCAGTTTTCTGAAATGACACCTTTGTTCCCTTTGACTTTTAAATGGTATTGTGGCTGAATGATTAGAGAGCGGTGGGGGGAGGGGGAGGGTGGGGGGGGGGGCTGCCTGAAGTATGGAATAGTAAAAAAACTACTTAGGAAAAATTGAACATGGGAAAGCTTCAGAGGAGAACAGGACAAACAATAGACGTTTTGGGTACAAAATCCTTCGTAAGAAATCAATAAGTCATGAAACATTGAACGCAAATATAACAGTATATATACAAAGGTTTGTAGCACTGCGGTCATTGTTATTTGTTTGTTGTTTGTTTTGTCTCAGAAAATTAGCTGATAATTAGATAATTACGAAATACTATCATTGCAATCAACCAATCAAATGTTTATTTAGGCCATTGACCAAGTCATCACATCTCTCTGAACAAATTATGCCAACATTTATAATAATAATAATAATAATAATAATAATAATAATAATAATAATAATAATAATAATAATAATAATAATAATAATAATAATAATAATAATAATAATAATAATAATAATAATAATAATATAATAATAATAATAATAATAATAATAATAATAATAATAATAATAATAATAATAATAATAATAATAATAATAATAATAATAATAATAATAATAATAATAATAATAATAATAATAACATTCAATATAGTTATCGTGTAGAGCTTACAATAATATTTTCTGTTCTGCTTGACGTCAATGCCAGGCCATTTTAAACTAGTGTATTCAAGAAACCCTGACAATTTCCAGGCAGCCTTTGGGACGGCCATGATGACGTATTCGGGGATCCTGAGTCCCATCCGTATGGCCAGCTTTAGGGTAAGAATAGCTAGTCTCCTCCATTTGTTGTTATATGTAATATGCAATACTGTATCAACCCTCTCTCTCTCTCTCTCTCTCTCTCTCTCTCTCTCTCTCTCTCTCTCTCTCTCTCTCTCTCTCTCTCTTTCTCTCTATCTATCTATCTCTCTCTCTTTCTCTCTCTCTCTTTCTCTCTCTCTTTCTCTTTCAATCTCTTTCTCTCTATCTCTCTATCTCTCTCTTATCTCTCTCTCCCTTTCTAACTTTCTATCTATCTCCCTCTCTCTCTCTCTCTCTCTGTGTGTGTGTGTGTGTGTGTGTGTGTGTGTTTCTATTTCAATTTCTTTCTCTCTCTATCTCTATCTCTCTCTTCTTATCTCTCTCTCCCTTTCTCTCTTTCTATCTATCTCCCTCTCTTTCTCTCTTCCTCTCTTTCTCTCTCTCTTTCTCTCTCTCTCTCTTTCTCTCTCTCTCTTTCTCTCTCTCTCTCTCTCTCTCTCTCTCTCTCTCTCTCTCTCTCTCTCTCTCTCTCTCTCTCTCTCTCTCTCTCTCTCTATTGGACCATAAGCCTGCTTACACAGGAACAAATGCTTACCATCCATTACAAACTACACAACCCAATGATACAACCACTACCCCAGACGACCCCTCCTTCAACACTACACCACACCCAGTTTGCGTACACACACACACACACACACACACACACACATCCACACATGAACACACATGCGCAACCCACATCCGGAAACAACAATGGCGCCAACTGACAGAACACAACAACATTCCTCCCAGACACCTCTAAACGATCTCTCTGATGACTCCAGGATATTCAGGACGAAACAACGTTGTCAGGGGAATGTGTAAAAAACGACGTGAGAATACATACATATATATATATATATATATATATATATATATATATATATATATATATATATATAATATGTATGTATATAATATATATATATATATATATATATATATATATATATATATATATATATATATATATATATATATAAAGAAATAATTTTATATTCGCTCTAACCAACATTATCGAGCACTCTCGTACCTACAAGTAACCACCTACACTCATATATATATACATATATCTATAAACTTCTCTTAGATTTGTTGTTATTGTCCAGGTCAGTCCCGAGGACGAAGGTTATACTCTGGTCCAATTCACCCTCCTGGACAAACCGTCAATAACGGGTAACTCAGAGACGGAAGTACCAGAGCCAGGGAATGACGTGGTGTGGCCGAAACTCAAGCAAAGTCTGGATACCTCACAGTTCCAGGTCTCTGTCCATAACGATTTGGTAAGTGTCACTCACTCACTAACTCGCTCACTAACTTGCTCACTCACTCACTCACTCACTAACTCGCTCACTCACTCACTAACTCGCTCACTCACTCACTAACTCGCTCACTCACTCACTCACCACTCACTCACTCACTCAATCATTCACTCACCCACTCACTCACTCACTCACTCACTCACCCACTCACCCACTCACTCACTCACCACTCACTCACTCACTCACCCACTCACTCACTCACCCACTCACTCACTCACTCACTCACCACTCACTCACTCACTTACTCACTCACTCACTCACACACTCACTCACTCACTCACTCACTCACTCACTCAACACTCACTCACTCACTCACTCACTCACCCACTCACTCACTCACCACTCACTCACTCACCACTCACTCACTCACTCACTCACCACTCACTCACTCACTCACTCACTCACTCACTCACTCACCACTCACTCACTCACTCACCACTCACTCACTCACTCACTCACTCACTCACTCACTCACTCACTCACTCACCACTC
>NC_088374.1:25720304-25742804 GCF_034508935.2 Berghia stephanieae | reverse complement strand
TATTATTATTATTATTATTATTATTATTATTATTATTATTATTATTATTATTATTATTATTATTATCATTATTATTATTATCATTATCATTATTTATGACCAATACTGGTAATGCCAGAGTAATTCCTACACTATAAATAGATTGAACACAGAGTTTACAGCACATTTTCGTTCCTTCCTTGATATTGTCGTTCCTTTATAATTTCTATTACGTTATATGTTATATTTCATATCATTATTATCACTCTCCTTCCAGAGGCTGATTTTGTATGTGGTTTTTTTCTAGCTTGAATAATTTCATACATGTTTGTATGTTATATCTTATTCCTGAACGTATACGGCTATGTGGTCTTGTGGTATGACACTCGCTTTCGGATTGGAAGGTCCTGGGTTCGAGCCTCACTCGGCGCATAGTTGAGTCCCTGGGAAAGGTTCTTTATTCACATTCTCTCACCGTACTCGGATCGGAAGGTCCTGAATTCGAACCTCGCTCGGCGCATAGTTGAGTCCTTGGAGAAGGCTCTTGACTCACATTCACTCACTGTACTCACGAGTAAAATGAGTGCCTGGCCGTCAACTGCGTTTTTTTTTTTTCGTTGTTTTTTTTTAAAGGCTTATATGGCGCTTGCAACACATTTAGGTTATCACAGCGCCAATGAAAAGGAAGAAAATGGGTGGTCAAACTCTATAATTACAATTAAAACACCCAAGAAAAAGTAAGACAAAGGGGAACTGGGAACACATAGGGATCAGATGTAGATTCCAAGAGCAAACCATCAATGTACTTAGTTTGAGATCACCTATAAGTCTCATCCGGACACAAGCACAAGATCCAACAAAGAGAAATACACTCAAATGCTTACATTTCATAATACATTAAAAATAACAAATATAATATTACATAACAGAGATGTTTTTGTTTTTAAGGGTTTTACGGCGCTTGCAACGCATTTAGGTTATATCAGCGCCAGTAAAAAGGAAGAAAATGGGATAGTAAAAAGTTCTGGAATTACAATTAAAGCATCCAAGAGAAAGTAAGACAAAAGGGGAACTGGGAACACATAGGGATCAGATGTAGATTCCAAGAGCTTACCACCAATGTACTTAGTTTGAGATCACCGATAAGTCTCATCCGGACACAAGCACAAAATCCAACAAAGAGGAATACACTTAAATGCTTACATTATACATTGAAAATAACAAATATAATAATACATAACAGAGAGATGATTTACAAGGATAAAAATATCATCTCCAAAAACAATAACTATGCATTTGACTGTTTCCCTCCCAGCCAAGGACTCCAGCCAAGGTCAGGACAAAACCAATTAATCTCATACCAAGACAAAGATAAAAAGCAAATTGGTAAAGAGCTACTATAAGGGGATAGAAGACACGGTAAGTACCTAGCTGCCCACCGTGGAGGTCGGGAACCCCACCCAGTAAAAGGGTAGCAAGCAATTGCAATTGTCCTTGTCACGCTCGGGATAATCTCCGCCTATTGTCTGTGAATACCTACCTTATTCTCACATACAAATCGCATCTGGAAACAAAGAGCTGAATGAAATGAGGATTCCTGTATTCCAACACTGACTGAGATCACCTAACGGTCCCATCCAGATATAGGCACAGGATCTTATCAAGAAGAAAACACGCAAGTGTTTATCAAATAGATTCAAAACAAACATTAACTGTATACAAAACAGAGATGATTTGCAAGGAATAAAAAAACTATAACTATATATTTGACTATTTCCGTCCCAGCCAAGGATTTCAGCCAGGGCCAAGGCAAATCAAGTACGTAATCTCATCCCAAGACAAGACAGAAAGGAAGTTGGAAAACAGGTACAGGGGAATAGAAAACACAGCAAGTGCCCCCCCCCCCCCCTCCCACCCCACCCCACCCAGTCCAGAGTTTTGTAAAGAACACTGAAGGAAATGCATGGTGACGTCAGCGACAAATCAAAAATAGAAACAAAAACACAGGCACAGAATCCCACAAAGAAGAATACACTCAAGTGTTTATAAATAAATAAATATTTTTTTTAAATAAATTCAAACCAAGCAATATCCTGAATACACAAGAGAGATGATTTGCAATGAATAAAAACCTATAACTATATAAATATTTGACTGAATTAAGTTAAACCACTGTCAAATCCAGCTCAGCCGTTTTTGAAAATAATAACATTTTATTCTATTAAATCCTCTAAACATGTGAGTGATGAAAACACCGATAACGGTGCGTAAGATAACGATGATGATAAGGGTGAGAAATAAAATAATAAATTAGATTTACATCTTATCACATAAGTAACCAAAAGTAGTATCTCTAAACAACAAAGGAGCTCAACCTCAAACATGGATAGATACTGTACAGTCCATGCCGCCTTTTAGCACGGTCATTGGGAGGTTGCTTAGGTGTGCTTAAAGTTAGAGACGGTATGGTCTGTATTAATTAAGAGAGGGTGAGTTCCTACATTTCAAAAATACACTTATTTTAAAATGTTCGACAAAAAAAAAAAGATCTTTTTATCACATTTATCGGTTGAATCATAGATATCGATAACAAGTTTACGGGTCTAAGTGTTTCTGTTTGGTTTTTAAGGGTTTTACAGTACTTGTGACACATTTAGGTCATAACATCACCAGTAAAAAGGAAGGAAATACGTTTCCTAACAAAAATCCAAGAAAAATAAAATTTCTAAACCATTTCTCAATGGACGAGATTTGTATCATATTCCATCTGCTGAATCAACGATTTGAAGTTAAATTAATTGGTTTAGTTCAACACCCTTTTCTACTCAAACTGAAATGTGTGGCTGGCTGAGAAAATCCGGAAAGATGCGCAAATTTCATAAATTGAGTTATATATGCAGTGGTGTAGACCACATCTTTCTGATCATTTACCACTTTAAATTTTCTTTCTATGTCTATTAGAACCCAAGTTATGAATTTTTTTCTGAATAAAATTTGTTGCTATGGAAAACACTTTATCTTCAATTTCGACTCGTATCTCAAATCGAAGCTTGCCGCATCTTCCCGGGTTTCCTCAGCTAGCCTCACAAATGGGGTTTATTTTGTTGTTTTTCAGGGTTTTATGATGCCTGCAACACAATGACGTCATTTCAGTATCATTAAAACAAGATGAAAGTCGGTTGTCAAACAATTCTTGGTTTACAAGTAAAATTATCCGAAAAAGGTAAGACGACCAATCAATGTGCTTTGTATGAGATCACATAAAAGTCTCATCCAGACACATGGGGTGGGGGGGGGGGGAAGGGGGGGGCCATCTCATTGCTTTTGTTTTCAGGGGTATTACGGCACTTGAAACATTCTTAGGTCATTTCAACACCCCAAAAAAGGAAGATGATTGGAGAAAAGTTGCAGATCTGATGTGGGAAACACCAGAGAGAAAGTCAGACAAGGGGATTGGTTCAAACGGGGAACTGAAGATTCCAGGACAATTCCATCACTGAACCTCCAAAAGTCACATACAGATCCAGGCACATCAAAGGAGGACACACTCAAAACTTTACAAAAGTACAAGATATTCAAAACTAAAAACTATAGATAGTAAGCACTTGGGTGAGAATCTCATAACATTGCCATCCGGAAGTATAACGGACCAACACACAAAACTCTGTGTAACCTTGAACGTTTATAGTCTGGTTAATACAGTTTAGTGAGAATTACTCATATGTTTTGTTTTTAAGGGTTTTACGGCGCTTGCAACACATTTAGGTCATATCAGCGCCAGTAAAAAGGAAGAAAATGGGATAGTAAAAGGTCTAGAATTACAATTAAAGCATCCAAGAATAAGACAGACAAAGGGGAAATGGGAACAAATAGGGATCAGATGTAGATTTCAAGAGCTCACTATCAGTGTACTCAGTTTGAGATCACCTAAAAGTCTCATCCAGACACAAGCACAGGTCCCAACTCAGAGGAATACACTCAAATGTTTACAAATCATATATAATACATAAACTAAACATAATACAGTACACAACAGAGAGATGATTTACAAGGAAAAAAATATCATCTCCCAAAACTATAAATATACATTCGACTGTTTCCCTCCCAGCCAAGGACTCCGGTCAGGGTCAGGACAAAACTAAGTAATCTCATTCCAAGACAATGACAGGAAACAATTGGAAAATGGAATGGGGGGTATAGAAGACACAGCATGTACCTCCCTGCCCACTATGGGAGGTCAGGATCCCCACCCAGAGAATTACTCATAAACGCGGATGGCAAATATCAATAACAAAGACCAGAGTGACGCAATCTTCGTTCTATCTATACATATGAGAGAGATGATTTAAATGGAGAAAAAAATATCATCTCTCTCAAAAACAAAAAGAGAATTCTCATCCCTCACATGATGGATCCTTGTTAGGGCCAGGCAAAAACAGACCAATTCCAATCCCGAATGAAGACAGAAGTTTTTGTCGCTTCTCTCTTTTTTTTGTTTGTTTGTTTTAAAGATTTTAATGGCGCCAGTAAAAAGGAAGAAAACTAATGATAGATTTACAATGAAAAGCAAACGAGAAAAGGTAAGACAAAGGGGACAGGTTCAAATCAGGAACAGAAGTGGATTTCAAGAGCAAATAATAAATTTGCTCATTATTATGATGAAATTACCTCCAAGCCTCATACAAAATATACTCAAAACAAAAACTAGTAACAAAATCCATCAGAGAAATGATTATCATGGAACAAATATCATCTCCCAAACAGAATATTATACACAGTTGACTCCCCCCCCCCCCCCCCCCCCCCCCCACAACCATGTCAAGGACTCCGTTACGGTGTGGCTATGTGGTCTAGTGGTATGACACTCGCTTTGGGACCGGAAGGTCCTGGGTTTCAGCCTTGCTCGGCGCATAGTTGAGCCCTTGGAAATGGCTCTTTACTCACTTTCATTCACCGTACTCAGGTGTAAAATGAGTACCTGGTCATTAACAGCGATGTCTCTGTCCGAAAAAAAAAAATTGTAATATCGTCTAACAGGCGTCATGTCCCGTCTTACATGTTAAGTGTTGCTGTTGGCCATCAAGTGTTAGATAAAGATCTTAACAAGTGTGTATGAAAGGTGCCAGACAAAGCAAGAAAGAAAATTAGGAGATAAAAAAAAACATCCCAAAAAATCAGTCAACCTTGACTGAGGATCGAACCTCAGACCTTCTGATTACGGCTCAGACGTGCTACCATTACAATCAATTGTCACATGTCGGTTTTACACTACATATTCCAAAAAAAAAAAAATAAAAAAAGATTCACTCCAGCTCCACAGATCTTCTGCAGATGGAAATAAAGGCGGCCATTTTTTATGACTTGTAAAACAAATAACTGAGAGTGACGTGATCCTCTGAGTCAGACGCCATCATTGAATCAACGTGAGTCCTCAGGTGTTTTTGGATAGAAGAATAACTGGCAAATGTCCTGTCACACGTGGTGCATTTGTACGGCTTCTCTCCTGTATGGACACGCTCGTGTTTTTTAAATTGAGAATGGCTTGGAAATGCTTTTTCACACATTGTACATTTAAACGGCTTCTCCCCTGTGTGAGTTCGCATGTGTGTCTGAAGATTGACTTTATAATTAAATTCTCTTCCACAAGTTAGACATTTGAACAACTGTCCTGAGTGAATTTTTCGTTTGTGAACCATCAAGAGAGAGTTGCTTGCAAATCCTTCTCCGCACTTTGAGCATTTGTGAGGCTTTCCACCCCTGTGGTTTTTCATATGGACGTGGAATTCTGAATTGTAGGCAAAGGCTCTATCACATATTGTACATTTGTACGGCTTTTCACCGGTATGAGACCTCAAATGAACTCGTAAATTGGAATACCTAGCACAGCCCTTCCCACAAAAAGAACACTTGAATGGTTTTTCACCTGTATGAGTTGGTAGATGTCGTTGCAACTCATAATTACAAATGAACGACTTTTCACATGACGGGCACTTGTATAATTTTTCTCCTGTGTGGACGACCATATGTCTTCGTAACTCTGGCTTGTGGAAATAAGCGTTTCCACAAATTGTACAACTGTAGGGCTTCACCCCACTGTGGTACCGTAAATGTTTGTTCAGTCCAGCCGTACAAGCAAAAGATTTGCCACAAACAGAACATTGATGTGGTTTTTCTCCCGTGTGAACCTTTAGATGTCGCTGGAGACTTGAACCGTAGAGGAATGCTTTACCACACGTTGAACAAACCAGAGGTTTTTCTCCAGTATGAATTCTCTGATGTGTTTGTAAGGAAGAATTTGTGGTGAAGGAGTTACCGCAAACAGAACACGTATATGGCTTTTCACCGGTGTGAGACCTTATATGCGTCCTCAACTCTGAACTACTAAAGAAAGCCTTGTTGCACGTTGCACACTTATGCAATTTTTCTCCGGTATGCGTCAACTCGTGTTGCCGCAGATGTGAATGACTTGTAAACTTCCTGTCACAAGTCCCGCATTCATAAGGCTTTTCTCCCGTGTGAGTTCTCATATGGACAACTAAACCCGAACTGTAACCATATGCCTTCCCACAAGTCAAGCATTCGTATTTCTTTTCCCCCGTATGAGTGATGCTGTGAATGTGTAGTCGCTCAGGAGTGGGGAATTTCTTTCCACATACTGTACATTCATGTGGCTTTTCACCGGTGTGTAAATACATATGAACCTGGAGACCTCGTTTTCTAGTAAAAGTCATACCACACGTGGCACATTTAAATGGTTTTATGCCGGCATGAATTTTCTCGTGTTCAAAAAGGTTTGCATTACGAACAAACGTTTTCCCACATGTAAGGCATTCAAACGGCCTCTCTCCCGTGTGGGTTTTCTTATGATGTGACAAGCTGGAGGTGTGAGTGTAAGATTTCCCACATAGCTCACATTTAAACGGTCTTTCTAAGGCACAGTTTTTCCCATGATTCTCCAGACCTGTCGTCGTCACAAAGGCCTTTCCACAAGTCTTACACTCAAACTGTTTTTTACCAGGTCTGTGGTTTCTGGTGGGAATGCTGGGATCGGTCACAGACATTGTCGATTTCTCAAATCCTGCATCGGGTTCTAGGATACTTCCTTGGCAATCCTGAAAAGATTCATTCGTCTCTTCTTTACTTACATCTGCAGGCCCTGTCATATACTTGTAGTCCCTGAAAATAAAAGATGGGTGAAATTGATAAGAATGGTTGATTGTTAAAACCTTCACGAGGGCATCCAACTCTAATAGTATAAGGGACCGTTCACAATTGACACCAACCAAATATTGGCAAAAATTGACACCCCCCTCCCCCCTTGTCAACTCCTGTCAACTTTTGTCCCCCTTGTTGATGTCCACTTTAACATTCTTATGCGAACAAGCAAACGCTCCACCACTTGAGCTAACGAGACCAGTAAAATGAGGAGTCACAAGTCGTTTCTTACATTTTTTAGAGAAACAAAAACGATATAAACCCTGTAAAAATTGACTAGATATTTTAAAATATATGATACATTTTGGACCTTAAAATAGAGATGTCTTTATTAAAAAAGTGCAACTTGAAACATGACTGAAAGCAAACTATTTGTAACAATTTCTGAGGTATAATGTTTAAAATCTTCACATCAATATATTTACAGAAGTTTTCATCATTCAAATATTGAAGGTATCATTTATGATCTCAATAATATTTCTGCCATTTGGTGGTAAAATCAAGTTGTCTTCTTCAGCACCACCATCTTCATCGTTATCATCATCTTCATCATCTTTCTCATCCACTGGCACACAGACACATCTTTCTTATTACAAACTCTCCTTTGAGCATTCATACTTTTAATTGTTGAATGGTACTTGGTGCAATGAGCACACATTCTCTTTTTTTAATATTGTAACTCCTGAGTGATCTTCCTTGCTCAAGGAGGGACAGTGTTCATCAAAGCATGACAGTTTCATGCTTTCCAAATTTTGAAAATGGAGTGCCTGAAACTGAAACAGACTTCCGAAAAGACCAGTGGAATCTATCTTGAGGCCACCAGAATAAGCTTTGACTGGAGCAGGAAGAAACGCTTTGGAAATATTTTGCAGTAGCTTGTCCTAAAAGCCTGGTTGACATCAACTTTTGGGACCCCCCCCCCCCCCCCCAACTCCCCCTTTTTGGTTGACGTCAATTGTGAACAGTCCCTAAGAACGAGAAAGGTGATCTTCAGAAAAATAAATTTTTAAACAGTAAGGATTCTGAAATAACACATGTCGTATGTGTTTAGATTACGAGAAGTGGATTTAGAATTCAAACTATGAGAAACATTGAGAAACTTTGAATCTTTTGCAATGAAATGAATTGTATTTATTGGTGCAACTAGTTCATCCCGACAAAAATAGAACTCTTTTGGAAAGGTGGATCACGTTTATCAAACTACTTACGTTGCATGGGAATTGATGATTTCACCATCTTCGTCACTGTCATCTTCATCTCCTTCATCAAAAATCTCCCTCTTCCAGTCAGAGTTGATCATCCTGTCTATTGCTCCATTGAGGTCATAACGCAGACACCTGGAGTTTGAGTCATTCTTAGGTCAAAGGAGATCATATCTGAAAACAATATAATAATAATAATAATAATAATAATAATAATAATAATAATAATAATAATAATAATAATAATAATGATAATAATAATAATAATAAAATAATAATAATAATAATAATAATAACAATAACAATAATAATAATATAATAATAATAATAATAATAATAATAATAATAATAATAATAATAATAACAATATAAATAATAATAATAATAATAATAATAATAATAATAATAATAATAATAATAATAATAATAATAATAATAATAATAATAATAATAATAATAATGATAATATATAATAATAATAATAATAATAATAATAATAATAATAATAATAATAATAATAATAATAATAATAATAATAATTAATAATAGTAATAATAATAATAATAATGTAAATCAATTATACCACACCTATTCCATATACAAACAGCTCCAAGCACCTTTTCCAATACAAACATCAAAGCTACAATAACAGGCCATACACAAAACACGCTTAAAACGTTCATATCATGAAAAATAATCCATAAATGGAAATTGGTTTTAATCCATCAAATATTTCCTAATAAATTAAGTCTTAATATTTGTCTGAAATGTACTTTCTGTACGGTAATGCATTTTCTGAATGAAATTGGAAGAGAGTTCCAAACAGAAGAGGCAGCATGAAAAAACGACCTATCGGAAAACGTTTTGGCACCTTTTTTGGTAACAGTTAATCGGAGATGATCACTAGATAGTAAAGTTCTGGAGGGGGAGAGTACAAGTACAATGAAATAAGATTGCCTAGAAATGGAAGAGTAGTTTTGTTGATACATTGAAAGCATAGATAAGACAACTTTAATCTAAGTGATACTTGGCTGTGGGCTGTAAAAAGTTATGAAAAAGACTTGAATAAAACTATTGATCGTAGAAAAATGTTGTTGAAAGTAGAACATGGCCCCACATAACAGTTTTGAAAAAGAATGAAATACCAAGCATGAAACGTCTTGGGCTCAAAATCCTTATTCAGCCAATAACGACAACAATAAAAACATTAAACCATCGCTTAAACTCCACACAGATGTCAGAAAAGCATTTTGCATGTCTTGTCCACTAGTGGGGGTCCAAACTCCACACAGATGTCAGAAAAGCATTTTGCATGTCTTGTCCACTAGTGGGGGTCCCGATATCCCAGTTGGTAGAGCACTCGCTTCACACGCAAAGGGACCGAGATCAATCCCAGGTACAGTCGACATTTATTCTGACCCCCCCCCTGTGTCCACCGAGCAGTGAATGGGTAGCTGAGTCTGTTAGAATTGACAGAAAGTACTTTGCGATAGATAGCATCCTATCCAAAGGATAGCAAGCAATTGCTATGATCCGTTTCACGCTAGAGAAACTGGGATAAACTCCGGCTCCATGAGCCCATTGGCTCTGACGGACTTTTTATCCACTCGTAATATTAAACTATCGACTACATTCCTTTTAATCATATATCTTTATAAATCTGTTTTAGGGAACTGTATCACATAAAACAAATGAAATAAATACGACCATTGAAATAGGCCATATCAACTGACCCATCATGCTTCACGCCCATTTCCTTTCATCCTGAAAGCAGGTCATAGGATAATAATAAACATTGGAACTTCATACTTGGACACTCTTCATGAATTAGCACTCTCAAAATGAATTTTTTTTTTTTTAACTAGCCATTCAGAGCCATTTGGCTCACAGAGCCAGGGTTTATCCCCGTTTCTAGAGCAAATGGACAATACCAATCGCTTGCTACCCTTTGGATAGGATGTTAGTATATTGCAAAGAATTTCCTGCCAGATCTAATCGACTCGGCTACCAAATCACTCCTGGATGGACAGGGGGCTGGTGGGGACTTTTTTTTCTCGGTCCCTTCGCATATGAAGTGAGTGCTCTGCCAACTGAGCTATCTGGACTAAACTGTGATAAAGAGTTATCCAATGTTTATCCAACTATTTATGGAACAGGACTCAACACCCATGTCACTGGTGAATGTAACAGTGATGGATCTGGATGGTGTGGGTGTCACTGGTGAATGTAACAGTGATGGATCTGGATGGTGTGGGTGTCACTCGTGAATGTAACAGTGATGGATCTGGATGGTGTGGGTGTCACTGGTGAATGTAACAGTGATGGATCTGGATGGTGTGGGTGTCACTGGTGAATGTAACAGTGATGGATCTGGATGGTGTGGGTGTCACTGGTGAATGTAACAGTGATGGATCTGGATGGTGTGGGTGTCACTGGTGAATGTAACAGTGATGGATCTGGATGGTGTGGGTGTCACTGGTGAATGTAACAGTGATGGATCTGGATGGTGTGGGTGTCACTGGTGAATGTAACAGTGATGGATCTGGATGGTGTGGGTGTCACTGGTGAATGTAACAGTGATGGATCTGGATGGTGTGGGTGTTACTGGTGAATGTAACAGTGATGGATCTGGATGGTGTGGGTGTCACTGGTGAATGTAACAGTGATGGATCTGGATGGTGTGGGTGTTACTGGTGAATGTAACAGTGATGGATCTGGATGGTGTGGGTGTCACGCGTGAATGTAACAGTGATGGATCTGGATGGTGTGGGTGTCACTGGTGAATGTAACAGTGATGGATCTGGATGGTGTGGGTGTTCAACTGTTCGACTGGCAGGAATCCAGTGCCTCCTCTTGGCAGATGTGATCATACTCGATTCAGGAGAGATGCAGCTATCTGGTCTAGTGGTCACTCGCTTTCGGATCGGAAGGTCGTGAGTTTGAGCCTCGCTCGGCGCAGAGCTGAGTCCTTGAAAAGGCTCTTTACTCACATTCTCTTACCATACTCAGGTGTAAAATGAGTACCTAGCATTGTCTCTGAAGAAAAAAATTGTAATATCACCTAACAGGTGTCATGTCTCATTCTACATTTTACGTGTTACTGTTGGTCAGGGACCCATTGTAAAGCGCTTTGAGCATGTGTAGTGGATATTGCGCATTTTAAAAGCTCTCAATTTTGGGGGGTTTTTTAAAATTTATTTATCTTTTTTTAAAGATTCTTACCTAAATGCAGACGACTCCTGGCCTCTCATGGTTTGAAATGTGTGAAACAGCTTCAGTGTAAAATTCCATTCTGGAGAAGACATTGAATAGATTGAGAATGGTTGTGAATGTATATGAGAGAAAAAGAGAGAGAGAGGGGAGAGAGAGAGAGAGAGAGAGAGAGGGAGGGAGAGAGAAATAGAGAGAGGGGAGAGAAAGAGAGAGATGGGGGAGAGAGAGAGAGGGGGGGGGGGGGGGAGAAAAAGAGAGAATAAATCTGACTGAAAGATATTCAATAAATGAATGTCAATCGACTTTTGCAACTTTCTATGACTTTATGCCAGATATGCATGGGAGAAATCTGTCAGCGAATTGGACAATACAACACAGAATATTTAGACAATACAACACAGAATAATTGGACAATACAACACAGAATAATTGGACAATACAACACAGAATAATTAGACAATACAACACAGAATAATTGGACAATACAACACAGAATAATTGGACAATACAACACAGAATAATTGGACAATACAACACAGAATAATTAGACAATAAAACACAGAATAATTAGACAATACAACACATAATAATTGGACAATACAACATAGAATAATTGGACAATACAACACAGAATAATTGGACAATACAACACAGAATAATTGGACAATACAACACAGAAAAATTAGACAATACAACACAGAATAATTAGACAATACAACACAGAATAATTGGACAATACAACACAGAATAATTGGACAATACAACATAGAATAATTGGACAATACAACACAGAATAATTGGACAATACAACACAGAATAATTGGACAATACAACACAGAAAAATTAGACAATACAACACAGAATAATTAGACAATACAACACAGAATAATTGGACAATACAACACAGAATATTTTAACCAACTATGGAATAATAATATCTTATGTGAAAACAAAATTTGTAGAAAATTATTTGTCCTTTAAATGACAAATTTAAAAATCAAATTGTATCAGGTTGAATCAAAACTCAAAATTGCCAAATTTACAGCAGCATAATTGTGAACAAAAGGTTAAATTGGTCAAACGGCATGGTCAACATTTGTGAACATTTGAAAAACTAACAGCCTAAAGATCTTCACAATTGATACAAGACAAAACAAAATATATGCTTAAAATCTTGTAAGAAATCACAGACTATGCGGGTATGTGGTCTTGTGTTATGACTCGTTTTCGGATTGGAAGGTCCTGGGCTCGAGCCTGGCTCGCGCAGAGTTGAGTCCTTGGAAAAGACTCTTTACTCAAATTCTTTCAACGTACTCTGGTGTAAAATGAGTACCTGGCCGTTAACAGTGCTGTCTCTGTCCAGAAAAAATTTTAATATCGCCTAACAAGCGCCATGTCCCATCCTGCATATTAAGTGTTGTTGTTGGCTGGGAACCCCTTGTAAAGAGCTTTGGGCACATTCAGTGGATATTGCGCTATATAAAAGCTCAATATTGTTTTTAAAATATTGACATGTTTTAGTTTTACTGTTAGAGCCCTAGATGATAATTCTATTTTTTGGACAGCTACATCTAGAAAAATTTAACTGAATTTCAAATGACTCGTATAGTAGAAAAGGTACAACATTATCCCTATAACCTACATAACAACTTATATTTATGTCCTGTCGTTAATCTCATCCCATTTTCTGTTTTTAATAATTGACTTCATTGTTTAAATGACCAGCATCTAAAGCTGCTTTTTATGACAGATTTTTCTTACAATTTTTGAGGCAGATTTTGTCATATTTGTCATTTTATTTCATAGTTATTGGTAACTTTGGATTCAAACATTCAGAATTTGTTGTTGGAAATTCATCAACAGATTTATCCCTTTAACTCTCTCCTTACCAGTCATTTTCAGGATTTTCCCCAAAATTTCACACAAATATATTTTTTTATCACTTAACTTAAACACAATAGTGGTAAAATTCTTGCGATACATAATTTCTTAAGTAAAACATGCTCTTCAACACACTGTTTATTCTTCTTTAAATTTTATGATGTGCAAAAGAAATTTGAATAAGAAAAATGTTGATTGTATCGTAACGAATGTGTCGATTTTCCTAAAGATGGTAAGGAGAGGGTTAATGATAATGTACTAAAGTACAAAAAAAAAGTCGATTTGGGTCATTGTTTAGGGAATGATAGTGTGAATGTTAATTTTGCTTTATTGACAACGAGTCCTGATACTCATGCTCGTACATCGACGTCACTTTTTATTTCTCAGAATTTTTTAATTAAAGCTCAATCATAGCTTTTTAAGTTTATATCTTACTGGACCTCTCACCCAAGACAGAACCTCTCACCATCAGATGATGACAAGTAAGGATTGATTTACTCATAATAGCATTTCAATATTCTTCTTCAAACCATTAGCACAGCTGCCCAGTTTGTCACAGACCAGGCCCAGTTTGTCACAGACCAGGCCCAGTTTGTCACAGACCAGGCCCAGTTTGTCACAGACCAGGCCCAGTTTGTCACAGACCAGGCCCAGTTTGTCACAGACCCAGTTTGTCACAGACCAGGCCCAGTTTGTCACAGACCATGCCCAGTTTGTCACAGACCAGGCCCAGTTTGTCACAGACCAGGCCCAGTTTGTCACAGACTCCAGATTAGCGCAAGTAGGCCTTAGATGATTTCTTTGCCTTCCTTTGTCAGACTGTAAATCTCATGTAGACAATGATGTACAATTATATGTTTTATATTGTCCTGCATAGAAGAAATTAAGATACCAGATTATTTGTTTTCTAGAATATTTTTGTATGTCTACATTTATTTCTAGGGACGATACAGACCTAATCTTTGAATCAGAACATCAAGCGAAAATATACTTGCCAATAATATCAACTACCCTAGAAGCATGGAATCTAAAAGTGAATCAATCCAAAACAGAATATACAAAAATCAACAGAAATTTAAATGAATGGAAAAGTGTACGTAAACTAGGCAATTCGATCAACGAAAATGAAGACATCAGAAAACGAGAGCAGTTGGCCACCTATGCATTCAACCAACTCCAAAATTTATGGAATAGAAATAACATAATCAGTGAGAATAAACGAATACAGATTTACGAGGCACTAATTATTCCGATATTGACCTATAATTGTGGAACTTCGGGCCTCACAAAAAAGACCTTAGAAAGTCTCGATTCATACCACTGCAAACAACTATGTTGCGTTAACGGAATCTATTGGCCAGAGACAATTACAAATACTGATCTCTATGACAAAACCAGGGTCCAACACCTGAGTACAATAACAAAAGGACATCAATGGAGGCTATTTGGTCACATCTTACGTCGAGAAGATAACATCCTAGCCAAAATGCAATGACAGAATATTTCCTTCATGGGAACAAATATGTAGGGAGACCACCAACATCAATAGTAACTACCCTAAACCGGGATCTCTCTACATATCAGAAATTACTACTACTACTACTGCTACTGCTACTACTACTACTACTACTACTACTACTACTACTACTACTACTACTACTACTACATTCATTTCAGCCCCTCAATTAACTCTTCTCATAACTCCCAGTTGCAATGGTTATATTTTTCACACAAACTGAGTTGATCTCTATACAAACTTTTAAAAGAAACATATTCATGTCTTAAAAGAAGACTCATGAATAAGATCACTTTGTTATTTTATTTAAGTATACGAGTATTGATGACAGTAATGATTACACCACTTTAACTCTGTAGTTGTAACTTTATTTTTTCATTCTCCACCTTCAAACTGTTAGTGTAGAGATGGTCTTCTTAAATGTCAATTCAGCTTGTTCCATGTTGTATGCGAATCAAAACAAATTACTTAGAACAGCGCAAAGCTTGATCAGTGAGGAATTTTTACTTGTCCCATATGTAAGCCTGTGGCAAAGAACCTGAAACCTCAGAGCATCTGGATGAGTGTTGTGTTGTGACTAGGCTACCGGGTCAGCTCGTGACTGTACCAAAATGCGGCAAAAATTCGCCGCCTGGATAGCCCATCGTATTCGTGTGAAAACCCAAACTGGCGTGACACGTCATGCATTCTAATAATAATAATAATAATAATAATAATAATAATAATAATAATAATAATAATAATAATAATAATAATTATTATTATTATTATTATTATTATTATTATTATTATTATTATTATTATTATTATTATTATTATTATTATTATTATTATTGAATGAGTGATTGCTTGCTGGACTGGAAGAATATTGCCATTGAATATGCATACGCCATATTAATTAGTATAATTACGCAAAATACAATACATCGTTGTACTGTGGACGATTATTGCCAGACATTGTCATGGTACAACATGACAATATGTGACGTGTTAAGCATTCCTTAAGCATTACGATCAGTAGCTTTTACTAAATAGCTCGCATGGCTGTTGTGAGAATGAAAAGATAACGGTGTTTTTGTTTTGGGTAGAAAGTCACCTGTTCTTGTCTTGTCAGCCTGTAACTGTAACTGTGACTGTTGTGTGTGCTGGATGTGTACTACTTAGTCTACTACCTACGCCTACTACCTGTACTGTGTAGCTTGTCAGTGAAGCACTCTCCACTCCAAACGAAATAATAGAATTATAATGATTTGTGATATTTCGTTTTCTATACAAAGTGAATTTGTCTAAAACTCTAGGCTGCAGATATAATATGGGTAACGAAGAACTGACCTTTCTCTGTTTCTGAAGGCTCTCTGTTTTGCACACACTACACACTCACTACACACCTGTGCGATCGGCGATCGGTCGCAGAGTTATAAATCAGAATTTTGAGCAATGGACAGTGAACAGTTGTAGCAGTCTACTCTCTCTCTATCTCTCTCTCTCTCTCTCTCTCTCTCTCTCTCTCTCTCTCTCTCTCTCTCTCTCTCTCTCTCTCTCTCTCTCTCTCAGTGACAATGCGTGAGATGATATGCCGAGAAAAGTATCAAAAGGATCAAAAATTCGAATTTTTGCGGACGATAGCCTTCTTTATAGGGAAATTCAAACATCAAAAAATTGGGACAAAGAATGGAAAATGGAATTCCACCCGAAGAAATGCCAGCTAATTTGTATCATGAACAAAAATTGGAGACAATGCAAAAAGCAGATATTATCTCTTAACAGCAAAATGTCTTAGCAGCAACACAGAGATAAAGTTTGTATAAAGGTCAATACAAAACTTGGATTCTTTAGAAGAAATGTACAAATTTGTCCAAGGAACATCAGAGAAACCTGCTATAAAGTATGGCTAGCACTATTCAGTATCTGATACTGAATAGTGGTTTTGTACTATAAAGTATTTGTACGACCAATCTGAGATTATAGTGCATGTGTTTGGGACCCCAAAAGTAAAAAGCAGATGGAACAGCTCGAGAAAATTCAAAACAGAACGTGTAGGTTTGTTTGTAACAACTACAGGAGGATTGAAAACGTCATTGAGATGCATAAGAGCCTAAACTTCTGGAGAGATGCACTATAATAATAATAATAATAATAATAATAATAATAATAATAATAATAATAATAATAATAATAATAATAATAATAATAATAATAATAATAATAATAATAATAATAATAATAATAATAATAATAAATGGCATTTATATAGAGCTTTACCCCGTTGTCATAGGCTCTAAGCGCTTTACAGTGATATAAAACAAAACATATTACAGTAAGACAAGTTTGATGGAAAAGTGATACGAATTCAATTTAACAACAACAAAATATGATAATAGTATTTCATATATGACGTATAAAGGTAAAACTTTAAGCGAGATTTGAAAGTTGTCAACGAATCCGAGCATCTCACGTGTGATGGGAGAGAGTTCCAAAAATGGGGGGGGGCCGAAAATTGAAAAGATTGTTACCTATTTTACGCAATGTCTTAGGTTTGACAAGGATTGATTGGTCAATTTAATGGACAAATGGCGATCCATAAAATTGGATAAGAGAAGCCAAGGCATGTCCAATGTTTTCTCACCACACGCACAGTCGCGATTATCTTCGATGCAACCGGTTGCCAAGTTGTGACGTAATGACAAGACAAGACAAGATTGATTTTAAAAAAACAACTCTAATCCAGTTGTTCTGTCCTTGGGCAAGATACTTATCAAACATGACCTTTTAAAAAACAACTCTAATCCAGTAGTTGTGTCCTTGGGCAAGATACTTATCAAACATGACCTTTTAAAAACAACTCTAATCCAGTAGTTGTGTCCTTGGGCAAGATACTTATCAAACATGACCTTTTAAAAACAACTCTAATCCAGTAGTTGTGTCCTTGGGCAAGATACTTATCAAACATGACCTTTTAAAAACAACTCTAATCCAGTAGTTGTGTCCTTGGACAAGATACTTATCAAACATGACGTCACTCAGCCCGATTAACGATTCAGATGTGTCAATAAAGAAATGGCTTTGGGCAGTTACGAATCTAGTTATTACAACTGAAAAGAGGTCGCCTTAGTGGCGACTTGCACTGTATGTAATTGAAATTTCATCTAATTGATCTGCTCATTGTATAAAAAAAAAATCCTTCAAAGCCATTAGGATGGTGGAGTCGTAGTAAACCCGGTTTCTATAGCGTGAGACGTACAATAGCAATTGCTTGCTACCCCCTTTTACTCTAATCTATCACAAAGTACTTTCCGCCAGACAAAAAAACAGGGCCAGCAACCCAATCATTGCTGGGTGGACAGAAGGATCAGAAAAATACATTCTCGACTTCACCCAGGATGGAGTTGGGTCTCTTTGTGTGCGAAGCTAATGCTCTACCATCCCAACCACCGAAGCTTTGAGCATTTATATAGCGCATTATCCACTTATTGTGCTCAAAGCGCTTTACAAGGGGTCCCCTACAAACAGCAACACGTAACAAGTAGACATGACGTCTGTAGACGATAATAGGCGATATTGCATTTTTTTCCCCGACAGAGACAATGCTGTTCACGGCCAGGTACTCATTTTACACCTGAGTACGATGAGAGAATGTGAGTAAAAAGCTTTTTCCAAGGACTCAACTATGCGCCTAGTGAGACTCGAACCCAGGACCTTCCGATCCGAAAGCGAGTGTCATACCACAAGACCACATAGCCGCACATGAGCAAGGCTCAATAATAACGGTGGTTCCAGGAGATGTCCATAGACCATTAACATAATTTATAAATGTGACCTCTCGTCTAAATGAGGTATTGTCGGGATGAATTCGGTGCAGGAAACCGAATTTTTACAAGTGTAATGAATGGGAAATAACTGCTTAATTGTTGTCGTGTGTGTAGTAGTGGCGGAGTTATGTCCCATGTACGAGTATTGCCTTGTCTGGAAGGGTGAGAACCCTTGTTTGTTATTATGTAACTTCATGTAGTAGTAGTAGTAGTAGTAGTAGTAGTAGTAGTAGTAGTAGTAGTAGTAGTAGTAGTAGTAGTAGTAGTAGTAGTAGTAGTAGTAGTAGTAGTAGTAGTAGTAGTAGTAGTAGTAGTGGTAGTAGTAGTAGTAGTAGTAGTAGTAGTAGTAGTAGTAGTAGTAGTAGTAGTAGTAGTAGTAGTAGTAGTAGTAGTAGTAGTAGTAGTAGTAGCAGTAGTAGTAGTAGTAGTAGTAGTAGTAGTAGTAGTAGTAGTAGTAGTAGTAGTAGTAGTAGTAGTAGTAGTAGTAGTAGTAGTCGTTGTTGTTGTTGTGATTTGTTATTGTTGTTGTTGTTGTTGTTGTTGTTGTTGTTGTTGTGTCCTTCATGGCGTCACAGAACATGCTCTATGATATCGTCTGTCTGGTCAATAATATCATGTCATAAGTTTGCCAAAAATATTTAATTTACTCGCTGTATGAGATCAGCGTGTACATATATTCAGGTCTGACATCCGAACCCACTTATGGGCCATGTTTAACATTGTTGTAATGGACAATATTTTACGTCATTTTTTTAGATTTCCATTACAACAATGGGCCCATAAGGAACTGGGTTATCAGATAGAGATAGTATATGTGCGGCTATGTGATCTTGTGGTATGACACTCGCTTTCGCTAGGCGCATAGTTGAGTCCTTGGAAAAGGCTCTTTAATCACATTCTCTCACCGTATTCAGGTGTGAAATGAGTATCTGTGTGAGAAAAATTGTAATAATGTCGCCTTGCAGGCGTTATTCTCGTCCTACCTGTTTTGTGTTGCTGTTATCCTGGGACCCTTTGTAAAGCGCTTTGAGCACGTTTAGTGGATATTGCGTTAGAAAGAAAATCTCAACGAAATTAGCCCCAAGTTCTAAGCTATCCTTCAGAGCCATTAGGACCACGGAGTTGGAGTTTATCCCGGTTTTTATAGCCTAAAACGGGCAATAGCAATTACTTGCTACCTTTTGATAGTACACTGGTCTATCGCAAAGTACTTTCCGCCAAATCTAACAGACTCAGCTACCCATTCATTGATGGGTGGACAAGGAGGGCGGGGGAGGGGGGGGCAGAAAAAAATCTCGAAGGCACCTGTGATCGATCTTGGTCCATTTGCGTGTGAAGCGAGTGCTCTAACAACTGAGCTATCGGGACTCGTGAGTTTGATGTTTGTGGCTACAAATTCAATTTCCTGCATCCATCGTTCATCCCGACATCATCACCGTTTTGAGACGATGGGTCACGTGTTTACTCGCCGATGTTTGGGAAGAAAAATGTGATGTAAAAAAATGGTTCCTATCTCATTGGAAGTGTACAACTACTCTTCCGGTGGACTGGAATACGTACCTTCTGGTTTCAGAGTGATGGCATCTTATTTTCTTGTCTAAATATAATATGGCGGTCGGTCGTCAATTGGATTCAGTAGTCTGATGTCACGCCGCCCGGCAACGGTGGCCATCTTGTTTCTAAACAAATAAAATCATTACTTTTTATTCTTCATGCTGGCTAGAACTTTTCATTCCCTTTTCATATCCCTTGTGATCAGAATGTGTAAAAGTCAAAACATGATCAAATTTATGGGGGGGTTTTTCCTCTGGAAACGCTTTTATGCTCGCCGGAGAAATATTTCGTACGGGCGTCCGCCATTACTCCTACAGTTTAGAGCCATTGTTACTAAGTTACCATGCGTCATAAAGAAGGAAGTGACGTTACGACTGTTGAAGAGTATTAAGATCATCAATCCTCGTCCTCTTACGTCCTGCAATCCTTAGAATCTGCCGATACATCAATACATCCTGCTACTAGAATCCTTATGACGTCATAAAATAAAATAATATATTGAGCTTTTATATAGCGCAATATCGACTAAATGTGCTCAAAGCTCTTTACAATAGGTCCCTGGTCAACAGCAACATTTAACATGTAGGACGGGACATGCCGCCTGTTAGGCAATATTACAATTTTTCGGACAAAAACAACGCTGTTAACGGCGAGGTACTCATTTTACACCTGAGTACGGTGAGAGAATGTGAAAAAAGGGTCTTTTCCAAGGACTCGACTATGCGCCGAGCGAGGCTCGAACCCAGGACCTTCCGATCCGAAAGCGAGTGTCATACCACAAGACCACATAGCCGCACAAGTCATGTCATGCCACCTTATGATTCAATGTGCAACCAATTCATTTTTTGTCCTCCAAACGACTGGTTAAATACACACGTCCAAGGATTTGGGAACCAGAATAGTAGGTGTGACGTCACGATCTTTCTCACCTATTATGTGTAGTTTATATATTTCTATTTTACTTATCGTCTCATTGACTGTTTATTGATGTTATTTGTTGTAAGATCCACCAAGCAGTTATTGGGTAGCTAGATCTGTTAGATTTGGTGGAAAGTACTTTAAGATGGTTTAGCAACCTATCCAAAGGGTAGCGTCCCACCAAGAAGTGAGATGATTTCATCGGTCCCAAACATGATGCTACGTCTGGCCACTTTCTGTCCTTGTTGTGAAATAAGACGACTTTGTGTCATTTGGTGCAGGCCATGGCTCGTTCGATTCCTGCTCAGTAGAATGCACTTGGACTCACGTTAGCTTTTATGCTTTGTTTTCTTTGTTTTGTTTTGTTTTTTTTGTTTTTTTATTGGGTTTGTTTGTTTGTTTTTTGTTTTTTTTTTTGTTTGTTTGTTTTTGTTTGCTTTTTAAAATGTTGTTTTGGTTTTGTCATTGACTTCCGTGGGAAGATGACGAGGTGGAATGAATGAAATGATTGACTAGCTCGGTGGCTCAGTCTTGTCACAAAAGTCATGCCTTTTGAATGTGTCGAGTGGCTGGATGGGTTGTAGTGAGTGGCTGGATGGGTCGTGGCGAGTGGCTGCATGGGTTGTGGCGAATGGCTGGATGGGTTGTGGCGAGTGGCTGGATGGGTTGTGGCGAGTGGCTGGATGGGTTGTGGCGAGTGGCTGGATTGGTTGTGTCGAGTGGCTGGATGGGTTGTAGTGAGTGGCTGGATGGGTCGTGGCGAGTGGCTGGATGGGTTGTGGTGAGTGGCTGGATGGGTTGTGGCGAGTGGCTGGATGGGTTGTGGCGAGTGGCTGGATGGGTTGTGGCCCGTGGCTGGATGGGTTTTGGCGCGTGGCTGGATGGGTTGTGGCGCGTGGCTGGATGGGTCGTGGCGCGTGGCTGGATGTGTTGTGGCGCGTGGCTGGATGGGTTGTGGCGAGTGGCTGGATGGGTTGTGGCGAGTGGCTGGATGGGTTGTGGCGCGTGGCTGGATGGGTTGTGGCGCGTGGCTGGATGGGTTGTGGCGCGTGGCTGGATGGGTTGTGACGCGCGGCTGGATGGGTTGTGGTGAGTGGCTGGATGGGTTGTGGCGAGTGGCTGGATGGGTTGTGGCGCGTGGCTGGATGGGTTGTGGCGAGTGGCTGGATGGGTTGTGGCGCGTGGCTGGATGGGTTGTGGCACGTGGCTGGAT
>NC_088374.1:25710304-25715304 GCF_034508935.2 Berghia stephanieae | reverse complement strand
ATCATCATTTGAGCCAACGGATAATAGAATTATCTACACTTGATTTTCTAAATAAATGTGCATCAATCAGTAAAAAACAGTTTTATAATTTTTAGATTGACGAGTAGTTCTGTGTTCAATGGGCTTTCAAAACAAAATGGACCCTATTTCATTTTTTTTATTTTTAATACAAAAAAAGAATAGATAGCTTGACGTTGACGTCACTTGGGTCTTTTTGTTATTATTATTTTTTGCCATCCGTGCTTATGAGATATTTTCACTGAACTGTATTAACCTGACGATAGATGGTATGCGCTTGGGTAAGAAACTCACAATATTGCCATCCGGAAATACAACGGACCAACACACAAAACTATGTGTAACCTTGAACGTTTATAGTCTGGTTGATACAGCTTAGTGAGAATTACTCATAAACGTGAATGGCAAAAAAGCAAACAAATACAAAAAACAAAGGCCTGATCTTATTCACTGTTCTCCGTTTTGCAAACATTGTATACAGTATGTATTGATGATTTTTGTTTGAAAAAAAACAAACCCGATACTTAATGGGAGCGATCTATATTCATGTTTTCGTCCAACCGAATCATCAATCACGTGATTTGTTGCTGTCCAATGATTGGACATTTCTGAACAAATGTAAACACGCTGCTTTGTTTTATGAAAGTTGTAAACATACCCATGTGTCAAGCTGAACACACGTAATGTTAGAAAGTTCAAAATCTGTGAACACTTGTCACTATGTAGGTCATTTATTTGAGCACATTTTGCAATGTGACCAATGGCCTAGAGCATATGGAAAGTTAATATAGATCATGCCCATTCAGTAGTCTTTATAGCCGCATCTAGAAAATAAAACTAAAAATCTATGATGACAAGCATCAAGTGATCTACCTAACATGACGTCATTGTATTGTGCCTATATCTGTCTGTGCGGCTGTGTGGTCCAGTTGTATGACACTCGTCCTCCAAGCGGAAGGTCCAGTGTTCGAGTACCTCTCTAAGCGAGCATAGTTGAATGCTAGGAAAAGGATCTTAACTCACATTGGTATTTGGAAATACTTTGGTGTAAAATGAGTACCCGACTGTTAGCAGCGTTTTCAACCCAAGTAAAGTTTACCTTCTCCTTTCCACCTACAGCAAAATCATCACATTTGTTACGACACAATATACATTTTATTCTTATTCAGATTTATTTCGTACATCACAAACTTTGAAAAATGATCTTTGTTTGACTAATAAGAACATCAAGTTATTTTGTATAGATAGACATTGTTTGAGTTTAAACATTTTCTGCTGGGTAAGCCGCCATTTTGGGGAAATATTGAAAAGGATCGGCTAGGCGATCAATGTCGTTGTGTTTTTTGTTGTTAGTTGTTGTTGTTGTTGTTGTTTTGTTGTTGTTGTTGTTGTTGTTTTGTTGTGCTTTCTTTTCTTTCTTTTCCAATACATTCTATTAGAGCGGCATCGACCCAGGGACATATTAATGAATGTGGCTGAATATTCAAATAATAAATGAACGAGAAGATAAAATCTTACATGAGCTATAGCGTAATGTCCATCTCCGTGTTGAAGTCTAGACACATCCCACGTAAATACACACAAATAGCACACCCAAGACGCATTGCTGCTACCGGTGTTGTTGTTGTTGTTGTTGTTGTTGTTGTTGTTGTTGTTACCATTGCTGTTGTTTTGTTGATATTCCATGTATACCGCAGCACACCATACGTCCGATGCGCACAATGCAACACACCTTAACCTGCCAATCCTGGGGTGTGTCATCGTCAAGGCACGACACGAAGATGTGTCGTTTCCCTTGGCTTTGTGCTGATACATCTCAAATGATCCCTCAAACACATTCTGTTTATTACTTGAACCGGAAGTCAGGACTGCGGCCATTGTTATGGTCAGAACATTCAGTCTCCTTAATGTCAATCCCATTCTTAAGATTCTGTTCATTGTCATTTACCCTAGAATAGAAAGAAAGAAAAATGGAAATATACGAAGGGAAACAGGACAAACACTGGGCTCCAAACAACGTTCCTTTGTTTATTGTATTTCTGAAGAAGGGTTTATACCCGAAATGTCCATTGTTTGTACTGTTTCTATTCGAATCCTTTCCATATTCACTTTTTCGTCAGTATTTTTACCTTCATAAGGCAGGTTAACTCCTCTTTACCACCTGAATCAGAATCGTCACTTTTGTGACGACACAATATTAATATACATTTTTCTTATTCAGATTTATTTTGTACATCACAAACTTTGAAGAATGATCTTTTTTTAATTAATAAGAACATCAAGTTGTTTTGTACAGATATTGCTTGCGTTTAAAAAGTCAATTTTTCTGCTGGGTAAGCCTGGCATTTTGTTGAAAATACTGAAAATCGTCGGTAAGAACGATAACAATAACAAGCAAAGTCCAGTGAAATCCACACAAAGTTAACACTTTAACCCTCTCCTTACGAGCCATTTTCAGAATTTTCCCCCAAAAGTTCACACCCACCCAATACAAAAATATTTTTTCTTACTCAAACAGAAAAGCAACAAATACATTTTATGCATAATGTTGATCAGCAAAATGAACTCTACAACACAGTGTCACGTTTTTATAGCTAAAAAAACACATTTGTCTTTAAATTATGTGATTTACAAAAGAAATCTGAATGATAAAAGTGCTGGTTGGATCGTGACAAATGTGACGATTTTCCAATGAGTGGTAAGGAGAGGGTTAAAGACAGCATCCCTTACTGGTTTCCATATTTCTCTTCTAGATCTAAGTGTGTTCGTTGATAATGGATCAAGTCAACGTTGCTTCAAGCCAACCAATTTTTCTGGTCCGCCTGTGATGACCTAAACACGATTCCACAGTAGGCTACATGGCATGGCAGCCCTCTCAATCTGACATATGTGACCTAACTACACAAAATGGGTGTATGATGTGGGGAACCACATCCGAAAAAAATGGGGGAATTTAAAAAGTTGAAATGGTATGAAATATTGACACTGTTTAAATGACGTGTTAGATCGTGTCCGTTGGATCCATGATAGATAGCCATTCTCCTCAATGAGAGCGACACGACCTATAGCAAGGTTTTCCTCCAGCCTAGTTATCGACCACGATACAGCCTGGGACAATGGGGTGAAGCGCTATATAAATGTCATCTATAATAATAATAATAATAATAATAATAATAATAATAATAATAATAATAATAATAATAATAATAATAATAATAATAATAATAATAATAAAAATAATAATAATAATAATAATAATAATAATAATAATAATAATAATAATAATGATGATGATGATGATGACGATGATGATGATGATGATGATGATGATGATGATGATGATGATGATGATGATGATAATAATAATAATAATAATAATAATAATAATAATAATAATAATAATAATAATAATGAAAATAATAATAATAATAATAATAATAATAATAATAATAATAATAATAATAATAATAATAATAATAATAATAATAATAATAATAATAATGATCATCATCATCATCATCATCATCATCATCATCATCATCATCATCATCATCATCATCATCATCATCATAATAATAATAATAATAATAATAATAATAATAATAATAATAATAACAATAATAATAATAATAATAATAATAATAATAATAATAATAATAATAATAATAATAATAATAATAATAACAATAATAATAATAATAATAATAATAATAATAATAATAATAATAATAATAATAATAATAATATAATGATAACAATAATAATAATAATAATAATAATAATAATAACAATAATAATAATAATAATAATAATAATAATAATAATAATAATAATAATAATAACAACAACAATACCTACCTACAATCTGGAACCATCCGCTATGAAGTGTTGAATTATTTCTCTACTACAACAACAAAAAAACGATTGAACTGAACCGGACTGCCGCCAGATCACTATGATGGAAAACACACACACACACACACACACACGCACACACACACACACACACACACACAAGAAAAGAAAAAAGAAAGAAATAAAAACAAGAGCTGTTTAGTTGTCAGATATGTTTAGTTTAGGAAGCCAACAAGTCAAATAAAATTCCAAAGTTAGCCATCCATGACTTTTAGATTTCCGGCTTATATCACGACGCCATTTCCCTACAGGACTATCTTTTCTTTTCATTTCAAGTGTATTCATTAAAGGCCATGCTCACAATATTATTACTAGTTGAGTTTATATAATTAGGGGTTAGAGGTCCTTCAGTCAGAGCCAAAGTGAACTTATGGACAGGTCTGATAACCCAATTCATGATGGGCCCATTGTTGTAATGGAAATCTCAACAACAAAAATGGCGCTAAATTATCTAGTCCAATGTTAAACATGGCCCATAAGTGGGTTCGGATGTCAGACCTGAATATATGTACACGTCGATCTCTACCATGCAGCGAACAAATTAAATCTCTGAGGGTAACTTATTACATTATATTATTGACTAGACAGACGATATCATAGAAATTTGGAGTGGACATTTATTACAGCATGTTCTGTGACGCCATGAAGGACACAACAACCACAACAACAACAACAACAACAACAACAATGTCGGTAAGAGCCATAAGGCCCATGGAGCCGGAGTTTACCCCGGTTTCTTTACCTTTAAACGGACAGTAGCAATGGCCTTCAATAATCGTGACGTCACTTCCCTCGTAATGACACAACAACGTCGGTAAGAGCCATAAGGCCCATGGAGCCGGAGTTTACCCCGGTTTCTTTCCCTTTAATCGGACAGTAGCAATGGCCTTCAATAATCGTGACGTCACTTCCCTCGTAATGACACAACAACGTCGGTAAGAGCCATAAGGCCCATGGAGCCGGAGTTTACCCCGGTTTCTTTACCTTTAATCGGACAGTAGCAATGGCCTTCAATAATCGTGACGTCACTTCCCTCGTAATGACACATAGTAACTTAGCAACTGGTT
>NC_088374.1:25679033-25710206 GCF_034508935.2 Berghia stephanieae | reverse complement strand
CACCCCCCCCCCCCCCCCCCCCACTCCTCCTCACCCAACTTCTCCTCACCCAACTTAAATAACCCAACAAAACTAAGACTTAGTCCAATGCTACAGGCATTATGTCCTTCCTCCATCATTGCCATCCTCACCCTCAGCCTTAGAGCATAAATTTGACTGTGAGTCTTTACTGAAACTTATTCTCAGATTATGAGAGTAGAATAGCTGTAAATTATCTGCTGATCTTCTAATCTTGAACTTTTACCCAGTCCCATCCCATCCCATGACCCATTTCTGTCTACTAATTTGTCACTGCGTCTGATAACTTGATGCACACGTTATAGTTATTTGTATAGTATGGAATATATTCATTTAACAGAAGCTCTGATGAATTCTGCAGCCATGACCATTTATTACTTTATTAAAGTATGACATTCATTAACATCACATCAATATATATCACCTCATCTATCTCGTCTAGCAATACTAATGAGATTAGAAACTCGACTCTATTTACCTTTTTATTCTTATTACAGTTTTGCTTTCTTTCTATTTTTAACATCTGGAGCAAAATTAAATCAAACTATTCCTTGCTCAAATAAGTTTATTTTAAAACTTGACTTTTACTTTTCATTTCTGAATTGGTTCACTTCACAGTAACCTTGAGGATAATTACATTTACCTTAATCGTCCAGTCCAATCCAAAAATAGTTGCAGCTTCAGGATATTGGTGAAACTCGGTCTGGTGGGTTGGCATTGAAGTAATATTTATCTATTGGGTTTAAACTGGTAGAGATAAAATAGAATAATCTACGATTCTTTCAGCTCTTTCTTGTATGTATTAAATATTAATCCAGTTATTTTTTATCGTGCCCAATAACACATGGGGATTGCACAGTAAGAATATCACAAGTTTAATAGATACAAAGAAATTTGTATTCATGCGCACCAAACGGTTATATATAATTACCAATCAGCTGTCTTTTACACCATATTTCACACCAATGAAATGTGTGAAAATATTCTGCAATCGTTTATTAAAATTTTATTCAAGGCGTTCAAAGCAATATTCAACGATGACGTATTTACTAAGAAATGATAGGATTTTCCAATGAGAGGGCTGGAATAATATATGATATCAGGTTAGTGGTTGCTCTGACATTTTCAGGGATGATGTTCCATATGCCAATGGTACTGTGGAAGAACGACTGTTTGTGTACATTGATTCTGGAATATGGCAGTGCATATATGCATTTTCTTTTCATCCGTGGTTTTTCATTAATTTAGTAAATAGTTTAGTTCTTTTTAAACTGTATTTTTTCCCTCAGCAACTGTTAACAGTCTTGTTTTCATAAAATTTAATGGAGCAGGCACTTTTGCAGTCGCAGTGATGGGTAGTTGAACCTGGGACCGACTGTCGTAGCCATGAGACGAGTGCTCTGTCATGGCTGGAGGATCGTGTGTAGATTGTCGTGGCCAGGCAGAGGGTGCTGTAGTAACAGTTGGGTCCTGGGTTCGACTCTCCATCACCGAAAAAATTTTTATTCTCTATTTTGTCGTCTTGCACTTTGTGTGGCTATGTGGTCTTGTGGTATGACACTTACTTTTGGATCAGAAGGTCCTGGGTTCAACGCCCCATCACCGCAAAAGTTTTTATTCTCTAATGTCTTCTGGTATTTCTCAACTCACTTCATGTCTTAACGACGGTCTTCATGATGCTTTGATCTTTTGTGCTGCTATGTGGTCTAGTGGAATGACACTTACTTTTGGATCAGAAGGTCCTGGGTTTGAGCCTCGCTCTGCGTAAGTTGAGTCCTTTGAGAAGGCTCTTTACTTTGATTCTCTCACCATACTCAGGTGTAGAATGAGACCTGGCTGTTAACAGCATTGTCTTTGTCCGAAACAATTGTAAAATCGCTTAACAGGCACCAGGTCTCGTCTTACATGTTAGATGTTGCTGTTGGCCAAGGACCCCTTGTAAAGCGTTTTGAGCATGTTTAGTGGATATTGCCCTATATAAAAGATCAATTTAGATCCAAACAGTTTTATATATGATTTAGTACTACAGAGGTGTAGTCCTGTGGATTCATCTCCACTCATGGAATCTGTGTTAAGTTTTGTCCTGTTTTCACACATGCTGTGAGTAACAGTATTATATATGATTTAGTACTAGTGAGGTGTAGTCCTGTGGATTCATCTCCATCCATGGAATCTGTGTTAAGTTTTGTCCTGTTTTCACACATGATGTGAGTAACAGTGTTATATATGATTTAGTACTAGTGAGGTGTAGTCCTGTGGATTCATCTCCATCCATGGAATCTGTGTTAAGTTTTGTCCTGTTTTCACACATGATGTGAGTAACAGTTTTATATATGATTTAGTACTAGTGAGGTGTAGTCCTGTGGATTCATCTCCACCCATGGAATCTGTGTTAAGTTTTGTCCTGTTTTCACACATGATGTGAGTAACAGTTTTATATATGATTTAGTACTACAGAGGTGTAGTCCTGTGGATTCATCTCCACTCATGGAATCTGTGTTAAGTTTTGTCCTGTTTTCACACATGCTGTGAGGAACAATTTATGATTGTTTTCACACATGATGTGAGGAACAATTTTTGATTGTTTTCACACATGAGGTGAGGAACAATTTTTGATTGTTTTCACACATGATGTGAGTAACAATTTGTGATTGTTTTCACACATGATGTGAGGAACAATTTTTGATTGTTTTCACACGTGATGTGAGGAACAATTTATGATTGTTTTCACACATGCTGTGAGTAACAATTTTTGATTGTTTTCACACATGATGTGAGTAACAATTTTTGATTGTTTTCACACGTGATGTGAGGAACAATTTATGATTGTTTTCACACATGCTGTGAGTAACAATTTTTGATTGTTTTCACACGTGATGTGAGGAACAATTTATGATTGTTTTCACACATGCTGTGAGTAACAATTTTTGATTGTTTTCACACATGATGTGAGGAACAATTTATGATTGTTTTCACACATGCTGTGAGGAACAATTTTTGATTGTTTTCACACGTGATGTGAGTAACAATTTTTGATTGTTTTCACACATGAGGTGAGGAACAATTTATGATTGTTTTCACACATGCTGTGAGTAACAATTTTTGATTGTTTTCACACATGATGTGAGGAACAATTTTTGATTGTTTTCACACATGCTGTGAGTAACAATTTTTGATTGTTTTCACACATGAGGTGAGGAACAATTTATGATTGTTTTCACACATGATGTGAGTAACAATTTGTGATTGTTTTCACACATGCTGTGAGTAACAATTTTTGATTGTTTTCACACATGATGTGAGTAACAATTTTTGATTGTTTTCACACATGATGTGAGTAACAATTTTTGATTGTTTTCACACATGATGTGAGTAACAATTTTTGATTGTTTTCACACATGATGTGAGTAACAATTTGTGATTGTTTTCACACATGATGTGAGTAACAATTTTTGATTGTTTTCACACATGATGTGAGTAACAATTTTTGATTGTTTTCACACATGATGTGAGTAACAATTTGTGATTGTTTTCACACATGATGTGAGTAACAATTTTTGATTGTTTTCACACATGATATGAGTAACAATTTTTGATTGTTTTCACACATGATGTGAGTAACAATTTTTGATTGTTTTCACACATGATGTGAGTAACAATTTTTGATTGTTTTCACACATGATGTGAGTAACAATTTTTGATTGTTTTCACACATGATGTGAGGAATAATTTATGGTTGTTTTCACACATGCTGTGAGTAACAATTTGTGATTGTTTTCACACATGATGTGAGTAACAATTTTTGATTGTTTTCACACATGATGTGAGTAACAATTTTTGATTGTTTTCACACATGATGTGAGTAACAATTTTTGATTGTTTTCACACATGATGTGAGTAACAATTTTTGATTGTTTTCACACATGATGTGAGTAACAATTTTTGATTGTTTTCACACATGATGTGAGGAACAATTTTTGATTGTTTTCACACATGAGGTGAGGAACAATTTTTGATTGTTTTCACACATGATGTGAGTAACAATTTTTGATTGTTTTCACACATGATGTGAGGAACAATTTTTGATTGTTTTCACACATGATGTGAGGAACAATTTTTGATTGTTTTCACACATGATGTGAGTAACAATTTTTGATTGTTTTCACACATGATGTGAGGAATAATTTATGGTTGTTTTCACACATGCTGTGAGTAACAATTTGTGATTGTTTTCACACATGATGTGAGTAACAATTTTTGATTGTTTTCACACATGCTGTGAGTAACAATTTTTGATTGTTTTCACACATGATGTGAGTAACAATTTTTGATTGTTTTCACACATGATGTGAGGAACAATTTTTGATTGTTTTCACACATGATGTGAGGAACAATTTTTGATTGTTTTCACACATGATGTGAGTAACAATTTTTGATTGTTAAAATCTACAAGGCCAAAATGGTTGGTCATTTGATTATTGATGAAATCTGCAAGGGCATCATAATTGATTATTTGACGTTGGGAATGGCAATCTTTGTTGCCAGGTTGATTTGTGTACACCTACAGGCTTTAATAAGATCACAATATTATGAAACCTGGGACTGAAAGTCTCTATTTCCAGTCAGTCGTTCCACTTACAATTTTAAAGTATCTGCAGGAATGTGAACTCCTGCAAAAATTGTAAATAAACATTTTAAAATAACAAACATGTAACTATTATAAGGTTTTATAAAATTTCTTTACAACAGTATTAACACGATTGAGCAGCTATGGGCTCTCTAGGCCGATAAAAATTGATGAAAGCTAGAAACGGGCGCTTAAATGACCTACATAGTGTAGAAAGAGCCTTTAAACACATAAAAATAAACAAACAATACCGATTTTGATTGTTAGTGGTTCCAATAATTCATCTCTATCTTTGTTACTTTCCACAAGACAATAGTATGATAATTCACATAGCTGAGTTCCTGTTCTTAACAAACAGTCTTTATTTCTTGGCAAATATTATTATTATAATATTAAATACATTTATTTCTTGACTGCGATTGATCATGGTACTAAGTAAGTGTAGCCTGTGGGTCTATCCTTCCATGAGAGCTGCTAGAATTAGTATCTAGAAACTCGCAAAGAAAAAAAAATAGAGCTTTTTTATAGAGCAATATCCACTAAACGTGCTCTCGGCGTTTTTCAGGGGGTCTCAGGTCAAGAGGACAAGACATGCCATCTGTTAGGCGATGTTACAATTTTTTCAGACAGAGACAACACGGTTAATGGCCATGTTTCAATTTTACACCTGAGTACGATGAGAGAATGTGAGTGAAAAGTCTTTTCCAAGGACTCAAAGCCTGGACTTTCCGATCTGAAGGAGAGTGTCATACCACTAGACCACATCTCTGCACAACACAAGGAAACGCAAAATGCGCATAGTTGAGTCCTTGGAAAAGGCTCTTTACTCACATTCTGTCATTGTACTCAGGTGTAAAACGAGTACCTGGTGTTTAACAGTGTTGTCTCTGTCCAAAAAAAAATATTGTAATATCGCCTAACAAGCGTCATGTTTCGTTCTACATGTTACATGTTGCTGTTGGTGAGGGACCCGTTGTAAAGGACTTTGAGCACGTTTGGTGAATATTGCACCATATAGTATAGTGTGCACTTGGCTAAGAAGTCACAACATTGCCATCCAGAAGTATAATCTTCCAGTACGCAAAACTATGGGTAACCTTAAAAGTTAATAGTCTGGTTAATAGTTTAGTGAGAAATACTCTTAAATGCTGATGGCAAAAAACAATAACAAAGACTTGAGTGTCGTCAACTTCTATCTATAACTATAAAAACCAGTGATGCCTATCTTCCGCGGATCCGAGGAATTCCTTCTTTTTGGAGGTTCCTCCCTTTTTTTCCTCGGTTCCCATTTTATTCTCGACTGAATTATGTGAAATATTTGGTGTGAAGTTTACTGTGCCTGAGAGATTTATTTGTCATGTTACGATTTAGCTCAGACCATCACACAATATGATCCTTGTAATCTTTGCAATATGTTGGTGATATCACAAAAAATATAACTGCAATATATACATTAGGTTTTTAAAAAAAAAGTTTTATGTGTTTTATGACTCCTTCACCTGATGTTTGAATGGATAATAAATAAATGCTCCCAAATTCATGTGAATTAGTCCCAGATAGCCTTATTTTGGCACTTAAAAAAAAAAGACCTGACCCCCTTTGGGGGGGGGGGGGGGGGGGGGGCATGATGAGACGTCGATCATTTTCCTCCTTTTTCATTTTTTTTCTGTTGGCATCACTGAAAAACTCAAGGTTTTTATGTTTGTTTTATTTTTCCTGAGAAAGCTAAATACCAGAAAAAACCTTGACAATAGACATTACAAGTCTAAACCCAATACTCTCTAGTATAAGACATTCAAGAAAACAAGAACCAGTGTTTTGTCATGGTGGCTTGTTGTGTTTCCTTGTCCCATTTCCCTTAAGAATTCATGAAAATCCAGCAGTATTGAATTGATGGTCTTACAGATTACAAGACATGTGGACTCACTCCACTCCAAGGGGGACTCTGTCATACAGGATTGTATAGAATAATAATGATGATAATGGTGATGATGATAATGATAATGGTGATGATAATAATAATAATGGTGATGATAATAATAATAATGGTGATGATAATAATAATAATGGTGATGATGATGATAATAATGGTGATGATGATGATAATAATGATAATGGTGATGATGATGATGATAATAATGATAATGGTGATGATGATGATAATAATAATAATAATAATAATAATAATAATAATAATAATAATAATAATAATAATAATAATAATAATGGTGATGATGATGATGATAATAACAATAATAAAGCATTTGGACAGAGCCTGAGCATGACGGTGTAACATTGACGTGATCATCAATGCCAAAGTGTGGTTGGTCGTATACGATTTCAGACATTACTAATTTCCTTGTCCACTAACAATTGATATAGAAATGACTAAATTTGAAGTTGTTCAATTTGGCAGGTCTGTTAAACGCATATCATCACCATCAATAGTCAAGACATGAAGTTGTTCAATTTAGCAGGTCTGTCAAACGCATATCATCATCACCATCAATAGTCAAGACATGACGTTGTTCAATTTGGCAGGTCTGTCAAACGCATATCATCACCACCATCAATAGTCAAGACATGACGTTGTTCAATTTGGCAGGTCTGTCAAACGCATATCATCATCATCAATAGTCAAGACATGACGTTGTTCAATTTGGCAGGTCTGTCAAAAGCATATCATCACCATCAATAGTCAAGACATGACGTTGTTCAATTTGGCAGGTCTGTCAAAAGCATATCATCACCATCAATAGTCAAGACATGAAGTTGTTCAATTTGGCAGGTCTGTCAAACGCATATCATCACCATCAATAGTCAAGACATGACGTTGTTCAATTTGGCAGGTCTGTCAAAAGCATATCATCACCATCAATAGTCAAGACATGAAGTTGTTCAATTTGGCAGGTCTGTCAAAAGCATATCATCACCATCAATAGTCAAGACATGAAGTTGTTCAATTTGGCAGGTCTGTCAAACGCATATCATCACCATCAATAGTCAACGACATGACGTTGTTCAATTTGGCAGGTCTGTCAAACGCATATCATCACCATCAATGTCAAAGACATGACGTTGTTCAATTTGGCAGGTCTGTCAAACGCATATCATCACCATCAATAGTCAAAGACATGACGTTGTTCAATTTGGCAGGTCTGTCAAACGCATATCATCACCACCATCAATAGTCAAGACATGAAGTTGTTCAATTTGGCAGGTCTGTCAAACGCATATCATCATCACCATCAATAGTCAAGACATGACGTTTTCAATTTGGCAGGTCTGTTAAACGCATATCATCACCATCAATAGTCAAAGACATGACGTTGTTCAATTTGGCAGGTCTGTCAAAAGCATATCATCACCACCATCAATAGTCAAGACATGAAGTTGTTCAATTTGGCAGGTCTGTTAAACGCATATCATCACCATCAATAGTCAAGACATGAAGTTGTTCAATTTGGCAGGTCTGTCAAACGCATATCATCACCATCAATAGTCAAAGACATGACGTTTAACCAAGAACCTGTCACTACTCCCTAATGGTTTTAAGTAAGGTCCTAAATCTAAAACAAAGACTCTGGATACCCCCCCCCCCCCCCCTTCCCAAAAATAATATTTAAAAAATATGGTGGAGATTGGACAATAGCAAGAAGACATAATATAGATAGTTCGAAGTTGACGTCACTCAGGTCTTTGTTATTCTTTTTTTGCCATCCACGGTTATGAGTAATTCTCACAAAACTGTATTAACCAGACTATAAACGTTCAAGGTTACACATAGTTTTGTGTGTTGGTCCGTTATACTTCCGGATGGTAATGTTGTGAGCTTCTTATCCAAGCGCATACTATCTGTATTATTCTCTCTGCTGCCTTGACTCTATCCAATCAATCAATGATATAATAGATATACCGTTTAACCCAGAACCTCCATAACAGTATGATATATGATTCTATTCTATGGTACACCATTCGAATGTACGAAGAAAATCTCCTCAGATTTAACCCAGATCCAGGTTTTGTCCACAAAGGATGAGCACTCATGCGTAACTGGCCCGCATTTGATGAATTTTAATTAATTCTGTAGGGACTTGTGGGGTGGGGGGGGGGGGGGGGGGGGGGGGGGGTCTTTGACTGTGTTCTCCGTTCTTGTTACTGATACGTGTAGTAAAGGAATGCAATTCATGACTACTGTGATTCAAAATGGAGGCACCTAAATTTGATGACAGCTTGGCGTGTCATCCACGCTAATGAGTAATTCTCACTAAACTCTATCACAGACTATAGATAGTATGCAGATGACGTCACTCAGGCCTTTGTTATGGTTTTTGCCATCCGCGTTTGTGAGTTGTTCTCACTAAACTGTATTAACGAGACTATAAAAGTTCATGGTTACACAGAGTTTGTGTGTTGGTCCGTTATAGTTCCGGATGGCAATGTTGTGAACTCCTTGGCCAAGCGCATACTATCTCTTAACGTGCAATGTTACACATAGTTTGGTGTGTTGGTCCTTTATATTTCCGGATGGCAATGTTGTGAGCTTCTTAGCCAAGCGCACACTATCTATAAACGTTCAAGGTTACACATAGTTTTGTATGTTGGTCCTTTATACTTCCGGATGGCAATGTTGTGAGTTTCTTAGCCAAGCCGTAGCCATCTTTAACTTATAGATAGTTCGAAGATGACGTCATCAGGTCTTTGTTATTGTATTTTGCCATCCGCGTTTATGAGTTGTTCTCACTAAACTGTATTAACCAGACTATAAAAGTTCATGGTTACACAGAGTTTGTGTATTGGTCCGTTATACTTCCGGATGGCAATGTTGTGAACTTCTTAGCCAAGTGCATACTATCTATAGCCTGACATTGGTCAAAAAATGGCGTCAAAAGACAAGTCTTTGGCTGCTAAAGAAAACAAATCGTGAGTTGTATTCAATAGTTCAACCACTGGAATCAATGAACCATAACTTTACGAAGGTCACGCTGATACTGACCAAAAAATGACGTCAAAATGCCAGTCTTTTGTCACAAAAGAAAACAAATCGTGAGTTGTATTCAATAGTTCAACCAATGAAGTAACTTGTTTCCATGAGCTCTACTAACGACAACTCACTAGGCGGTGCAAAAACCAAATAATGATGTCAAACTGCCAGTCCTTTTTCGTTTCAGTATCAGGCTATAATATAGCGACGGCTACGGTTTATCCCGGTAATGTATAGTAGTAATCGGATAGTAACAGTTGCTTTCTACCCTTTTGATAAGACGCTAATCAATCGCAAAGTACTTTCCGTCAACTCTGATAGACCCTGATAGACCCAGATACCCAAACACTGCTGGGTGTACAGCACAGGGGAAAAACATATCGGCTGCACCGAAGATTGACGTTAGCCCCATTGCGTGTGAAGCGAGTGCTCTACCAAATGAGCCATCGGACACCCCCCCCCCCCCCCACACACATCTGTTTTATTTTTATTATTATTATTTTTGTCGTCTAAGCCAATGACTCCCACCTCAGTGTACCGTTGACCACGGAAAACTTGACTTGTTTGCTGACTTATGTTGACTTTACAGTGTCTGCCCCAAGGATATATTATTGCGGTGTGTACTTGGTGTATTTCCTGCTACTTCCAACGTTATACAAGTTGACCGACTCAGTAAGATTCGTTCAGGGATATAACAACCTTGGCGTTTTCTATTTCAGTACGCCATCATTCATAATGTATGTTGCACAGTGAATGTCTGCCCCGGGGATATAAAACTGTTTGCTTATCTTATTAGTTGGTTTAGGTCGTGAGATTCAAAGTTTTAACGTTTATTTTTAGGCAATTATTGGTCAATACAGAACACAACTCAAAACATAATTTCTTGTTCACAAAATCAACAGTACAGTGGAATCCGCATAACTGCAACACTCTTAAAACCAACTTCTGCTTAAAGTCAACGGTTCTTGCTGGTTCCAAATTTTCTGTTCTTTATCTAAGTGTATGTCACCCCCTTGTTTTCAAGGTTCAAAGGTCACCCAATTTTTCTGTTCTTTATCTAAGTGTATGTCAACCCCTTGTTTTCAAGGTTCAAAGGTCACCCAAATTTTCGATTCTTTATCTAAGTGTATGTCACCCCCTTGTTTTCAAGGTTCAAAGGTCACCCAAATTTTCTGTTCTTTATCTAAGTGTATGTCACCCCCTTGTTTTCAAGGTTCAAAGGTCACCCAATTTTTCTGTTCTTTATCTAAGTCAGGGGCAGTTGATTGTGAACAACACAGAACTATTAGCCTAATGAGCCACCTCACAAAAATTCTTTTGAAGATAATTTTACTAAGAATAAGAAATAAAATACGACCTGAAATTGGGGAGATGCAATTTGGTTTTGTTGAGGACAAGGGTACCAGAAATGGAATATTCACATTATCAATGCTGATGGAAAGATGTATTGAAGTAAATAAAGATCTGTATATGTGTTTCATCGACTATTCAAAAGCCTTTGATAAAGTACAACACGAAAAACTATTCAAAATTCTATCATCCTTGGACATTGATGGTAAAGATTTAAGAATATTACGGAATTTGTACTGGGAACAAGAAGCAGCAATGCGTGTTGACAACGAACTAAGCAGTTTTACACCTATTAGAAGAGGAGTTAGGCAGGGGTGTGTTTTGTCTCCAGATTTATTCAACCTCTATAGTGAAATGATATTAAGAGATATCGAACATAAGAAGGGGGTGTGTATTGGAGGAAAGAATGTAACAAATCTGAGGTATGCAGATGATACGGTTCTACTGGCAGAATCTGAACATGAACTACAAGAATTACTGGATGTTGTAGTCAGGAGTAGTGAAAATATGGGACTGGAACTGAATATATCTAAAACAGAATGTATGACGGTATCTAAAAATAATAACCCACCAGCCTGTGTAATAACAAGCAGAGGACAAACAATACAACAAGTTGAATGTTTCAAATATTTAGGCTTCAATGTAACATCCAATGGAAAATCAGATTGTGAAATAAAGAAAAGAATAGGTATGGCGAAGAATGCATTCAACCAGCTGCATACAATTATGAAAAACAGGAATATTAGCATGAAAACAAAAATCAAAGTCCTGGATTGCTATGTACTGTCTGTGCTGCTATATGGTTGTGAGAGCTGGACCATAAACAAGACCATGGTTAAAAGACTGGAGGCAGTGGAAATGTGGTTTTACAGAAGAATGATGAGGGTGTCATGGATGGAAAGGAAAAGAAATGAAGAAATTTTAGAAATGGCAAACAGAAAAAGATCACTGATAACAAAAATCATCAAACGCCAAATGGAATTTTTAGGACACATTATCCGCCACCCTGGTTTGGAAATACTCGCCTTGACTGGAAAGATGAATGGAAAAAGAATAAGAGGAAGACAAAGAATAACGTATTTGAAAGGGATAAGAACTTGGACAGATGAAGCTGAGAAAGGTGGCGCTGCTTTAATAGAATTGGCAAGAGATAGATCAGCTTGGCGGAAGATGACCTCCGACGTCTGCTTCAGATATGGAACTACATGAGATGAGATCTAAGTGTATGTCAACCCCTTGTTTTCAAGGTTCAAAGGTCACCCAATTTTTCTGTTCTTTATTTAAGTGTATGTCAACCCCTTGTTTTCAAGGTTCAAAGGTCACCCAATTTTTCTGTTCTTTATCTAAGTGTATGTCAACCCCTTGTTTTCAAGGTTCAAAGGTCACCCAATTTTTCTGTTCTTTATTTAAGTGTATGTCAACCCCTTGTTTTCAAGGTTCAAAGGTCACTCCATTTTTCGGTTCTTTATCTAAGTGTATGTCAACCCCTTGTTTTCAAAGGTCACCCATTTTTTCTGTGTTGTTTTTTTTTTTTTTTTTTTTTTTTAAAATTAATTAATTAATTAATTTTTTATTTTTTTATCTAAGTGTAAGTCAACCGCTTGTTTTCCAGGTTCAAAGCTCACCCCATTTTTCTGGTCCGTCGGTGTTGGATTTATCGGGATTCCACTGTATCCCGTCGTTGTAGATAAATACAAAAGAATCGAATACATGACCGGTGACTGGAGAAGGAGTCATTATCGGGATTCCACTGTATCCCGTCGTTGTAGATAAATACAAAAGAATCGAATACATGACCGGTGACTGGAGAAGGAGTCATTATCGGGATTCCACTGTATCCCGTCGTTGTAGATAAATACAAAAGAATCGAATACATGACCGGTGACTGGAGAAGGAGTCATTATCGGGATTCCACTGTATCCCGTCGTTGTAGATAAATACAAAAGAATCGAATACATGACCGGTGACTGGAGAAGGAGTCATTATCGGGATTCCACTGTATCCCGTCGTTGTAGATAAATACAAAAGAATCGAATACATGACCGGTGACTGGAGAAGGAGTCATTATCGGGATTCCACTGTATCCCGTCGTTGTAGATAAATACAAAAGAATCGAATACATGACCGGTGACTGGAGAAGGAGTCATTATCGGGATTCCACTGTATCCCGTCGTTGTAGATAAATACAAAAGAATCGAATACATGACCGGTGACTGGAGAAGGAGTCATTATCGGGATTCCACTGTATCCCGTCGTTGTAGATAAATACAAAAGAATCGAATACATGACCGGTGACTGGAGAAGGAGTCATTATCGGGATTCCACTGTATCCCGTCGTTGTAGATAAATACAAAAGAATCGAATACATGACCGGTGACTGGAGAAGGAGTCATTATCGGGATTCCACTGTATCCCGTCGTTGTAGATAAATACAAAAGAATCGAATACATGACCGGTGACTGGAGAAGGAGTCATTATCGGGATTCCACTGTATCCCGTCGTTGTAGATAAATACAAAAGAATCGAATACATGACCGGTGACTGGAGAAGGAGTCATTATCGGGATTCCACTGTATCCCGTCGTTGTAGATAAATACAAAAGAATCGAATACATGACCGGTGACTGGAGAAGGAGTCATTATCGGGATTCCACTGTATCCCGTCGTTGTAGATAAATACAAAAGAATCGAATACATGACCGGTGACTGGAGAAGGAGTCATTATCGGGATTCCACTGTATCCCGTCGTTGTAGATAAATACAAAAGAATCGAATACATGACCGGTGACTGGAGAAGGAGTCATTATCGGGATTCCACTGTATCCCGTCGTTGTAGATAAATACAAAAGAATCGAATACATGACCGGTGACTGGAGAAGGAGTCATTATCGGGATTCCACTGTATCCCGTCGTTGTAGATAAATACAAAAGAATCGAATACATGACCGGTGACTGGAGAAGGAGTCATTGCCAAAAATCTATGGGGTCTAAAGATAGTTCGAAGATGACGTCACTAAGGTCTTTGTTATTGTATTTTGCCATCCGCGTTTATGAGTAATACTCACTGAACTGTATTAACCCGACTATAAACGTTCATGGATACACACAGTTTTGTGTGTTAGTCAGTTATACTTCCGGATGGCAATGCTATGAGCTTCTTAGCCAAGCGCATACTATGTCGTGCCAAGCTTCTCTTCTTCATCCAATGCTATGCCCGTCAAATCAGTCGTAGAAATAGAACATGATACACATGTCGTCCATCCAGCGTCCCCTAAAATAGAACAGGATACACATGTTGTCCATCCAGCGTCCCCTAAAATAGAACAGGTTACACATGTCGTCCATCCAGCGTCCCCTAAAATAGAACATGATACACTTGTCGTCCATCCAGCGTCCCCTAAAATAGAACATGATACACATGTCCTCCATCCAGCGTCCCCTAAAATAGAACATGATACACATGTCGTCCGTCCAGCGTCCCCTAAAATAGAACATGATACACTTGTCGTCCATCCAGCGTCCCCTAAAATAGAACAGGATACACATGTCGTCCATCCAGTGTCCCCTAAAATAGAACAGGATACACATGTCGTCCATCCAGCGTCCCCTAAAATAGAACAGGATACACTTGTCGTCCATCCAGCGTCCCCTAAAATAGAACATGATACACATGTCCTCCATCCAGCGTCCCCTAAAATAGAACAGGATACACATGTCGTCCATCCAGCGTCCCCTAAAATAGAACAGGTTACACATGTCGTCCATCCAGCGTCCCCTAAAATAGAACAGGATACACATGTCGTCCATCCAGCGTCCCCTAAAATAGAACAGGATACACATGTCGTCCATCCAGCGTCCCCTAAAATAGAACAGGATACACATGTCGTCCATCCAGCGTCCCCTAAAATAGAACAGGATACACTTGTCGTCCATCCAGCGTCCCCTAAAATAGAACAGGTTACACATGTCGTCCATCCAGCGTCCCCTAAAATAGAACAGGATACACATGTCGTCCATCCAGCGTCCCCTAAAATAGAACAGGATACACATGTCGTCCATCCAGTGTCCCCTAAATTAGAACAGGATACACATGTCGTCCATCCAGCGTCCCCTAAAATAGAACAGGATACACATGTCGTCCATCCAGCGTCCCCTAAAATAGAACAGGATACACATGTCGTCCATCCAGCGTCCCCTAAAATAGAACAGGTTACACATGTCGTCCATCCAGCGTCCCCTAAAATAGAACAGGTTACACATGTCGTCCATCCAGCGTCCCCTTAACTGTTGCCTTGAAACAATATGTTCAATTGGATTCAGTAGTCTGAGGTCACGCCGCCCGGCAACGGCGGCCATCTTGGTTCTAAACAAAGAAAATCATTACTTTTTATTCTTCATGCTTGCTAGAACTTTTCATTCCCTTTTCATATGCCTTGTGATCAGAACGTTTAAAATTCAAAACATGATCAAATTTATGTATTTTTTTTCCCTCTGGAAACGCTTTTATGCGCGCCGGAGAAATATTTCATACAAACGTCCGCCATAGTTCCGATAGTTTAGAGCCAGTGTTACTACTAAGTTACCATGCGTCATTAGGATGGAAGTGACGTTACGACTGTTGAAGAGAATTAAAAGTGAAAGAAAAGAATAATTTAGACAGTAGACGGGTGATAGCTGTCAGATGAAGCATTGAATTGAAACGGTTATTTTAACACGTAGCAGCCAAAGTGTTACATATTATTATACTGCCAGAAGCTGAGGACTGTCAAAAGTCATAAACAAAAATTGAATATAACAGCTTTTAAAAAATGCCAACAAACATGGAACGTTTCGGGCTGAAAACCCTTCTTCATCCAATTCCCATAAAAAGAAGGGTTGGCTGAAGAAGGGATTTGAGCCTGAAACGCTCCGAGTTGGGTATTTTGTTGTTTTTTGATCATTTCTAGTGTACAGTTTCTCGGGTTCGCTACCCAATGTTTCATTTAATTTATTCTCCCCGATAAGGCCATACTATACTATAGATAGTATGCGCTTGGCTAATACAGGTAAGTGAGAATTACTCATAAACGCGGATGGCAAAAAGCAATAACAAAGACCTGAGTGACGTCAACTTCATTCCATCTATAGAACCATCATTCCTTTTCATACCGTCCACATCGCCAGATATACATGACCTGTCTTTTTTTTAAAAAAAAGATTTTGTTTTACTGCATTTCTGACAGTGACAATATTTGTATTTGTTTATAGGCAGTTACTCGTTCATGCTTGAGTAGAGAAGAATAATTTTTTAAAATTGCATGTGTCGTTAACTCACTCAATCCTAGAGATTTTTGCTACTTTTCAAAATTGGAAAAAAATGTATTCTAAATGGGTATGTACATAGATAGATTTATTCAACATCATTAACATGTAAAAACTAAAAACATTAGCTTTGATACTACGCCTATAATTTGTCTCAGAAAAATGTAATAAATAGGCATGGGGTAAAAGTAACCCCGGGTAAACTACTTATATAGTCGGTTTTAGGGTTGAGTGAGTTAAAATGAACAATGAAAAAATAATGCTTGCTTCGGGTAAGACTCAAAGTACTTTCCACCAGATTTAACAGACCCATCTACCCAATCATTGCTGGATGAGCACGGGAAAATAAAAAAAAAAGTCATGGTAACTCCTCCCGCCATAAATCGCCGCCCGCCCCCTTTCTTCAGCCAGTCGTGTCCCTCTAAACTCCAGTGCACGCTTATTGGTTCTGTGCTCAGCCCTTGATTTCCATATAGGGCAATAGCTAGGACTGAACATCCATTAAGCCACGCCTCCTGTGTGCTATTCTTGAGTACGGAGTTGCCAACACACTATGGTTTCTTCTCGAAACTGCACTACAACACGATATTAACTTGTGTGAAAATCAGTTTGGAATACCACAATTCGGGGGCAAAGAAGTTGATGAATAAGCTTGAATAAACGTGAGCATTTCTATACAACAACAACAACAACAATAATAATAATAATAATAATAATAATAATAATAATAATAATAATAATAATAATAATAATAATAATAATAATAATAATAATAATAATTATATGAAAAAAAGAACCAAAAAAAAAAAACAAACAAACAAACAAACAAACAAAACAACCTCCCCCCCCCCCCCAAAAAAAAATAAATAAAAAAACAAAAAAAAAAAACACACACAAAAAAAAAAGACAAAAAAAAAACGAAACAAAACAACAACAACAAAAAACCCAAGAAAACCCCTGGGCTTTTATATAACTATAACGCAATTATTTCCACAAAACGTGCTCGCAAAGGGTCGTAGTAGTAAAATATAGGAGCCGGAAATACACAATCGTAACACAGTATTACAGGCAATGTACAGGGTTTTAAAATTCTCCATGGATTCTATAGATAGTTCGAAGTTGACGTCACTCAGGTCTTTGTTGTTGTTTTTTGCCATCCGCGTTTATGAGTAATTCTCACTTAACTGTATTAACCAGACTATAAACGTTGTTGGTTGTTATACTTCCGGATGGCAATGCTGTGAACACATACTATCTATAACTCCCATCATTTGACAAGGCCTCACACTTCGATTCGAATCATGGAAACGGATTTCAATTTGGCACAATAGCCGGAGTCGAGTCGCCTTACAGTATTCATCACCACCACAGGTCCTCATTCATAGCATTATTTTTTCTTCTGCACTCTGGTAACACTGCCATATTTATTCCCACTGTTTCAGTTGTTTTTCTGATATATATATATATATATATATATATATATATATATATATATATATATAATATATATATATATATATATATATATATTAGAGAGAGAGAGAGAGAGAGAGAGAGAGAGAGAGAGAGAGAGAGAGAGAGAGAGAGAGAGAGAGGGGGGGGGGTCCAAATCATTTCTGTTACTCGCAGCTGTTCAAAATGAACTTTTTGAAGATTTGTGTTTTGGAAGTGTATCTCCATGTGGATTGAGATACAGGGATGCTTTTTTTCCCCCGAAGAACCGAAAAATTGACTTTTTTAAATCTTTCGGGTGACCTTGGGTCGGTATTGGTGAGTCGATTTTTCTTATATAAGATGGAAGAATTGGTTGTTTCAAGGCAACAGTTATGGGGACGCTGGATGGACATGTCGTGTATCCTGTTCTATTTTAGGGGACGCTGGATGGACATGTCGTGTATCCTGTTCTATTTTAGGGGACGCTGGATGGACGACATGTGTATCCTGTTCTATTTTAGGGGACGCTGGATGGACATGTGTATCCTGTTCTATTTTAGGGGACGCTGGATGGACATGTCGTGTATCCTGTTCTATTTCTACGACTGATTTAACGGTCATAGCATTGGATGAAGAAGAGAAGCTTGGCACATTTTGGATACAGACCAGGCCTATTCTATCGTCTTTAAGATAAAAACAAATTAGGCTTATTTTAAAAGTTATTTATAAAATTTTATCCAATGGCCTCCCTAGAGATAAAAGGACTTCGACTGGGGCCTTTTTCATGAGTTTTGTTTGGCAAGCCATCGTGATGACGTAGATAGCCATCTTATCATAATTTTATTAGTAATTCCGATTCTGACATTTGGAGTAAGTGGAATGGATGGGTCGTCGTCCACTTTTGGGGGGATGTGCCACGTGTGGCCTTTTGGGTGATTGCCGCATTGTGCATGGTTTAGGACGTCACAGTTGTCGGTGGTCGGAGTGGATGGACCGAATGGCATGGTGGAATGGAATGGGATTGGGGGGGGGGGGGGGGGTGATGGTGATGATTGACGTTTCTTCTTCTTCTTCTTCTTCTTCTTCTTCTTCTTCTTCTTCTTCTTCTTCTTCTTCTTCTTCTTCTTCTTCTTGTTGAAGGAACACCGTTGACTTCCTCGGCGTTGTCAGGGGTCCATACAGTTGGTCTGTAGAGATTATGGGGTACCAGGCCAAAACAATCTCTCTTGTTGTATACTTGGGGCAGCAGGTCTTCTAGTCACAGACTGTGTGATCTGTAGGTCTAGTGTATAGAACATGGTTGGCGTCTTCCTCTCCTTCACCACATTCAATGTAATGTCTGTTTCTCCTATTTTGAACATCTTTGTCCATCCGGTGTTTCAGAAGGCTATGCCCTGGTCCTCGTCTAAAGATTGTGACAACATGGTCTTTTCTATAGATAGTGTGAAGTTGACGTCACTCGGGTCCTTGTTATTGCTTTTTGCCATCCATGTATATGACTAATTCTCACTAAGCTGTATGAACCAGACTATAAACATTCAAGGTTACACAGTGTTGTGTGTTGGTCCGTTATACTTCCGGATGGCAATTTCTTAGCCAAGCGCACACTGTCTATAGATAGAGGCGTCTAGATCGGGCATCTACAACACACTTATTTCGATCCTGATTTTCGTTAAATTCTATACGATTTTAAAAGCGGCTATGTGGTCTAGTGGTATGGCACTCGCTTTCAGACCGGAAGGTCCTGGGTTCGAGCGCATAGATGAGCCCTTGGAGAAGGCTCTTTACTCAATGTCTCTCACCGTACTCAGGTTGAAAATGAGTACATGGTCGTTAACAGCGTTAGTCTCTGTCCGAAAAAACAAAATTGTAATATCGCCTAACAGGCGTCATGTCCAATCCTACATGTCAAGTGTTGCTATTGGTCGGGGACCCCTTGTAAAGCGCTTTGAGCACGTTTTGTGGATATTGCGCTATATAAATGCTCTATTTATTTACCTTTTTCTGAAGAAGAATTTTTTTTTTCTTAAATGGAAGAGTAGGCACATTAGTTTTCAGTAACGGTTCGATTTTCTCAGCCCAAGACTTCGGCATAGATACTATTTGAACGAGGGCTTAAAACAGTTTTTTTTTTTTTTAGTCACACACGAATCCGTTCAAAATTGAACCCCCCCCCCCCCCCCCCACCAAACAAAAAAAAAAACAATACAAAAAACAAACAAAATAACAAAAAACAAAACATTAACAATATAAAAACAAATCAATCCGCGAGGACGAGAGACGCATGCGCACAACCAACATGACGTTCTCTCTCTAATAACTGTTCCGCCGGTGACGTCACAGACTATTGTGAGGCATGATTGACATTGTTGTTGTTGTTGTTGTGTGTTGTTGTTGTTGTTGTTGTTGTCGTCGTCGTTGTGTGTTGTTGTTGTCGTCGTCGTCGTCGTGGTGGTGGTTGTTGTTGTTGTTGTTATCACCCCCCCCCCTTTCTCTCTCTTTCTATCTCCCCCCTCCCCCCTCCTCTCTCTCATGTGTGAACTCAACAATTAAACCATCGCATTGTTCCATCATCCGGACGGACGGACCCCCGACTACAAACAACCCCCTGTGCCACTCAAATGTCGTCCTCTGAAACAAAAACATGTTTGAACATTTTGGCCACAGACCTCGTCCTTCAAATATACGATGATCGACTTCGACGACCTTCACCTTGTCTATAATCAAATCTCTCAAACCTGGGACTTTGTGTTAAGTTCCTCGAAGACTCAGCTGTGAGAGTTTTGAACGGGACGAAGGTCATTGAGTTGAATCGATGGAAATCATTGAAAGGACGACTTTTCTGTCCAAAATGTGTTACTGCAGAGTTCTGCAACGGAATGAGTCACCACCAGCCAGTCTCACAGTTGGTGCTATCACCTAGCGGTCCCAAATTGTAATCAGTGCTACATTAGAGCTGATTAGAGGGAACACAATTAGGATTAAAACGGTTCTCTCTATACTCTGTGTCGTTGTTCCATCCAGTCTTGGGAACGGGAAGTTGGCGATTTATCATAATGAAATACAATTATTGGGTTATTACAGGGGGTGGTGGAACGCTTGGAAATAGCCCCCCCCCCCCCTCTCTCTCTCTCTCTCTCTCTCTCTCTCTCTCTCTCAATCTAACACACACTTTGTCAAACATACTCTTTCACTCCTTCACTCTCTCTCTCTCTCTCTCTCTCTCTCTCTCTCTCTCTCTCTCTCTCTATCTCTCTCTCTCTCTTTCTATCACACACTCACTCTTTCTATCCCTCACTCTCTCTCTCACTCTCCCACATACACTCTCTCACTCTCTCACACATACTCTCTCACTCCCACTCCTTCACTCTATCACTATCTTTCTTTCTCTCTCTCTCCCCCCCCTCTCTCTCTCTGCCTCTCACTCTCTCTCTTTCTTTCTCTCTCTCTCTCTCTCTCTCTCTCTCTCTCTCTCCCCCCACCTCTGTCTCTCTGCCTCTCTCTCTCTCTCTCTCTCTCTCTCTCTCTTCCCCTTCCCCCCTCCCCCCTCTATTTTTTTGTTTGTTCATTTGTAGCTGGGTGTAGCGTAGACGTAGCGTCTGGTGTGATGTTTGCTAACAACCTATTTCTTACTTACCAACCAACCTACCCACATAATATCTACTTACTTACCAATGTTCTTACTGTGAGAACGAGAACCTTGCATTGGACAAAAGTCAAATCTCGTCCAGAGAGTAATGGAGTAGTCCATTGGCTTAGCTGCCACGTCCGGTCCGTGCGTTTTATGCACTTTTTGTCACCAGCAAACAAAGCACACACATTGGTGCATGCTGAAAATTATGAAGATTCGAAGAATAGGTGGCTCCAAATAAATACCATGATTCCGTCTACTTCAATGCCGAATGGAGGAGCCATTTGGAGGACTCGAGGCGCTCACGTGACCACTTTTATCGTGCGTCTTTCAAGTGATCAGTTGATTGTTTGGAAACTATTGGGTTTTTTGTTTTTGTTTTTATATATCGATATATAGCCAATGGACTACTTACTTACTCTCTGGACGAGATATATATGATAGATTTTATGCTTAAATTATCGATTTATTGTTGTGTTTTATTTGCATTGTAAAGCGCCTCTGAGCAGATTGTGGATCTAGGCGCTATATAAATTCATTCATTATTATTATTATTATTATCATTATTATTTTAAGGGTTTTACGGCGCTTGCAACAGCAACACATTAAGGTCATATCAGTGCCATTGGAAGTTATTGAAAAGACATTAAAATTTGTGGTAAAGGTAGCGAGATCGATTAGTAGATCCTGCTAGTGTGTATAGATAGTATGCAGATGACGTCACTCAGGCCTTTGTTATTGTTTTTGCCATCTGCGTTTGGGAGTTGTTCTCACTAAACCGTATTAACCAGACTATAGATAGTATGCGCTTGGCTAAGAAGCTCATAACATTGCCATCCGGAAGTATAACGGACTAACACACAAAACTGTGTGTACCCATGAATGTTTATAGTCAGGTTAATACAGTTCAGTGAGCATTACTCACAAACGTGGATGGCAAAAAACAATAACAAAGACCTGTGTGACGTCATCTTCGAACTATCTATAAAAGTTCATGGTTACACAGAGTTTGTGTGTTGGTCCGTTATACTTCCGGATGGCAATGTTGTGAACTCCTTGGCCAAGCGCATTCTATCTATAAAGCAGAAACATTGAAAACCCTCCGTCAAAACCATTCTATGGGTTTGGTGTTTGTGTACGGCTATGTGGTCTATAGATAGAATGCGCTTGGCCAAGGAGTTCACAACATTGCCATCCGGAAGTATAACGGACCAACACATAAACTCTGTGTAACCATGAACTTTTATAGTCTGGTTAATACAGTTTAGTGAGAACAACTCACAAACGCGGATGGCAAAAATCATAACAAAGGCCCGAGTGACGTCATCTGCATACTATCTATTGGTATGGCACTCGCTTTGGGATCGGAAGGTCCTGGGTCCTCGCCTCGCTCGGCTCATAGTTGAGTCCTTGGAGAATGCTCTTTTCTCAAATTCTCTCAGCGTACTCTGGTGTAAAAAGGATACCTGGCCATTAACAGCGTTGTCTTTGTCCGGAAAAAAATAAATTGTAACATCGCCTAACAGGTGCCGTGTTCCATCCTAAATGTTAAATGTTGCTGTTGACTAGGGACCCCTTGTAAAGCTTTTGAGCACGTTTAGTGGATATTGCTCTATATAAAAAAGCTCAATACTATTAAGGGTTTCAAAAGCAATCCAATTTCTGAATATTACTAATTATTTCCATGATCCCTCCCATGACTCATATGATATATTATTCTAATGGTCTATCATTATCTTGCGGCGTGTGATACAAATAGATAATTAATGCTGCGTACACGTTTGGTGTACACGGCATTTGGGGAATGGACCACGATGAAATAGCAGCGAGTTGCGGAAACGTGTCGTTTTCTCAAAGTGCTTCGCGCATGCGCACATGATCTTGTTCCGCCATGCGAAACTGAAACAAATCAGTATAAGAGGGTTCAACAGTCGTGACGTCACTTCCCTCGTAATGACGCATAGTAACCGGTTCTGTATCTCCATCTTTTCCCTTATGAAATACTTCGACGAACATAAAATGCATCCAGAGGAGAAATACATTATTATACATTCTGATCGCATAACATGTGAAAAAGTTCTAGCCAGCATGAAGAATAAAAAGTACCGATTCTCTTTGTTTAGAACCAAGCTGCTGGTTGCTGGGCGGACGTGACATCAGTCTATTCCAAGGGAAGACTGGAATAACCCAGGCATAAGCCGCAGTGCAGCGCCTCAAATTGTGACGGTGAATGCAATCGTTTCCGTGCACACCCTTGTGTACTCTATGCCTTACTACAACTGTGATGATATACGATTCCTACACGCTTGATTCTTGGAATTCCGGACGTGTTCCCAACTGAACTGCGACACGAGCTTGCGAGTAGGCGTTGCGAACAAAGTTCGAATTCCAAAACACAAGAGCGTAAGACATGATTGATTCTACCCCTCAATCCATTCTGATTTCGTCATCTTTGAATTAAAGACGCATTCAAAAGTACTTAAATAATTCTACTTTTTAAAGAATTGATTTTTAAAAAAGTGAAATTTAATTATTAATTTATTATCTGACGTCACAAAGTATTATAGGGAATGAGATTAGCGGAAGAGTAGCGTCCCTTGATTGGGCGTCACCCATAGTCTGTGACGTCACCGGCGGAAAAGTTATTAGAGAGAGAACGTCATGTTGGTTGTGCGCATGAGAGACGCATGCGCATAACCAACATGACGTTCTCTCTCTCATAACTTTTCCACCGGTGACGTCAGAGACTATGGGTGACGTCCAATCAAGGGACGCTACTCTTCCGCTAATCTTATTCCCTATAGATAGTTCGAAGATGACGTCACTCATGTCTTTGTTATTGTTTTTTGCCATCCGCGTTTATGAGTAATGCTCACTATTAACCAGACTATAAACGTTCATGGATACACCGAGTTTTGTGTGTTGGTCCGTTATACTTCCGGATGGCAATGTTATGAGCTTCTTAGCCAAGCGCATACTATCTACAGAAAGTAAACATGATATTATTACGCGTGAATTGAGACGAATCCCCCCCCCCCCCCCCCCCCCCCCCACTGAATGTTCAAAGACACACCATAGAACGGCCGTCATTGATTTGATGGTATTTGTCTGGTCTAGATTTGTACACACCCATTCTGGTTTTCTTTCAAAATACACAATGTTATATGTACTGGTACGAACTGTCTGTCGTCACTTGGTGAACACTTTGGATGAAAGAAGATATTCTTGGGTGTGTGTTTATGTGTGTGATTGCTGTGTGTATTTATTTGTGTGTGTGTGTGTATGTACATGTGCGTATGCAAGTATGTCTGTGTGGTTGTGTGGGTGTGTTTGTGTTTGTTTGTGTTAGGGAGAGTGAGAAAAAGAGTATGAGAGAGGAGACGAGGGGAGGGTGGTAAGAGCTATAGAGAGACGGAGAATGAGGTAGAGGGGAGAGGGAGAGAGAGAGAGATTGAGTGAATAGAGGCAGAGAGAGAGAGAAAGTGAGAGAGAGAGAGAGAGAGAGAGAGAAGGGGAGGGATATAGAGAGATAGAAAGAGAGGGAGAGGGATACATAGAGATAGAGAGAGAAAGAGCGAGATAGATAGATAGATAGATAGAGAGAGAGAGAGAGCGAGAGAGAGAGAGAGAGAGAGAGAGGGGGGGGTATCATTTCCGTTCCCAAACCCTCCTCCCTCTCTCTCTATCCCAAGCTGTAAATAACCGATTCCCCTTTACCCAAATGTCACCGTTACCCCCCTACGATCATGGAATAACCACCGATAATCACTTTAACATTTGCCACAATCACCCCCCCCCCCCCCCCCCCCCTCCAAACCCCACCACACACAAAACCGCACCGCGAGCACCGCTATCCGCGGACCCCGACAAATTGCTCCGGTGTTCAAGATAATTTGTCTACCCTTTTCGAAAATTACCCACTTCCCTTTCGTCCAACGACAGTCCCTCTGACTGCGGGCGGCCAATTTAGCGTTACCGCTCGAATTAAGCGGTGATTTATTTCGACTCGATTACGGTGACAATTTAATGCTTGAAATGGCATCAGCAATCTTTCCCAACAACTACCAGTGACTTTTCACCCCTGGAACTTTCTGGGAGTCTGGGCTGTAATAATGATGATATGTATGAGGCTTATCTTTCAATTACTACCGCTAAACGTGCCTATGTGCTCTAGTCGTATCACACTCGTTTTCGGATCGGAAGGTCCTGGGTTCGAGCCTCGCTCGGCAAGGATCTTTACTCACATTTTCTCACCGTACTCAGGTGTAAAATGAATACCTGGCCAATAACAGTGTTGTTTCTATCCGAAAATATTGTAATATCGCCAAACAGGTGTCATGTCGGTCCCGTGCTACATGTTAAATGGTGCTGTTGGCCAGGGAGCCATTGAAAAGCGCTTTGATCACTTGTACTGGATATTGCGCTATATAAGAGTTCAATTTAAATTGAAACACCTTTGAAAGGGGGGGGGGGGGGGCAGCGTGGCTCAGCGGTACGGTCTTTGCTTCGTACCCGATAGGTACCGAGTTCGACTACCCGCCTTGTTGTGTGCATGGCTTTGAGCAAGTCATCTCGCCCTAGCTCACGTTGCGGCGCTGCACTGCGACTGACACCGGGTTTGCTCTAGTCTTCCCTAGGAATAGACCCTCAAGACAACTTTCTCCTTTGAGGATGAATGGTTGTGGACAATGCCCGGTCCGGTCTTCATAATATAGACAGGTAGTCATTTTGGGATGGACAACCGTGATCGATTAAAAACAATCCGTTCAGTTGTCTAGAAAGTTGATGACCATAGCAAATTGGCCTGATGTATCTTTTCCCACTAATGCTCTCTCTCTCTCTCTCTCTCTCTCTCTCTCTCTCTCTCTCTCTCTCTCTCCCCCCCTCTCTCTCTCTCTCTTTCTCTCTCTCGATATAGAATGTTTTTTTTCCTTCCAAATAATACTATTTCTATTATAGATGCTATGTAGAGTTTGTGAAGACTGTCTTATAGACAGGCCACCAATGGGTGTCGTCTCCGTCCTATGTGGAATGAATGCACTACCGGTCGTGCATAACTGATTAGAAGATAATATTTTGTTCTGTCTCCTTCCTCTGATTCAACGTTTAAAATTGGGAGTATTTAAAATAAATAATTATTATGATAATGACGACGTTTGAGATGGTATAATTTTGATAGATTGTCTTGATACTCAATGATCATATCTGGACCTTGTGTGTGTTTATGAATGAAACACCAGAGAGGAGTCTGTAAGAGAGAATCCATGTCAATCAATGCACAGTTTGTGTTTGGGCTCGTTCGAGTCTGTAAGATAGAATCCATGTCAATCAATGCACAGTTTGTGTTTGGGCTCGTTCGAGTCTGTAAGATAGAATCCATGTCAATCAATGCACAGTTTGTGTTTGGGCTCGTTCTAGTCTGTAAGATAGAATCCATGTCAGTCAATGCACAGTTTGTGTTTGGGCTCGTTCTAGTCTGTAAGATAGAATCCATGTCAGTCAACGCACAGTTTGTGTTTGGGCTCGTTCGAGTCTGTAAGATAGAATCCATGTCAGTCAATGCACAGTTTGTGTTTGGGCTCGTTCGAGTTTTGGTTGTTTAGTAAAACCCTCTCCTTACCAAAACCGTCACATTCGTTACGACACAGCCAACAATTTTCTTATTCAAATTTCTTTTGTACATCATAAAATTTAAAGAAAAAAACCCCAGTGTATTGTAGAGCATGTTTTGCTAAAGAAATAATGTATGGCAAGAACTTTACTGCTATTGTGTTTGAGTGATAAAACATATATTTTTGTGTTAGTTTGGTGTGAAGGTTAATGGGAAAATCTGGAATATGGCTGGTAAGGAGGAAGTAAACCAATTCCTCTGTGAATAAATCGAGCGAGATAGATAGCAGACAACCGTTATCTGTTTAAAAAAAAAAAAAAGAAAAAAGAAAAAAGAAATTTGGCCAGAAAAGTCGTCCTTCAAATATTGATCGATTCAAAAGATCTCATTTTAGTCCAAAACTCTCAAAACCTGGAAAAGCTGGTATTTTTTTTTTTTTTTCGATTGACCTTAGAAGGACGAGTTTGCTGGCCAAAATTTTACGAACGCGTTTCCTTCAGTTTGGTAGAGTTGGTGGGTCGTTGGCATTTGGATGAAACCATGACGGGGATGGGGGCGATTTATTGTGGGACATAATAACAATAATGATGGGGATACTAATGATGGTAATAATGATGATGGTAATAATAATGATGGTAGCGGTCGGAGATGGAGCTAGGCAGTCAGTGTGTGTAAAATGTCGACGGTTGTGTGGGGCTCTGAGATTCCCGGCTTTTGATGTTGGCTGGGCTGGTTGGCAGCTGGGTTGCCCGTTTAATTGGTAAAAATACACACACACACACACACACACACACACACACACACACACATCCCTTCCCCCCTCCAAAAAAAAATATTAAAAAAATACAACAAAAACAAAAAACAAAAAAACAAAAACAAAGAAAAACCAACAAACAAACAAACAAAAAAAAAGAAAAAAAGAATAAAGAAAGAACGGAAATGATGAGAAAAATGGCCACCATCGCTTATTCTTCTACTAGAATGCACTGACAAGTGGAATTCTATCTCAGTTTTCTCATCCCGTTGCTATGCCGAGCTGTCAAGTGGACCAAATTGTCGGAAATTGGGAACCACGCCCCTTTTGATTTTCCTCAAACTCAAACTTGGCTCAATTGATGAATGAATATACTTTTATGAGACTTGAAGAAAACCAAATTTTCAGTTCAGAATATGGATAGACTATTTGATTAGAAATTTTTACAATTTTTTTGAAATTTATTTGTCTCATAGCGTGTCATAATCAAATTTGCTCGCGGGTTCATTTTGAGAGGCGATACCTTTTGTATTTTTTATTAATCAAGCTAAATCTCTCTAATTTCGTTCTATTCTGACATGTTGGAATGCCCCGTCCCCTTCTCTCTCTCTCTCCCCCCCCCCCCTCTCTCTTTCTCTGTGTCCGGCTGTCTGTCTCTCCGCTCCGCCACGCACTCATTTTTAGTTCCCACCGTCAGAGTAGAGGCAATGCGTTTGCCACGCGGTAATTCTCCTGACCTTTGACCCAATTCTGATCCCAACACAACGATCAGATCAGCGTGCACGCATAATTAACAGATAGCTATTTCCTGACTCATCGATAGGTCTGCAAGCCTGAGGAAAAGGGACATCAGCGTGGCTCAGCAGTACCGGGTTTGATCACCCGTCGCTGTGTTGTGTGGCCTTGAGCAAGTCACCGCGCCCAGGCTCAATTTGTGGCGCTGTACTGCGGCTGACGCCTGGGTTATTCCAGTCTTTCCTTGGAATAGACCCTGAAGAGAAATTTCCCTTATGGGATGAATAAAGGGAATTTTTTTTAAATATCTGGCTTACTTACTTACTTACCTACTTACCTACTTACTTACTTACGTACTTACTTACTCACTCACTCACTCACTCACTCACTCACTCACTCACTTACTTACTTACTTACTTACTTACTTACTTACTTACTTACTTACTTACTTACTTACTTACTTACTTACTTACATACTTACCTATCCTCTTGGTGCTTGATCAGCACCTAGGGCTGACACGATGGAGCGCCATATTTCTCGATTGGAGGCCATTTTGTCATCAATCTGTCCCCAAGACCAACCACGAGCCTTCATTTCTCTGTCGATGCTCCACCTCCAGGTCTCCAGCGGGCGGCCCCTTCTTCTCGTTCTCGGGGGGTGGGTGGGGGGGGGGGGGGGGCTCCACCTCAGGGCTATCCAGGGTATGACACTCGGATCCATTCTGAGGACATGTCCAGTCCATTTCCATCTTCTCCTCTTTACAGCTTCAGATACTGGTTCAATGACAGTGCGTTTGGTCAGTTCTATGTTTGAAATGACTTTTTCCATCTTCTCCTCTTTACAGCTTCAGATACTGGTTCAATGACAGTGCGTTTGGTCAGTTCTATGTTTGAAATGACTTTTTCCATCTTCTCCTCTTTACAGCTTCAGATACTGGTTCAATGACAGTGCGTTTGGTCAGTTCTATGTTTGAAATGACTTTTTCCATCTTCTCTTTACAGCTTCAGATACTGGTTCAATGACAGTGCGTTTAGTCAGTTCTATGTTTGAAATGACTTTTTCCATCTTCTCCTCTTTACAGCTTCAGATACTGGTTCAATGTCAGTGCGTTTGGTCAGTTCTATGTTTGAAATGACTTTTTCCACCTTCTCTTTACAGCTTCAGATACTGGTTCAATGACAGTGCGTTTGGTCAGTTCTATGTTTGAAATGACTTTTTCCATCTTCTCCTCTTTACAGCTTCAGATACTGGTTCAATGTCAGTGCGTTTGGTCAGTTCTATGTTTTGAAATGACTTTTTCCCCCTTCTCTTTACAGCTTCAGATACTGGTTCAATGTCAGTGCGTTTGGTCAGTTCTATGTTTGAAATGACTTTTTCTACCTTCTCCTCTTTACAGCTTCAGATACTGGTTCAATGACAGTGCGTTTGGTCAGTTCTATGTTTGAAATGACTTTTTCCATCTTCTCCTCTTTACAGCTTCAGATACTGGTTCAATGTCAGTGCGTTTGGTCAGTTCTATGTTTGAAATGACTTTTTCCACTTCTCTCTTACAGTTAGATACTGTTCAATGTCAGTGCGTTTGGTCAGTTCTATGTTTGAAATGACTTTTTCCACTTCTCTTTACGTTCAGAACTGGTTCAATGCAGTGCGTTGTCATCTATGTTTGAAATGACTTTTTCCACCTTCCTCTTTACAGTTTCAGATACTGTTCAATGTCAGTGCGTTTGGTCAGTTCTATGTTTGAAATGACTTTTTCCACTTCTCTCTTACAGCTTCAGATACTGGTTCAATGTCAGTGCGTTGTCATTCTATGTTTGAAATGACTTTTTCCACCTTCTCCTCTTTCAGCTTCGATACTGGTTCAATGCAGTGCGTTGTCAGTTCTTGTTTGAAATGACTTTTTCCACTTCTCCTCTTTACAGCTTCAGATACTGGTTCAATGCAGTGCGTTTGTCAGTTCTATGTTTGAAATGACTTTTTCCACTTCTCTTTACAGCTTCAGATACGTTCAATGTCAGTGCGTTTGGTCAGTTCTATGTTTGAAATGACTTTTCCATCTTCTCTTCAGCTTCAGATACTGTTCAATGTCAGTGCGTTGTCAGTTCTTGTTTGAAATGACTTTTCCATTTCTCTTTACAGCTTCAGATACTGGTTCAATGTCAGTGCGTTTGTCATTCTATGTTTGAAATGACTTTTCCCTTCTCTTACAGCTTAGATACTGGTTCAATGTCAGTGCGTTTGGTCAGTTCTATGTTTGAAATGACTTTTTCCATCTTCTCTTACAGCTTAGATACTGGTTCAATGTCAGTGCGTTTGGTCAGTTATGTTGAAATGACTTTTTCCTCTTCTCTTTACAGCTTCAGATACTGGTTCAATGTCAGTGCGTTTGGTCAGTTCTATGTTTGAAATGACTTTTTCCACCTTCTCCTCTTTACAGCTTCAGATACTGGTTCAATGTCAGTGCGTTTGGTCAGTTCTATGTTTGAAATGACTTTTTCCACCTTCTCCTCTTTACAGTTTCAGATACTGGTTCAATGTCAGTGCGTTTGGTCAGTTCTATGTTTGAAATGACTTTTTCCACCTTCTCCTCTTTACAGCTTCAGATACTGGTTCAATGTCAGTGCGTTTGGTCAGTTCTATGTTTGAAATGACTTTTTCCACTTCTCTCTCTTTACAAGCTTCAGATACTGGTTCAATGTCAGTGCGTTTGGTCAGTTCTATGTTTGAA
>NC_088374.1:25671533-25676533 GCF_034508935.2 Berghia stephanieae | reverse complement strand
ATAATAATAATAATAATGATAATAATAATGATAATAATAGTAATAATAATAATAATAATAATAATAATAATAATAATAATAATAATAATAATAATAATAAATAATAATAATAATGATGATGATGATGATGATGATGATGATGATGATGATGATGATGATGATGATGATGATGACGACGACGACGACGATATTATTATTATTATTATTATTATTATTATATTATTATTATTATTATTATTATGATTATTATTATTATGATTATTAGTAGTATTATTATTAGTATTATTATTTACAGAATGAGATACGACTGACTTGCAACCTTTTGTAGATTAATGGTCACGTGATCAAACATTGACTCAAATGATTATTGATCAAATCTGCTGGGGCAGACAGAATGATTGGTCATGTGACATAGGGGCTACCATCGCCGGGCCACATTGATTTGCGGGCACCTACAGACTTGATTGTCGTACCGATTGTGTTCGTTGTTGGCTCCAATAGTATTGTTGTGTCTTGATCTGTGTTCAGTTCAGCGATACAATGGTATATAATACTTGAAAGAGATGAGTGTCTCTTCATAGTAGCTTTTTTTTTTGCCCCAAATATTTTATGAGTTCTATAAAATGATTGTTGCGATTAAGCATTGCTATCCGTTTCCCCATTATCCGATTCGATAGCTGTAAGCCCGATATCATCATCATCATAATATGTATGTATGTATGTATGTATGTATTAGTCGTTATGGTGGTATTTGTATTTATCCGTTCCACTCCCTCCCCTCATCGCTTCTCTGTCGCCGCGTCTCATTTCACCCCCCCCCCCCCTCCTCTCTTCAGTCGCAGACCATAATTTCTGTTCATGCTCTAGCCATCTATTACATTATAATATATATTGTATACAAATTGGGCGGGCGTTTTGCTCACTGCTTGGCTTGATTTTCGTTGTTGCTTTCCGTTCTGTAGGGTTGCCAGTTTGGCATTTTAAATGCCAGATTCCAAAAATCTGGCATTTTTGAAAACCGTTTGGCATTAGAAAAAATCATTTGGCATTTGGCATTTTCATTTGGCATTTTCTTTTCTTGTATATTATACTTCAAATGACACCTTTTCTTAATTATTTCTAAACGCGTAAAAACAAATCTCTTCACATCGCAAAACTTTGCTATTAAAACTGTGATGGATATTGTTTCTAATTTTTTTCTCTATAACTTCTTTGGACTCTGCACTTGAACCAGATTCAACAAAAAACATCATAAGAAACACGAAACAGTAAGTTTTCTTAATTGTCAATAATTATTTAACTGTTTACGTATTTACCTTTCATGTTAATGTATTTCTTTTTCATTCTTAAAATCCAACCGTGGTGTAGTGGTTTAGCACTTCACTTAGTAGTCAGTAGGTAAAAAATTACCCCAACAGGAAATTTAGTATAATTAAAAAAAAAAAAGAAAAAGAAAAGAAAACACGCAAGCCACCAGGATATGATAGTAAATTGTCTATCAAAAGTGAGTAGTTTTCTTAGTGGGGGTGGGAGTCAACAGACTTTGGCATTTTTTGGAGTGTTTTGGCATTTTTTGAGTCTTCCCCTGGCATTTTGTTGAAAAATAATCTGGCAACCCTGCCGTTCTGTTGTTCCCATCATCCATCCATCCTATAACTCGAGCCGTACCAGCGAGAGCCGCACAAAAACCAGCATGCATTATGCATCGCGATGATTTGTTGTTTTAAGCGCCAGCATAGAATAGAGACGGGGGGTTCGTGCCTCCCAACAAATATCACATTGTATTTAGAATATTAGCATTCTTATGTGTGTTGTCGTTAGTGCGTTAGTTGTAGGCTAGTGGTGTGAGTTAATATGGATGGATGGACGGAACATTAGCTCCAGCTCTTGATTGCATCCATCCATTACATCCACGTTAGCCACGAGCTCGATGCCTCATTCCATACCAGATTTCATAGGGTTTGGTTCGAACACTTGTTTTTCCCCAACCGCCTCCAAGTTTGAAATAGCATTGTGTCTTATTGGTTTAGAATCATTTCATTATTTGTTATTATTCAAACAACGTGTTGTGGTTATGAATGGTTTCATATCATATTTATTATTATTATTATTATTATTATTATTATTATTATTATTATTATTATTATTATTATTATTATTATTATTTACCTCTTCCAAATTCAATGTCCGCCGGTCCCGTCTACGTTCAGTCCAAGAATTCCATCTTATCCAATCAACGTGATCAGCCGTGATTTGTGTTCAGTATTTGCTAGTCAGGACAATTTTGTAAAGCTCCCAGTTCTTCCGTGATATTTCAATGCAAGCCTTTTGTCACCAAGAGTATCAACCTGTACGCGTGTGTGTATGTGTATGTGTGTGTGTGTTGTCCAATTCTTCAGACAGTTTGATATATAACACACCCAAAGACAGTTGTTGTACTTACTCTAAACATCAGTGTGAAGTTAGCGAAGTTTGAACAATTTTTTCAACACATTCGGCAGACGTGAAAGTGAAGTTAATTTTTCTCCTCGCATATCGTGCTGCTCGTCTCCCGTCGCCATGGCGCTTCAAGGAAGACGTGATGCGGATCTCTACACAGGTAACTATGACATGTAATTTACATAAAACAATGATTTACATAAGCACGTTCTGAGTGTGTTCAAAATGCACTTCCGAATTATCCTTCGTACAACGCGCTGGTTGTTGAATCTAGTTTACACACAACAAACACACCGGCTTTCAGACATGCGTCGTGGTGTGTCTTCATGTATGACCACTCGCAGTTGGTTCATCCAATAAAAATATAGATAGTTCGAAGATGATGTCACTCAGGTCTTTGTTATTGTTTTTTGCCATTCGCGTTTATGAGTAATGCTCACTGAACTGTATTAACCGGACTATAAACGTTCATGGATACACATAGTTTTGTGTGTTGGTCGTTATACTTCCGGATGGCAATGTTATGAGCTTCTTAGTCAAGCGCATACTATCTAGTATCTCTACCTTAAAGATGGTGTGCGCTTGGCTAAGAAGCTCACAACATTGCCATCCGGAAGTATAACGGACCAACACACGAAACTGTGCATAACTGTGAACGTTTATAGTCTGGTTAATACAATTTAGTGAGAAGTACTCATAAACGCGGATGGCAAAAAAATAATAACAAAGACCGGAGTGACGTCAACTTCGAACGATCTATAGATAGTTCGAAGATGACGTCACTCAAGCCTTTGTTGTTATAGTTTGCCATCCGCGTTTGTGAGTTGTTCTCACTGAACTGTATTAACCAGACTATAAAAGTTCATGGTTACACAGAGTTTTGTGTGTTGGTCCGTTATACTTCCTGATGGCAATGTTATGAACTTCTTAGCCAAGCGCATCCTATCTATTAAAAAACCTAACCGATCCAAACTACACGGGTGTTGGTATAACGGTATTTGATTGTATACCCAGGAGTGCATTGATAATAAATACTCACCCCGGTCAGTGACAGGCCAGAGTCAGAGGTCTGCATAATGAATGGATGACATTTACACGGGGAAACGGGTCTGTCTGGCTATTCATGTGTCATGTGTTTAGATAAAATACTCACAACACTCGCCAGCCAGTATAAAAATGAGCTTTTATATAGCGTAATATTCACTAAACGTGTTCAAAGCGCTTTACAAGGGTCCCTGACCAACCGCAACATTTAATATGTAGGACGGGACATGACGCCTGTTGGGCGATATTACAAATTTTTTTTCGGACAGAGACAACGCTGTTAACGGCCAGGTACTCATTTTACACCTGAGTACGGTGAGAGAATGTGAGTAAAGAGCCTTCTCCAAGGACTCAACTATGCGCCGGCATAATGTCGTAGTGGGCTGCTATGTATTGGGAATTGAATGCATATTATAGAAGGAACGAAATTGACGTCACTCAGCTCTTTGGTATTGTTTTTATAGACAGCCATTTAGTAGCAATGACTATGAAAAATGTTTTTTTTTCTCTTTTTGAGGAAAATTTTTGTTTAAAATCAAAGCCCTATCTCCACTGAGTAAAAATGTTTTTGAATTTTGAAAATCCATTCATAAATAAACAAGTTATACAGTTTCAAAGGTGTCATTTATTTGGATGACCCGCAAAGAGGAAAAAAAACGCGAAAATATGGGACGCTTTTTCGGCATTTTTTTTTCGACCTTTGGTTGTGTCTTGCGTAATAAGTGGATTAAAAGATTGAAACTTGAAGAGCAAATTAGGATGGTGTTTTGTAAAATACGGGAAAAGTACTCGTCATATTCATATGAAATTTTACAACCAAAAAGAAGAAATGGTCATGTATTACCTTGTCAGCGACAAAACCTCCACGCCTGGTAGTTTTAGAAATATTTTACTCCAAAGAGTAAAAATCTATTTTTAACGGTCTTCTGGTAATCGCACGAGTTTTGTCGCTTGACATAATCTAAAATGACCTTTTCTCTAACTGTGTGCCAACTTTCAGTCATATTCATCGATAAACAGCGTCGTAATTAATTTTTTAAAATAGCATATACGAAACGGCTTCGTCCCATATTTTGACGCCAATTCGGGCACTTCGTGAGCGAAAAAGAGGCCCAAAGATTTGTGCGGGATAGTCATTGCTACATTTAGATGATGATTTGGTCTCATTGAATTCTATCAAATCAAGATTAGAATCGTTTGAGGTAAGACATAGTTGTGTGTGTTGGTACGGTATAGATAGAATGAAGATGACGTCACTCAGGTCTTTGTTATTGTTTTTGCCATCCGCGTTTGTGAGTTGTTCTCACTAAACTGTATTAACCAGACTATAAAAGTTCATGGTTACACAGAGTTTGTGTGTTGGTCCGTTATACTTCCGGATGGCAATGTTGTGAACTCCTTGGCCAAGCGTCTGGTTAATACAGTTTAGTGAGAACAACTCACAAACGCGGATGGCAAAAACAATAACAAATGCCTGAGTGACGTCATCTGCATACTATCTATATCCTACTGGCGGT
>NC_088374.1:25639033-25666533 GCF_034508935.2 Berghia stephanieae | reverse complement strand
GCTTTTCGTAGTTGTAGTGTGTAACTGTGTCCAATGGTCGCTGTCCCTTCAATCCACAGTAGAACACGTGAGCACACCAGTCAAATGACAAGGATATTCAAACATGTTTTTGTCTCCACTCATCTCAATGGTTTTCACGTCTGCTTACTCGCCCTGCCTACGATAAAAAAAAATAATTTAAAAAACGACGTGTCTGTGAGTAATTCTCACTAAACTGTTACTATTCATGTTTAAGGTTACACATAGTATTGTGTGTTGGTCCGGTATACTTCCGGATGGCAGTGTTGTGAGTTTCTTAGCCAAAGGCACATCATCTATAGATAGTATGCGCTTGGCTGAGAAGCTCATAACATTGCCATCCGGAAGTACAACGGACCAACACACAAAACTGTGTGTATCCATGAATGTTTATAGTCAGGTTAATACAGTTCAGTGAGCATTACTCATAAAACGCGGATGGCAAAAACAATAACAAAGACCTGAGTGACGTCATCTTCGAACTATCTATAGATAGAACGAAGATGACGTCAAATCAAGTCTTTGTTATTGTTTTTGCCATCCGCGTTTATGAGTACTTCTCACTACATTGTCTGAACCAGACTATAAAAGTTCATGGTTACACATAGTTTTGTGTGTTGGCCCGTTATACTTCCGGATGGCAATGTTATGAGCTTCTTAGCCAACCGCATACTATCTATAGGCGGTGTACGCATCTGGAATGACGTCAAGCAAAAAGACAAGTCCTTGGGTCAGGATATAGATAGAATGAAGTTGACGTCACTCAGGTCTTTGTTATTGTTTTTTGTCATCCGCGTTTATAAGTAATTCTCACTTAACTGTATTAACCAGACGTGCGTGCGTGCGTGCGTGCGTGTGGGTGGGTGTGGGTGTGGGTGTGTGTGTGTGTGTGTATGTGTATGTACGTACGTACGTACGTACGTACGTACGTATGTATGTATGTATGTATGTATGTATCATGTGTGTGTGATTGTATATATGTATGTATCATGGAGGTATGCTTGCGATTGGTTGGAGATAGATAGATAGATATAGAGAGGCAGAGAGAGAGAGAGAGAGAGAGAGAGAGAGAGAGAGAGAGAGAGAGAGAGAGAGAGAGAGGGAGAGAGAGAGTAAGTGAGTGAGAGAGAGAGAGAGAGAGAGAGAGAGAGAGAGAGAGAGAGAGAGAGAGAGAGAGAGAGTAAGTGAGTGAGAGAGAGAGAGAGAGAGAGAGAGAGAGAGAGAGAGAGAGAGAGGGGGGAGGAGTGGAGTGAGAGAGAGAGAGTGAGTGAGTGAGAGAAAGAGAAAGAGAGAGAGAGAGTGAGAGGAGAGATAGAGAGAGAGAGATAGAGAGAGAGTGAGAGAGAGAGAGTGAGTGAGTGAGAGAAAGAGAAAGAGAGAGAGAGAGAGAGAGAGTGAGAGGAGATATATATATATATATATATATATATATATATAATATATATATATATATATATATATATATATATAGAGAGAGAGAGAGAGAGAGAGAGAGAGAGAGAGACCCACTAGTCAGTGTATTACTGTTTATCACCACATGGCCATGACAATAATAACTTCATCCAACAATCCCACAGATACTCACTCACCATGACAGCTACTTCAATAGTTTTAAGTGCTCCCATTCACTCACGCACTCACACACACCCACACACACACGCGCGCGCTGGTCACCATCGGTCCTTTTTAACTCACTCAATCCTAGAGATTTTTGCTGCTTTTCGAAATGGGAGAAAATGATTTGAAAATGGCCACGTACATAGATAAGTTGTATTCAACTATCAGTAACATGTAAAATCTATAAAAAAAAACAAACATTAGCTTCGATACTACGCCTATAAATTTTCTCATAAAAATATAATAAATAGGGATAGGGTAAAAGTAACCCCGGTAAACTACGGATATAGATAGAATGCGCTTGGCTAAGAAGCTCATAACATTGCCATCCGGAAGTATAACGGACCAACACACAAACTCTGTGTGTAAAAAAAATGTGTAACCATGAACTTTTATAGTCTGGTTAAAACAGTTTAGTGAGAACAACTCACAAACGCGGATGGCAAAAACCATAACAAAGGCCTGAGTGACGTCATCTGCATACTATCTATAAATTTTCTCATAATAAAAATATAATAAATAGGGATAGGGTAAAAGTAACCCCGGTAAACTACGGATATAGATAGAATGCGCTTGGCTAAGAAGCTCATAACATTGCCATCCGGAAGTATAACGGACCAACACACAAAACTATGAGTATCCATGAAAGTTTATAGTCAGGTTAATGCAGTTCAGTGAGTAGTACTCATAAACGCGTATGGCAAAAAACAATAACAAAGACCCGAATGACGTCATCTTCGAACTATCTATAGTCTGTGTTAGAGTTGAGTGAGTTCATCTCCTTCCTGTAATTAATTCTGCCCGACTCTGAAAAAACACGTGTGAACAATTTGGGCCAGAAAACTCGTCCTTCAAATATCGATCGATTCAAATAAATGACCCTCACATCCTGGCAAAAAAGCCCCAAACTGTCATATTGATATCGTGGACGTGGACGTCCCAGGTTTGAACGTTTTTGTCAAGATGAGGAATGATTTGAATCGATCGATATTTGACAGACGAGTTTTATAGATAGTATGCGCTTGGCTAAGAAGCTCATAACAATGCGACCCGGAAGGAAGTATAACGGACCAACACACAAAATTGTGTAACCATAAACTTTTATAGTTTGGTTAATAGAGTTTAGTGAGAAGTACTCATAAACGCGGATGGCAAAATACAATAACAAAGGCTTGAGTGACGTCATCTTCGTTCTATCGATAGCCACAATATTTAAATACGTGTTTTTTAAAAAGTGAGTTGAATATCTTGTTTGCTCATCCTTTGACACAGTGTGTGTGTGTGTGTGTGTGTGTGTGTGTGGTGGGGGGGGGGGGGTCACTTATCTGTCCATGTCACTCATGGGAGCAGGATGATAACCCGCACCCACACCCACCCCCCTACCACGCACTCCAAATACACGTACATGCCCCCCCCCCCCCCCTCCACCCACCCACATCTTACACATCAAGTCAATCTCACCAATACTCGATAGAAAACCTCACACACTCAAACATTTTATAAGCTTATGGAAGTACCGAGGCCTAGCTCCACATGAATTCATTGTATTTATCACCAATCTGGTATGAGTCAAATGGTTGGTGACACGCATACGCACATCCCCCATCCTACACATCAAATCCAATTCATTCATATTATGTCATCTCTCTCTCTCTCTCTCTCTCTCTCTCTCTCTCTCTCTCTCTCTCTCTCTCTCTCCTCTCTCTCTCTCTCTCTTCTCTCTCTCTCCTCTCTCTCCTCCTCTCTCTCCCCCTCCCTCCCTCTCTCTCTCCCTCCCTCCCTCTCTCTCTCTCTCTCTCTCTCTCTCCCTCCCTCCCTCACACACAAACACACACACAAACACACACACATACACACACAAACACACACCGACACATCTCATAATAAGCTATGTAAAAGAACGTAAAACTTGAGCTTTGAGCTTTTATATATCGCATTATCCACTTAACGTGCTCAATGCGCTTTAAAGGGGTCCATGACCAACAGCAACATGTGACATGTAGAACGAGACATGACGCCTGTTAGGCAATATATTTTTTCCCGACAGAGACAACGCTGTTAAGGACAATGTACTCATTTTAATTCTGAGTACGGTGAGATAATGTGAGTAAAGAGTCTTTTCCAAGGACTCAACTATGCACCGAGCGAGGCTCAAACCGTCGCCATCGTTTGTTATAGATAGAACGAAGATGACGTAACTCAAGCCTTTGTTATTGTATTTTGCCATCCTCGTTTGTGAGTGATTCTCACTAAACTGTATTACCCCGACTATAAATATTCATGATTACACAGTTTTGTGTGTTGATCCGTTATACTTCCGGATGGCAATGTTATGAGCTTCTTAGCCAAGCGCATACTATCTATAGCCTGACACTGACCAAAATATGAGGTCAAAATGCCAGTCTTTGGCCACAAAAGAAAACAAATCGTGAGTTGTATTCAATAGTTCAACCAATGGGACCACTTGTTTCCATGAGCTCTAATAACGACAACTCACTTGGCGGTGCAAAAACCAAATAAACACGTCAGAATGCCAGTCTTTTTGGGTTTCAGTGTCAGGCTATAACTAAACGATGGCAACGCTCAAACCCATGAGCTTCCGATCCGAAAGCGAGTGTCATAGCACAAGGCCACACAGACGCACGTCCATACAATATTTAACAATATATGAGTCAAATATGCAGTTGATATTTACTTATAAATAATTTGGTTAAATGAAAGCGAGATAGATCTGACACATCTCGGATAAATAAGGAAGAAAGTCACTAAGTTTATTAGGTGATGAAACGTAATGGTTGAGCATGGCATGGTAGGTAGATAGATGGCCACGCTCTGAACGCGGACGGTGGAAGAAGTGGGCCTCGCGGACGGTGGAAGAAGTGGGCCTCGTGGACGGTGGAAGAAGTGGGCCTCGTGGACAGTGGAAGAAGTGGGCCTCGTGGACAGTGGAAGAAGTGGGCCTCGTGGACAGTGGAAGAAGTGGGCCTCGTGGACAGTAGAAGAAGTGGGCCTCGTGGACAGTGGAAGAAGTGGGCCTCGTGGACGGTGGAAGAAGTGGGCCTCGTGGACGGTGGAAGAAGTGGGCCTCGTGGACGGTGGAAGAAGTGGGCCTCGTGGATGGTGGAAGAAGTGGGCCTCGTGGACAGTGGAAGAAGTGGGCCTCGTGGACAGTGGAAGAAGTGGGCCTCGTGGACAGTGGAAGAAGTGGGCCTCGTGGACAGTGAAGAAGTGGGCCTCGTGGACGGTGGAGAAATGGGCCTCGTGGACGGTGGAAGAAGTGGGCCTCGTGGACGGGAGGAGAAGTGGGCCTCGTGGACAGTGAAGAAGTGGGCCTCGTGGACGGTGGAAGAAGTGGGCCTCGTGGACAGTGAAGAAGTGGGCCTCGTGGACGGTGGAAGAAGTGGGCCTCGTGGACAGTGGGCCTCGTGGACGGTGAAAGAAGTGGGCCTCGTGGACAGTAGAAGAAGTGGGCCTCGTGGACAGTGAAGAAGTGGGCCTCGTGGACAGTGGAGAAGTGGGCCTCCTGGACAGTGGAAGAAGTGGGCCTCGTTGACAGTGGAAGAAGTGGGCCTCGTGGACAGTAGAAGAAGTGGGCCTCGCGGACGGTGGAAGAAGTGGGCCTCGTGGACAGTAGAAGAAGTGGGCCTCGTGGACAGTGGAAGAAGTGGGCCTCGTGGACAGTAGAAGAAGTGGCCCTCGCGGACAGTGGAAGAAGTGGGCCTCGTGGACAGTGGAAGAAGTGGGCCTCGTGGACAGAGGAGAAGTGGGCCTCGCGGACAGTGGAAGAAGTGGGCCTCGTGGACAGTGGAAGAAGTGGGCCTCGTGGACAGTGGAAGAAGTGGGCCTCGTGGACAGTGGAAGAAGTGGGCCTCGTGGACAGTGGAAGAAGTGGGCCTCGTGACAGTGGAAGAAGTGGGCCTCGTGGACGGTGGAAGAAGTGGGCCTCGTGGAACAGTGGAAGAAGTGGGCCTCGTGGACGGGAAGAAGTGGGCCTCGTGGACAGTGGAAGAAGTGGGCCTCGTGGACAGTGGAAGAAGTGGGCCTCGTGGACAGTGGAAGAAGTGGGCCTCGTGACGTGGAAGAGTGGCCTCGTGGACAGTGGAAGAAGTGGGCCTCGTGGACAGTGGAAGAAGTGGGCCTCGTGGACAGTGGAAGTGTAAGAGAGTTAGCTTATAGCAAGTGGGTTTAATGAGTTCACAGTGCTTGTATATCAGTTAAACTTGGTCATTATATTGAGTAGTCTAGGTCAGTTTTACGTTCCAAAGTTAAAGGATTGGTCATTATATTGAGTACTAGAAAATTACTTTCTTTGATCGGTGTTACTTGGTTATTGGGGATAATAGCATCAAATTATAGTTGGAATTTATTATTTGGGCGTACAGATTATTTGGGCGTACTGAACTAACGTTTACCAAAAGTAATATTATATCATAAAAGGCGGGGTTTAACACCAATATGTAGGAATTGACGTTTCAGGTTTGATTATGATTTGGTCTTACTCTTAGGGGTTGGATTATAGACTGACAGGGAACTGTCAAAAACTGCAAGGGGGCGTGGAAACAATGGAACTGTGGGTAAAGTTTTGATAGGGATAAAAGAGGATGTTTCGAGGAAAACGGGAGGATTCAACTTGACCATGAGCTGCACACTTTAAACCTTTTGTGCTCACGATCATTTATTTGCTTTTACGGACTTAGAAATATTCCACGAATATTGAAAATGGTTACTTAGACAAAATTGACTTTACATGTGGACTGATTTTACGGATTTGGAATTTATAAAACTGATTGAATTATGACCATGCTATTTGATTTGGATTTGGAATTTATCATGATTTGGATTTTGAATTTATCACAACAAATAAAACTGTAAGAAATGAAACTTGGAATCTGGACTTTTATTTGAATGTATTGATGTTGTGCATTCAATTATCATCACCGACCCCTGAACTCTTTCGTCATTATTAACATCTACAACACGACGCAAAGGATAATACTACCATCTATCAAAAACACCACTATACGATCACAAGCCATTACATATGTGTGCAACTACCCCACAGAAGAAGTGGGCCTCGCGGACGATGGACAATCTAAGTAGGCCGTTGATAATGACACGCTGCGAACACAGCCGTTGTAATTGCTGGTTTTATGGATGTCAAAATAAAGTGGCTTACTATACTAAAGTATTATTTAACGTTTAGCCTCGGCTGTAGTTTGTTCATCCATCTTGCCCGCATTGATTGTGTTAGTGACGTATTCACGCTCTGTTTCCATGACAAAGTGGCTGGCCAATTATTACAGTCTATTGTCGTGGTCGGGGTTGTCAGATTGGTTTGGTCAAAAATGCCAAATTTATATAATTTTTGTCATTTATATCACGATGGACTTAAAACGTAGAAATAATTGACAGTTTAAATTTTTAATTTTTAAAAATTTAATGGTATTTATTTATTATTGAAATTGTTTATCACCTACAGTGCTTTGAGTCTGTGTCTTGCTTTGTTGAAATATTCAACTTGTCCCTCTGGCGATCAGGTGAAAATCCGGTGAAATCAATGGTATGACAAAAACAAAACAAGGCAAAAGCAAAACAAAAAAGCAAAGAAAAAGAACAACAAAACAAAACAAAAAAAAAAAAAAAAAAAAAGCGACAACCCAAAACATCCCTTCACCCAACAAAAAAAAAAAAAAGCAAAAAACAAACAAAACAACAACAAAAAACAAAAATCAAAAATAAAACACCCAAACGAAACAAAACAAAACAACAAAAAACAAATATCACAAAAAACAAAACAACAATGATAAAACAAAAGAAGCAAACAACTCGACGAAAGCCCCAACCCCCTTGTTAAAAGAAATAGAAAGAAAAAACAAACAACAAACAAACAAATCCTCAACAATAAAGAATAAAACAAACCGGAAAATAAGAATATTCCAAAATCGCGAAGTTTTTCCTTTTTTGTTGTGTTTGGTTTGATTCAACCTTCAAACTGCCAATCTGACCGTCCTGATGGGAAGAGACGAGTGGCAATTTTGGCATTTTGGGAGATTTAAATCCTACAGTTTTAAAGTTGTCATTAAATTGTTGACGTTAGCGTTACAACCGGATGGTGAGTGGAGCACACGCGCAGATGCGGCACGTGCATTTATTAGGGACGCCCTGAGCCTACAGTGCTTTGAGTCTGTGTCTTGCTTTGTTGAAATATTCAACTTGTCCCTCTGGCGATCAGGTGAAAATCCGGTGAAATCAATGGTATGACAAAAACAAAACAAGGCAAAAGCAAAACAAAAAAGCAAAGAAAAAGAACAACAAAACAAAACAAAAAAAAAAAAAAAAAAAGCGACAACCCAAAACATCCCTTCACCCAACAAAAAAAAAAAAGCAAAAAACAAACAAAACAACAACAAAAAACAAAAATCAAAAATAAAACACCCAAACGAAACAAAACAAAACAACAAAAAAACAAATATCACAAAAAACAAAACAACAATGATAAAACAAAAGAAGCAAACAACTCGACGAAAGCCCCAACCCCCTTGTTAAAAGAAATAGAAAGAAAAAACAAACAACAAACAAACAAATCCTCAACAATAAAGAATAAAACAAACCGGAAAATAAGAATATTCCAAAATCGCGAAGTTTTTCCTTTTTTGTTGTGTTTGGTTTGATTCAACCTTCAAACTGCCAATCTGACCGTCCTGATGGGAAGAGACGAGTGGCAATTTTGGCATTTTGGGAGATTTAAATCCTACAGTTTTAAAGTTGTCATTAAATTGTTGACGTTAGCGTTACAACCGGATGGTGAGTGGAGCACACGCGCAGATGCGGCACGTGCATTTATTAGGGACGCCCTGAGCCCCCCCCCCCCCCCCCATGCTACACGCCATACGGGAGTCCGTGGCCTGGTGCAATTTGACTGGGAGGTTAATACGGGGTTCAACGGGTGATTAAAATTAATTGTCCTGTCTTTTTATAGCTTGCTTGCTTGCTCTTCATTTTGTTCAATGAAATAAATAGATTGCTATAATAGAATAATATCTGGTGGGGTTGAATGAAATTATGGCTTGATTGATGCTGGGATGGTGGTGGAGGTGGTGTTGATGGTGGTGGTAGTCATGATGGTGGTGGTAGTCAGTGGCGGTGACGATGCTAATGGTAGTCATTTTGGGATTAGTAATAATTAATAATGATAACACGTGGGTCTGTCTCGAGGTCAGGGCAGGGCAGGGCAGGGTGCTGTGGTGTTGTTGGACATTTTGTTTGGATAGTATAAAGACGTGGAATGGTTTTGTGAGAACGTTTCAGTTGGTGAATGAAGTCCGTTGGAAAGTCACTTCCTTGAAATGCCTGTCTGATTTAGTTTTCGTTTAAGTCCGATTGTCCACTGGACTGGGCAGTTCGTAGTTCGTTGATAAATTCAATGTGTCGTTTTATGATCTCACCGAATAGAGTTGTTGGAAGTGTGAAAGTTATTTTAATCTCCTTGATTTCTTCTTCAATGACAGATACTATATGATACATGATAAGATGAACACTATTGATCCAAAACAGGAAACGACATTGTGTTTGACATGGCTGTTCTACAGTTGGTTTCCTTTCTCTTTTCTTATAGATAGTTCGAAGATGACGTCACTCAGGTCTTTGTTATTGTTTTTTTTTTTTTGCCATCCGCGTTTATGAGTAATGCTCACTGAACTGTATTAAACTGACTATAAACGTTCATGGATACACACAGTTTTGTGTGATGGTCCGTTATACTTCCGGATGGCAATGTTATGAGCTTCTTAGCCAAGCGCATACTATCTATAGAAGCGTGTTTGATGACACCAGTGTTATAGCAATAGTGATTCACATTTTTCCTTTCTCACGCTGTGAGTTCCCATATTTGATGTAAATTGAGACGAACAGATCACTGCGTCCTTGAGAATGGTCACGGGTGAGTGAATGCATTGCACTGTGTGCAGGGTGCACACTTCTACTAATATAATCTGGTTCAGATTTGATGGTATTTTAAACATTTTGTTATTGTGCTGAACTTATAGATAGAACGAAATTGACGTCATTCGGGTCTTTGTTATTGTGTTTTGTCGTCCACGTTTTTGAGTAATTATCACTAAACTGTATTAATCAGACGTTCATGGTTACACAGAGTTTTGTGTATTGGACAGTTAAAGAGTATTTCTGGATGGCAATGTTGTGAGTTTTTTTAGCCAAAGACATACTATCTATAGCGACGCGCAGCTCTTTCGTTTTTTTCAAAAAGATGGTGTGCTCTTGGCTAAGAAACTCACAGCATTGCCACCCGGAAATATAACGGACCAACACACAAAACCATGTGTAACCTTGAATTTTTATAGTCTGGTTAATAACTCATAAACTTGGCTGTCAAAAAATAATAACAAAGATCTGAGTGACGTCAACTTCGTCCTATCTATAAACAAGAACACAGAGCAGGGTGCCGGCATTCTGTCTCTCGTTGGGAAACAACGCGATGTGCTTGGACACGTGACTTTGACGGTGGGTGACAAAGCCTTTTTTTTTGGATTGGTCAAAATGCTACTGGTTAGTTACCCCCCGCCCTCCCCCCCCCCCATCTTAATCGATGTTTTGCTTTTTTTGTTGATCACAAGTCATACTGTGTTTATTTACAAATTCTGTGTTCTTTGGAGCCACTGGGCCCACGGGGGCCAGAGTGTATCTTTGTTTCTGTATTGGGAAACAAGACAACAGCAATTGCTTGCTACCCATTGGATAGGATGCTGGTCTATTGAGACCCAGCTACCCAATCACTGCTGGGTGGATAGGGGGAGGGATCAATCTCTGTCCCTTTGCTTACGGAGGGAGAGCTCTACCAACGGAATTACCCGGACCCCCCTATATTATAAATATATATATTATATGAAACAACTTTCATAATTCTTTTTCTATCTCATTTTCTTCCCAGATTTCCACCAATATTTCGCCCTTACTGAGACACTAAACAAAGAGAAGAAGAAGAAGAAGAAGAAAGAATATTGCAGGAGGAAGGACGACAACAACAACAACAACAACAATAACAACAACAACGACGACTACTTTATCAACACCCTGTATAATAAGACAAAGAAACTAGAAAATATTCTAAATAAACGCCACAAACCCCATTATCAGTACCACCATTATTTCTACCACTACGTTAACCTTTATCCCCCCTAAATCATTGACAAACCAAGACAGACACGGCACCAGCCTTCATTCAACTGACTTCGGAGTCACCTGATGATATTTCTTTTGGGCTTCGACTCTCAGAAAAAGAGATAAAAATTGTATGTATGTACATTACTATCTCCAACTCAGAATGAAGACTTGAAGTTTAAGAAACGGAAATAAGAGGTGAAAGATTGATTGACAAAGAGAGATTAAAGACAAGAGGCATCGTTGAATTCCTTGGAATTTGTCAGAAATTAGAGGTGAAGGGAACCAAGACAAGCAAAATTGTCAATTTGAAAAGCGATAACGAAACAAAAAAAGACAGACAGACTTTCCAGATTCCGATAGTAAAACGTCAACCGATGTATTGAGATAAAATTGAGATTAATTACTCAATCAACAGCAAGCCCCCACCAGTTCTACATAAATACTTGATCCCAAAACGTTGTGAAAAGAGTTTGATATAGACTAGGCATAGGGTATTTTATAACAATATATTCACTTGTTGCTTGGTCACCACAACAACAACAACAACAACAACAACAACAGCAACAACCACAACAACAACAACCACAACCACAACAACCCACCGTCATTTGAGTCTTGTTGGAAGTGGGTAAATATCCCAAATCACCATGGCAACCCTGTCGTTGAAGATCAGCGTGGTGGAGCAGAGCGTCATCAAGACGATGCAGTTTGAACCGTCCACCATTGTCTACGACGCCTGTCGCATGATACGGGAACGTATTCCAGAAGCCAATCCGGGCAATCGTAAGTAGATGCTTACAGGATTTTGTGTTTTTGTCTGTCTGTCGTCCTGGAATCCATGGGACCCATTTAGTGCTGGAAATTATTACAGTGCTTATAAATAATAATAATAATAATAATAATGATAATAATAATAATAATGATAATAAATAATAATAATAATAATAATAATAATAATAATAATAATAATAATAATAATAATAATAATAATAATAATAATAATAATAATAATAATTATAATAATAATAATTATAAATAATAATAATAATAATAATAATAATAATAATAATAATAATAATAATAATAATAATAATAATAATAATAATAATAATAATAATAATAATAATAATAATAATTATAATAATAATAATATTAATCATAATCTTTTTATTACACCTCAAAAAAGGACATTTTTGGTACAGACGTGTTATAATTTACATATTTTAATCAATAGATAATAAAAACATGTCATCATATAATATGTAATGTGTATATCAATAAGGAGTTGGCTTCACAGCCAGAGGTAGTTTATATATGAATAATTTCAAGACTGTCAAATAGTTTAAATTGTCATTTCCAGTTTTGAAAAACAAATGATGAATAAGTTAATAATTACATTATTAGGTCATAAAAAAACCCAACCCCCCCCCCCCCTTAAATATATATATATATATATATATATATATATATATATATATATATATATATATATAATATATATATATATATATATATATATATATATATATATATAATACATAAGTTATGGGCTTATTGTTACAATAGAAATCCCCCCCCCCCCTAATCAATGCCAAACTATTCCCATGACACCAATGTTGCAACCAGCCCATCATTTTGTTATATATATATATATAAGTATAAGGCTTATTGTTACAATAGAAATCCCCCCCCCCCCCCCCCCCTCCCCTAATCAATGCCAAACTATCCCCATGACACCAATGTTGAAACCAGCTCATCATTTTGTTATATATATATTTATAAGTTATAGGTTTATTTTTACAATAGAAATCCCCCCCCCCCCCCCCCCCCCCCCCCCTAATCATTGCCAAACTATCCCCATGACACCAATGTTGAAACCAGCCCATCATTTTGTTCATCGCTTATCAGACCTGCTACAATGCACACCTAAACTCTTCTCATTGATTTCCTTGCAGCGGGTGAATTCGGCCTCTTCCTGGCCGACGACGACCCCAAGAAAGGCGTCTGGCTGGAGCAAGGCCGCAGTCTGGAGTATTACCTGCTGCGTAACGGGGATCTGATGGAGTACAAGAAGAAGCATCGGTTCCTGAAGGTTCGAACCCTGGACGGCATGACCAAAAAGCTCCAAGTGGATGACTCCCACACCATTGGGTCCTTGATGATCACAATCTGCAGCAGAATGGGTAAGGGGCTCAATCGGATTATTTTGTCTTTATCTTCATGACCCAGTGGTGTGTTATTATTTAACCCTTGTGAGAGTAAATTGTTGGTCTATAAGTTAACCTAAAGGACATTAAAAAAAGAAGAGAAAAAGAGAAAGAGCTTTTTAAGCTTTTTATATAGCGCAATATCTACGAAACGTGATCAAGCGCTTTACAACAGGTCCCTAGCTAACAACAACACGTAATAATATGTAGAACGAGACATGATGCCTGTTAGGCAATCTTACAATTTTTTCGACAGAAACAAATCTGTTAACTCATTTTACACCTGAGTACAGTGAGAGAATGTGAGTAAAGAGCCTTTTCCAAAGACTCAACTACGCGCCGAGCGAGGCTCAAACTCATACCACTAGACCACATATCCTAGTAACTACGAATTTTTTAATTTTCAAGTTGACATGTCTGCTTTAAGAGTACTAGTGTGACAGCCAGCCAATGCTTGTATGTGTGTCTTTAAAAACAATCTTAACATTCTTTTCAGCTACTGATTTGAGCAAAATGTTAGTCTCGGAAATATTCTATGCAAGGATGCATATTTATAAGATAAAATATTTTCAATTTTTTTTGTTTCCTTTTTAATTTCAGGCATCACCAACCACGAGGAATACTCGCTGGTTCGTGACCTTGGTGATGACGAGAAGGAAAAGACCTTGACCCTGAAGCGAGACAAATCCATTGCCAAAGACCAGAAGAAGCTGGAGGAAATGAAAAAGAAACTTCACACAGACGACGAATGTAAGTCAGAAGATGGTGGATGGCAGCTCTGTAAACTGTCCAGTCAAACAGGAAGTTGGTTATAATAATAATAATAATAATTGACTCTTTTAGAGCACACAGTATCCTCAACCATGAGGCTCTTGACGATTTAAATGACATCAACACAAAGCAATATAGAAAGTAGGCATGACGTCATAAAAATGCAATAAATACATAGGGCGGTGAAAGTAACACTGGTCATAGGTAAACTACGGATATAGTCGGTGTTAGGGTTGAGTGAGTCATAGGGCGGTGAAAGTAACACTGGTCATAGGTAAACTACGGATATAGTCGGTGTTAGGGTTGAGTGAGTCATAGGGCGGTGAAAGTAACACTGGTCATTGGTAAACTACGGATATAGTCGGTGTTAGGGTTGAGTGAGTCATAGGGCGGTGAAAGTAACACTGGTCATTGGTAAACTACGGATATAGTCGGTGTTAGGGTTGAGTGAGTCATAGGGCGGTGAAAGTAACACTGGTCATTGGTAAACTACGGATATAGTCGGTGTTAGGGTTGAGTGAGTCATAGGGCGGTGAAAGTAACACTGGTCATAGGTAAACTACGGATATAGTCGGTGTTAGGGTTGAGTGAGTCATAGGGCGGTGAAAGTAACACTGGTCATTGGTAAACTATGGATATAGTCGGTGTTAGGGTTGAGTGAGTCATAGGGCGGTGAAAGTAACACTGGTCATAGGTAAACTACGGATATAGTCGGTGTTAGGGTTGAGTGAGTCATAGGCGGTGTGAAAGTAACACTGGTCATTGGTAAACTACGGATATAGTCGGTGTTAGGGTTGAGTGAGTCATAGGGCGGTGAAAGTAACACTGGTCATTGGTAAACTACGGATATAGTCGGTGTTAGGGTTGAGTGAGTCATAGGGCGGTGAAAGTAACACTGGTCATTGGTAAACTACGGATATAGTCGGTGTTAGGGTTGAGTGAGTCATAGGGCGGTGAAAGTAACACTGGTCATAGGTAAACTACGGATATAGTCGGTGTTAGGGTTGAGTGAGTCATAGGGCGGTGAAAGTAACACTGGTCATTGGTAAACTACGGATATAGTCGGTGTTAGGGTTGAGTGAGTCATAGGGCGGTGAAAGTAACACTGGTCATAGGTAAACTACGGATATAGTCGGTGTTAGGGTTGAGTGAGTCATAGGGCGGTGAAAGTAACGCTGGTCATTGGTAAACTACGGATATAGTCGGTGTTAGGGTTGAGTGAGTCATAGGGCGGTGAAAGTAACACTGGTCATTGGTAAACTACGGATATAGTCGGTGTTAGGGTTGAGTGAGTCATAGGGCGGTGAAAGTAACACTGGTCATTGGTAAACTACGGATATAGTCGGTGTTAGGGTTGAGTGAGTCATAGGGCGGTGAAAGTAACACTGGTCATTGGTAAACTACGGATATAGTCGGTGTTAGGGTTGAGTGAGTCATAGGGCGGTGAAAGTAACACTGGTCATTGGTAAACTACGGATATAGTCGGTGTTAGGGTTGAGTGAGTCATAGGGCGGTGAAAGTAACACTGGTCATAGGTAAACTACGGATATAGTCGGTGTTAGGGTTGAGTGAGTCATAGGGCGGTGAAAGTAACACTGGTCATTGGTAAACTACGGATATAGTCGGTGTTAGGGTTGAGTGAGTCATAGGGCGGTGAAAGTAACACTGGTCATTGGTAAACTACGGATATAGTCGGTGTTAGGGTTGAGTGAGTCATAGGGCGGTGAAAGTAACACTGGTCATTGGTAAACTACGGATATAGTCGGTGTTAGGGTTGAGTGAGTCATAGGGCGGTGAAAGTAACACTGGTCATTGGTAAACTACGGATATAGTCGGTGTTAGGGTTGAGTGAGTTAACCCTCTCCTTACCACCTACAGCAAAATCATCACATTTGTCACGACACAATATACATTTTTCTTATCCAGATTTATTTTGTACCTCACAAACTTTGAAGAATGATCTTTGTGTAATTAATAAGAACATAAATATATTTTGTAGAGAGCTTGTTTGAATTAAAAAATCTTATTTTTCTGCTGGGTAAGCCAAGCCTGCCATTTTTGGGAAAATATTGAAACTGATCGGCCAGGAAAGAGTTAAGAGAAGAAAGAAAGAGAATTGAGAAAAATGTTTCTTGTTTTCCCAGTAAACTGGCTGGATCACTCCAAGACGTTGAGGGAACAGGACATTGACCCCAACGAGGAATTGTTGCTGAGGAGAAAGTTTTTCTATTCCGATCAAAACGTGGATGCCAGAGATCCTGTCCAGTTGAATCTTCTCTACGTGCAGGTTAGTGGGTCTCATGCTTGGATAGTTGTACTCTGTGTCTCTCTCTATGTGTGTGTGTGTGTGTGTGTGTGTCGTGTCTCAGGCTTGGATAGTTGTACTCTGTGTGTCTGTGTGTGTGTGTGTGTCGTGTCTCAGGCTTGGATAGTTGTACTCTGTGTGTGTGTGTGTGTGTCGTGTCTCAGGCTTGGATAGTTGTACTCTGTGTCTCTGTGTGTGTTTGTGTCGTGTCTCAGGCTTGGATAGTTGTACTCTGTGTGTCTGTGTGTGTGTGTGTGTTGTGTCGTGTTTCAGGCTTGGATAGTTGTACTCTGTCTCTGTGTCTCTGTGTGTGTGTGTTGTTGTGTCGTGTCTCGGGCTCTGGGTCTGTGTGTGTGTGTGTGTGTGTTGTGTCTCAGGCTTGGATAGTTGTACTCTGTGTGTGTGTGTGTGTATTGTGTCGTGTCTCACGCTTGGATAGTTGTACTCTGTGTCTCTGTCTGTGTGTGTCGTGTCGTGTCTGAATTATGTGTCAATGTTTGAGGACATCTTGACGGTATGGTCTTTGGAAAAGCGTTTTGCACACATTTTCATCAATTTGTTTGGAAAAAGTCGTCTTTCAGAGCCATGCCGCCCATGGAGCCCATAGTGTGAAATCGACAATAGAAATTGTTTGCTACCCTTTGGATAGGATGTCAGTCTATCGCAAAGTACTGTCCACCAGATCTAACAGACCGAGCTACCCAATTAGTAATGGGTGGACAGGGAGGTTCAGAAAATAATCTTTATTTGTTTGAGGAAGGAGTAGAACGATAACATACAATAATAAGGAAAACATTTGGGACATTGGAATGAGTTTGAGGAAACAGTTTTTGGTAGAACTGTGCTGGAGTGTATTGACATGCTAATTTTATGTTAGATTAAGTAGATGATTCTATAATTTTTTGAATGATGAAGATTAGGAATAATTATAATAAACTCGATCTTTGAACGGTAAAAAACATTTTTAATTTAAATAAAACATTTTGCTTCCTCAAGTCTTTATATTCCATAAAGTTCCGTTATCTTCATTCTTTCTCTCTAAAAAGCCATTCTAATTCTCTCTCAATAAATATCAATGTGAAATTGAGTGTAAGCTTCAATTTAATATTCGAAAACAGATAGTATATTAATTTTATATTAAATTGAAGCTTACATTCAATTTTACATTGTTATTTATTTGTTCGATCTTCAGGCAGCAACATTTACATTCATTCTCTCTCACCAATTACACACTCTAGTCCCACACTGGACACTCACTCATTTGACCCGATACACACACCAGTGACCGTAACAGTGAACAGTTTTCACACAACATTCAGTTTTGAAAAGTATCCAAATCTCTAAGGAGATTGGACAGCACAGAGGTAGAGGCCTAGGCTGAAGCAAAGAGCGTGTAGGTAACGATTGTTATGTTACCAAGAGCTCTCACTTCCCGCTTTTGGTGAAGCCAAGCATCTTCCGTCTTCTACTCGTATTTCCTTCATTGTATCAGTAAGCCTAGGGCGCATGATACACGCGGAGCACACCCACCTCGCTGTCTCGCCTGGCACGTGACAATAGCATTGCGGTTAAGAGAAGTGAGAGCTCTTGGTAACTACGTTACCCTACACACTCTTTGGCTGAAGTCAGTTAAAACAGAATTATTTGTCATTATTACATTTATATTCAATAACATTGTTTACTTTTATTCAAACTTTTTTTTTTCTATTTCAGACTCGTGATGCCATTTTGAACGGGGCTCACCCAGTCTCAATGGAGCAGGCCATTCAGTTTGGTGGTCTTCAGTGCCAAGTACAGTTTGGGGACCACAACGATGCCAGACACAAACCAGGATTTCTAGAGTCAGTTTTTTTGTCAATTTTAACAAGGGTTTGGGTTTTGCAGATTTTTCTAATGTATGTCAGAAGATAGTTGGTCGGGGTAACTGGTATGGTTGTCTGTTTTACACAGGGTAATAATGATGATTGCAGATTTTTCTCATGTATGTCAGAAGGTAGTTGGTCAGGGTAACTGGTATGGTTGTCTGTTTTACACAGGGTAATAATGATGCTGGAAATAAAAAATAAAAATTCTCTAATAATAATTGTATTCCCATCTTTTAAATGTTGTTGATAGTATGAGAGAGTTATTTCTTAATGACATGTATATTGTGCGCTTAGGGATATATTGTATGGGACAGTCGCTGTATAAATAAATAAATAAATTATAATTATTGTTATTATTATTATTATTATTATTATTATTATTATTATTATTATTATTATTATTATTATTATTATTATTATTATTATTATTATTATTATTATTATTATTATAATAATTATTATTATTATTATTATTATTATTATTATTATTATTATTATTATATTATTATTTATTATTATTATTATTATTATTATTAGTATTATTATTATTATTATTATTATCATCATCATCATTATCATGCTATAGTAAAATTGTGTTTTCCCTCAAATCCAAAGGGTTATGATGATAATATTTCTTTTCTCTTTGAATTTCCCAGTTTAAAAGAGTTTCTCCCCAAAGAATATGTGAAGATCAAGTCAATAGAGAAGAAAATATTTGTGGTATGTTATACTTCATTCATCAGTCCTACTTTACGATTGTCTTTTCAAACCTTATAATGAATGAAATATCATTCGAAATGAAATTACACTATCACTATCACCATCACCGAATTGCTTCCAAAAATTAAGGGGAATGAACTCTGATTTGACACGAGTCAAAATAATTTCAAAGCTGCTACAAGTTGTGGACTGTAAAAAGAAATTCACAAAAATGAATAAAACAACTTCAAAAGAGAACAATAAACTTGACCCAGGATGTTTCAGGCTCAGAACCCCACATCAGCCATTAACACCAAAAAACAAGAAAGAGATGTTGGCTGAATAAGGATTTTAAAAAAAACCTGAACGGTTTCGTGTTTGATATTTTGTTCTCTTTTGAATTTGTTATATTCATTTTTGTGAATTACTTTGTGAATTGGCAGAAATTCAAATTTAATATTTCGATTGTTTATCCGTGATGATATTGAATTGTGTAATGTAACATGTGACACAAAGACACAGCACAAAGACATGACACATACAAATACACGACACAGCACAAAGACATGACACATACAAATACATAACACATACAAAGACATGACACATACAAATACACGACACATACAAATACACGACACATACAAAGACATGACACATACAAATACACGACACATACAAACACATGACACATACAAAGACATGACACATACAAAGACATGACACATACAAAGACATGACACATACAAAGACATGACACATACAAAGACACGACACAGCACAAAGACATGACACATACAGATACACGACACAGCACAAAGACATGACACATACAAATACACGACACAGCACAAAGACATGACACATACAAATACATGACACAGCACAAAGACATGTCACATACAAAGACATGACACATACAAATACATGACACAGCACAAAGACATGACACATACAAATACACGACACATACAAAGACATGACACATAAAAATACACGACACATACAAAGACATGACGCATACAAAGACATGACGCATACAAAGACATGACGCATACAAAGACATGACGCATACAAAGACATGACACATACAGAGACATGACACATACAAAGACATGACACATACAAAGACATAACACATACAAAGACATGACACATACAAATACATAACACATACAAAGACATGACACATACAAAGACATGACACATACAAATACATGACACATACAAAGACATGACACATACAAATACACAACACATACAAAGACACGACACATACAAAGATGACACATACAAATACACGACACATACAAACACATGACACATACAAAGACACAACACATACAAATACACGACACATACAAAGACATGACACATAAAAAGACAGCACAAATAAAGACACGACACATTCTGAGACACGACCAAAGACACGACACAGACAAAGATACAGCACCAATACATGACACATACAGAGACATGACACATACAAATACACGACACATACAAAGATGCAACACATTCTAAGACACGACCAAAGACACGACACAGACAAAGATACAGCACAAATACATGACACATCCAGAGACATGACACATACAAAGACACAACCCATACAAAGACACAACCCATACAAAGACACGAGACACATACAAAGACACGACACATACAAAGACACGACACATACAAACACAATAAATGATGAAGAATAAGAAGATGAAGGAACCATAGAATCTATTTGTTTTTTTTTTAACTCCCCCTCAGGAACACAAAAAATTTGCTGGTCTGTCTGAGGTGGAGGCCAAGGTGAAATACACCCAGATTTGTCGATCTCTAAAGACGTACGGCATCACATTCTTCCTGGTCAAGGTACGTTGTTGCATCCATCAGACGTTGCATAGAAAGACAAAAACATACAAACTAGAGCATTTGTTGAAGGCAATATCAACCAAACGTGCTCAAAGCGCTTTGTAAGGGATCCCGAGCCAACAGAAACATTAACATGTTGGACGAGACATGACGGTTGTTTGGTGAAATTACTACAATTTTTTTTTCTCCAAGAGACAACGCTGTTAATGGTCAGATACTAGTTTTACACCTGAGTATGGTGAGAGAATGTGAGTGAAGAGCCTTTTCCAAGGACTCAACTATTTGCCGCTCAGAGTGGGAATCGAACCCTGGACGTTCCAGTCTGATGCTGAGTGTCATACCATTAGAAATATGATTCCAGTCTGGACCACCTTAATGCTAAGTTTAGGTGCGATGTATTCAGCTATTTAGTGGTTTCCCCTTAAAGCTAGAATTCAGCCTCTATTTTTATTTCAATTGGATTGTGGAAATTGATATAGATGACTCTTTGGAGACTTTGATAATGGAAAATGGTCCAGTTATAAAGTGTGTAGGTGCATTCAAATGAATCTGGCAACGTTTCTTCACTGTGGATTTTAACCTGAAAACATTAAAAACATGGTTTTGACCTCAAACATTGCAAACTTAAAAGGCTTACTATGCACAGGCACTTATTTATTTGAATGCTTGTGCTATCGTGGAAATTCAGTTGGACAGAGTCGAATCTTTGATTCATCAACCGTCAAACTGGGTCAAGTATTCATTGAATCAAGATCTCAAAAACTATCAAATACATTTTAGAAACAACAACCAAAGAACTGATTGCAACAACACAAGGAAACATCCAACTGCCTCAGCACCTTAACAAACATGATGACCTTCAAAAGCTAAGACCACTTGCACTAGACAGAGATTTATGGAGGTAGATTACTAACTGGATAATAGAAACAGACTGACAAACTCGAAGTGACGCACACATTCACGGCAAGCGTCCATAGAGACCATTCAGTCATATTCATTCATTCATTCATTCATTCATTCATTCATTCATTCATTCATTCATTCATACATTCATTCATACATACATACATACATACATACATACATACATTCATTCATTCATTCATTCATTCATTCATTCATTCAGTCATATTCATTCATTCATTCATACATACATTCATTCATTCATTCATTCAGTCATATTCATTCATTCATTCATTCATTCATTCATTCATTCATTCATTCATTCATACATTCATTCATACATACATACATACATACATTCATACATACATTCATTCATTCATTCATTCATTCAGTCATGTTCATTCATTCATTCATACATACATTCATTCATTCATTCATTCAGTCATATTCATTCATTCATTCATTCATTCATTCATTCATTCATTCATTCATTCATTCATTCATTCATTCATTCATATGGTTTGTCAGTGTACAGAAAAACAGACTATTTTTTTTTTTTAAAATAACAATAACAATAATAATAATAATAACAATAATAATAATAATAATAAACATATTTATATAGCGCCTTTCGTCGAAACCTCAAAGCGCTTAAAAAAAAACTAAAAAAAACCCCCAAAAAACCAAGGTATCAAAACAATTAAGAGCATAAAAGGGCATCAATACATCATCAATATAAATGTCACATACAATACATTTAAAATTCAATTAACTAAATATTTCCTGAAAAGATGTGTTTAAATAACAAGATTTGCTTTCTTTTTATTTATTTTAGGAAAAGATGCGAGGCAAGAACAAGCTGGTGCCTCGTCTGCTGGGAATCACCAAGGAAAGTGTGGTCAGAGTGGATGAAAAGACTAAAGAGGTGAGATGAAGGCTGAATAGATGAACTGTTGTGTATGATCTGATATTATTCTTTCATCTTGTGCTGTGTGCTTCACTGGGTTGTTGGTGATCAAGGCTGCATCTTTTGCACTGTGTAAAATAATAAAAAGTTTTATTCAAGGATTGCATAATATTTATTGGTGTCAATTGTGATGCAAAAGACAGTTGATTGGTCATTATAAATAATGTTTTGGTGCTTCAACGCTTTTCTTTTTTAGGTCAAATTGTCATTCATTGAGGTGGAGAAAAATACAAATTATGATGAATAGAAATACTAATACCATACAATTGGTCACGAAAAATCTTATAATATTACTTGGGAGGAGTGGAATAAACGTATTATTTCATTTCTTTGTATTTATTAAACTCGTTATATTTTTATTGTCTAATAGCACATACCTGCAAGCTTGTTGCGTTATTGGCACAATAAAAATAACTTGTTTAATAAAAACAAAGAAATGCAAGAATGGTATATTATCTTTGGTAGCCTGACTGATAGGCTTTTCCTGACCACTTTGTATTGAATGTTTCTGGACCACTTTGTATTGAATGAACCCAATCCATCATCCACAGATCATGAAAACCTGGCCCTTGACGACAGTACGCAGATGGGCTGCCTCCCCTAACAGTTTTACACTGGTAAGATTTGGTAGAGATGTGTAGTGGAAAGTAGTTGTTCAGAGCCATGAGGTCCATGGTCGGACATCAATTGTTGGGTAATGCCTCTTTGAAAATGGAATGAAACTGGTGCCAGTCGCTCTTTGTGGTTGTTTTAACACCGCCAGGTGGTCCATCTTTTATACAGATAGCAACTAAGTTAAGTGATACTGTTGATCTGGGACCCCTTGTAAAGCGTTTTGAGCACATTTTGTGGATATTGTGGTATATACTTGCTCAAGTTTAAAAAAAGAATTGAATGAATAAAGTCCGTCTGTTTGTTTTAAGAATGAATTCATCTTAGGTTGTAGTTTATAGGATAGAATAGAGATGACCTTTGACATTGCCTTATATAGAAAACCTTTGAAGTAAACATAAACATTTACATAAAATAATTTTTATTTGGATAAATTCCCTTTATTCATCCCATAGGGGAAATTTGTCTCTAGGGTCTATTCCCAGGGATGACTGAAATAACCCAGGCATCAGCCGCAATGCAGTTCAGCAAATTAACCAAGGGCGAGGTGACTTGCTCAAGGCCACACAGCGCAGCGGTGGGTGATCGAACTCGGTACCTTTCAGGTACTATCAAAGACCGTACCGCTGAGCCATGCTGCCTCCCATAAAGAATTAGACAGTAACATTTTAAAATATAACGCATTATCCACCGAATGTGATCAAAGCACTTTCCTAGTCAGCAATTACACTTAACATGTAGGATGAGACATGACAATGAAAAAAAACAAAAAAAACAGAGCAACTAATGGCTAATGGCCTGCACTGCTATTGACACCTGGGTTATTGCAGTCTTCCCTTGGAATAGACACTAAAGACAAATTTCCCCTTTGGGGTGAATAAAGGGAATTTTAATTATTTAATATTTTAAAAATTATGACTCAGCTTGGCGCTGGTCAGAAGGGTGCTCTTACATGTAGTAAAATAATTCTATTTTTAGTAACACCATGTGTATTGTGAATTACTTTGTTTTCTCTTCTCCTTTTCAGGATTTTGGAGACTATTCGGACACATACTACTCTGTGCAGACGACAGAAGGAGAACAGATCTCCCAGCTGATTGCTGGATACATTGACATCATTCTTAGAAAGGTATTTTGTTCAAAATTGTCTAACTGAAAAAAAAAAAAACCAACAAAAAACCCCCCAATAAAATTTATAAAATTTCAGAGCATGGCTGAAAAGGATTCTCATTTAGTGTTAGTGTCTGGATGAGACTTTTAGATGGTTATGTGGCTACGTGGTCTAGTGGTATGACACTCGCTTTCCGATCGGACGGTCCTGGGTTTGAGCATCGCGTGATGGATAGTTGAGTCCTTGGAGAAGGCTCTTTACTCACTTTTTCTCACCGTACTACGGTGTAAAATGAGCACCTGGCCGTTAACAGCATTGTCTCTGTCCGAAAAAATTGTAATATTGCCTAACAGGCATCATGTACCGTCCTACATGTGAAATTGTTGCTGTGGCCAGGGAGCCCTTGTAAAGCGCTTTGAACATGTTAAGTGGATATTGCGCTATATAAAATAATTTTTTATTTTATTTTATTTTATTTTGTTTAAATGATCTCAAACTAAGTATACTTGATAGAATGCTCTCAGAATCTACATGTTCCTATTTGAACCATTTTCCTTTGTCTTCCTATTTCTTCGTTGCTTTTACTTGTAAATCTAGAATTTCTTGACCATCCATTTTCTGCGTTTTGACTGTTGCTGACACGACCTAAATGTGTCGCACACTCACACTGGGATGAATAAATTGTGGCTGATAAGATCCTTCATAAAGAAAAGAAAAACCGATTGGAACGACTCAGCTCAGCTCAGGCTTCGTGAATTCAATTTATTTATTATCAATCATATGGTCAGTTTAACACAGATATATAATACGACTCAGCTCAGGCTTCGTGAATTCAATTTATTTATTATCAATCATATGGTCAATTTAACACAAATATATAATACGACTCAGCTCAGGCTTCGTGAATTCAATTTATTTATTATCAATCATATGGTCAATTTAACACAGATATATAATACGACTCAGCTCAGGCTTCGTGAATTCAATTTATTTATTATCAATCATATGGTCAATTTAACACAGATATATAATACGACTCAGCTCAGGCTTCGTGAATTCAATTTATTTATTATCAATCATATGGTCAATTTAACACAAATATATAATACGACTCAGCTCAGGCTTCGTGAATTCAATTTATTTATTATCAATCATATGGTCAATTTAACACAGATATATAATACGACTCAGCTCAGGCTTCGTGAATTCAATTTATTTATTATCAATCATATGGTCAATTTAACACAGATATATAATACGACCAGCTCGGACAGAGTTCTTTCAGTAACTCGCCTAACACAAAACAATCGTCTTACGATGTTCCTAAGTAACAGAAAGTGCTAATACATTTGCAGAGTCAATAGTCACTTTCACATGCAAAACGTGTACAACACAAAACGTGTACAACACAAAATGTGTACAACACAAAATGTGTACAACACAAAACGTGTACAACACAAAATGTGTACAACACAAAACGTGTACAACACAAAACGTGTACAACACAAAATGTGTACAACACAAAACGTGTACCTCTATAAAGAAGTCTAACATAAATAAACACAGCCGGACAACTCCATTCATACACACCAAACAACTCCAATCTATTACAATGCATGTTACACTGATTTTATGGGATGCATCTTTTGTTTCTTGTCTTTTTCTTTCTTACTTTGCCTGGCACCGTTTCACACACACACTTGTTCAGATGTTTGTCTTACACCAGTGCCTGCTCCCTGGTTTCTCCATTTGATATTTCCTACTTCTCTCCTTCCCTTGGTAAATGTGTGATGATCCATTTGTCTCCAGAAAAAAGCCAAAGACCATCTTGGAATTGACGGGGACGACAACTCGACCATGTATGAAGAAAATGTACAGGCAGGACAGTAAGGCTTTCACTTTGTTGATTCATTTGTTTGGTTGTTTCTTATTGTTTACTGTTGTTGATCGTTTTGTCAGAACTTGGCCATGGATTCAACCGGCCCATATTTGAGTCCTTGAAAACAGCTCTTTGCTCACATTCTCTCACCATTTTAATAATAAATATAATAACGATAATAATAATAATAATAATAATAATAATAATAATAATAATAATAATAATAATAATAATAATAATAATAATAATAATAAATGGCATTTATATAGAGCTTCACCCTGTTGTCATAGGCTCTCAGCGCTTTACAGTGATATAAAACAAAACATATTACAGTAAGACAAGTTTGATGGAAAAGTGATACGAATTCAATTTAACAACAACAAAATATGATAATAGTATTGCAACATAATGGCGTAAAAAGGTAAAACTTCATCTCACGTGTGATGGGAGAGAATTAAAAAAAAATTGTTCAGGTGTAAAATAAATACCAGGCTGTTTTGTTGCCTCTGACTGAAAAAAAGTGTGATATCACTTAACAGGCATCATGTCTCGTCCTGCATGTCAAGAATGCCTTTTTCCTTGCTAAAGCGGGAAAAGTGGCTTTTTGAAATCTTCCGGCAGACTTTGGTCGGTGTTGGTGAGTTGATTTATTTTAAAAGATGAACGCCTTGGTTGTTTAATAAAGGCAACAGTTAATGAAGAGTTTTTAATTGAATGACATCACAGAGTTAACTTGTGATAATGTCTCATCCCTTCAGAGCCACCATCATACAACACAATTGGTCCAACGCCCAATCTTCAACCTCTGGCAACGTCTCGATGCCAGGCCTTCTCCGCGACGGCTACCAGGGGGAGAACAAGATGTCGATGGGGTCGCTGCACAAGGGCCAGGTCTCCTCCCTCTCCCAACAGTCGTCTTCTGGTTTCACCCAGCAGCATGTTAGTGTGCTTCCCTACCCTGTCCAACTCTCTCCTAACTTCTACTGTGAAATGTGCTTATTCTTGAAAGCTGGTTGAGATGCATCGACTCCCTGGGCCCGATGGCTCGGAAAGACTACTTTTTTCTTTCTTTTCCATTTTAGTTTTTTTTAAAAATCATTGATATCTGCTTAAGATCCAAGTTGCCTGGGAAATCGATGAGCTCACGTGTCAAAAATTAGATAATATCTTACATAAAAAACAAGTGACAACGAAATCACAACAAGCTGTCTCAACGACTTTCCAGAAAACCACTCGTCACACATTTCTGTCAGTGTCAGATCTCATCGGTGATAAAACAAAACGGGAAATTACATTCGTCTTTATTTTTTTTGGATTCATTTTTCATTTCAAATTTTATTTTATTTTTTCTTTTGTCTTTGCATATTTTGGAATGATCTTTTTTTTATAGCTTTTATGATCAGTTTTATTTTTTTTCTTCAAGAGCTTTGATTAAGCTTGACAGTGTTATCTTCTATCTCATCATTGACAAACATGGATTTTCCCGTTTATTTATCA
>NC_088374.1:25579033-25634033 GCF_034508935.2 Berghia stephanieae | reverse complement strand
AAGAGAGCAGCAACACAGGCTACTGGGGAAGAAATGGACAACAAAAATGTTAGAGAGATTTGAAGATACCTCTCACCTCACCTCAATCTCCTGATCGTGTCGATCCCAGAGGAGGCATGGGAGCTGATCCTGTAGCTGTTTGGTGCCATTCGTCTGTTTGGTGCCATTCGTCTGTTTGGTGCCATTTGGTGCCATTCGTCTGTTTGGTGCCATTTGGTGCCATTCGTCTGTTTGGTGCCATTTGGTGCCATTCGTCTGTTTGGTGCCATTTGGTGCCATTCGTCTGTTTGGTGCCATTTGGTGCCATTCGTCTGTTTGGTGCCATTTGGTGCCATTCGTCTGTTTGGTGCCATTCGTCTGTTTGGTGCCATTTGGTGCCATTCGTCTGTTTGGTGCCATTTGGTGCCATTCGTCTGTTTGGTGCCATTCGTCTGTTTGGTGCCATTCGTCTGTTTGGTGCCATTTGGTGCCATTCGTCAGTTTTCTGCCTTGTGGATGAGAGTGGGACTGTCCATCGTTGTCCAGTCTTTAATGTTGTCCACCCAGTTCTTGTTTTGTTAATCTCTTTTTTCTTCCTCCTTCTAGTGTGTCCTGTCATATTGACGATGACTCTTGTAGGAACAATGGAAAGATCTATTATCTATATATGTATGAATGAATATGGCTACGTTGTCTCTATGGACGCTTGCTGTGAATGTGTGTGTTACTTCAAGTGTGTCAGTCTGTTTCTATTATCTAGTTAGTTATTTGTTTCCATAAATCTCTGTCCAGTGTTAGCGTTTTTAGCTTTTGAATGTTATCATGTGTGTTACGGTGCTGAAGCAATTGGATGTTTCCTTGTGTTGTTGAAATCAGTTCGTCGGTTGTTGTTTCTAAATGCATTTGATGTTTTTTTGAGATCTTGATTCAATGTTGTTGGAAGTGAAGTTGGTGTACGCCCTCTGTATTTGGCTCCTTGTTTGAAGTAATCATCCATTGAGGCTTGTGCTGGAATATTTTCATCTCGTCGGAGCACGTGTACGAACAGTTTCCATCTTTTGTTTCTTTTATACGCGTCTCTGCTTCTGTCATATACATCCTCATTACAGATTTTGTCTGGCCAATGTACTCCAATAACTCATCTCAATTGTTTGCGATGAAGGGAGTCCAGGGTGTCCAAATTCTTTTTTAGTAAGACCCAAAGTACCACAGTTGTACAAAAGGATTGGCAGCACTAGCGCTTCGTTAAAGGTGCATTCTTTTATTTTCATTGATGATGTTCGTCCTGTTCCAAACATGCTAAAGGTTCTTTCATTTGGGGCCCCAGGAGTGATATTTTGGCAAACCCATGATTTTTTCTCCCATATAACATTTATTTAGGGGATCTGTAGTTTGTCAATAGAATCCTCATATCATTGTAGAACCATGTACTGATCAATATTATATATAAAATATAACGTTTTCCGTATGTGTAGAGTTGCTAGTGTGGATAGAAATAGTTGACAGAAATCTGTTTGAGATCTCTTCTCTCTCTCTCTCTCTCTCTCTCTCTCTCTCTCTCTCTCTGTGTCACCCCCTTCTCTCTTTCTGTCTCTCTTTGTTTCTCTTCCTCTAACACACACATATATATTTTTGTGTATAATCCACATCCTAGAGTGACTAACATTATACTCATCTCTTTGTTTCTCTTTATATATATATCTTTCTCAACAACATCTTGTGCACAAAAAATTTGACTTTGGCGTGATGATTATATATATATATATATATATTTATATTGTTCCATACATACACAGATACATTATATGTTATATCTGATATATATATGATATATTATCTCCCATTGTTTGCTCCTCCTCCCATACCTTCAGTTCTTTCATAAGCATGGTTATAGGCAGTCTGTAAGTAACCCGTTACCTTCTATTCATCCTTGTCTTTGTCAATGTTGTTGGTATTCTCATTATTGTCATTATTATCAGCATCCTTATCGTCATCGTTGCTGTCATTCATCACCATCATCAACATCAACATCATCGGCATCATCAGCGTCAATGTTGTCATTGAAATCATCATTCCATTCTGCAATCCCACCATCGTCTCCCCCTGACCTTTGACCTAATCTGTGCTTCTTCCCAAACCATTTGCTCCTTGCTGATTGACTGCCTTGCTGACCGCCTACAGTGAATACCAGTTTTATTTCAATGCTACTGACTAACCAAACCTGCCAGCCCTTCCACTTTTAACAAATTAAAAAAAATAGTATATGAAAAAAGAACAGCAGAACAAAATAAAACAAAATTAAACTCACAAAAAAATAACAAAAATACTTTGCTAAAAAGTTTTAAAACTTTGTACCCGAGCGCTAAAATGACTTAAAACTTTCTACTCAAGTGCTAAAATTCCTTAAAACTTTGTACCTGAGTGCTAAAATGCCTTAAAACTTTCTACTCAAGTGCTAAAATGCCTTAAAACTTTCTACTCAAGTGCTAAAATGCCTTAAAACTTTCTACTCAAGTGCTAAAATGCCTTAAAACTTTGTACCCGAGTGCTAAAATGCCTTAAAACTTTCTACTCAAGTGCTAAAATGCCTTAAAACTTTCTACTCAAGTGCTAAAATGCCTTAAAACTTTCTACTCAAGTGCTAAAATGCCTTAAAACTTTCTACTCAAGTGCTAAAATGCCTTAAAACTTTGTAAACGAGCGCTTAAGTGCCTTAAAACGTTGTGCCCGAGCATGCCTGCAGACACGAATACAACCAAACGCGACTTCAGCAAGGCAAGGAAATCGGATCAGCGTTTGCTTCTTTCATCGCCATCCATCTCATTGTCGTCTATTGCTGTAGGTGTCACACAAAAAACCCCCCAAAAACTTTGCTCTTTTTAGTTGTTGCATGCTTGATTTGTCGAATGGAAAATCCCAATATATTTAATCCTTGGCACGGCCTTGGTTACAACTTTTATTTTGTATTATTTTTATTGAGAAAGTCTCTCTCAAGCATCAAGTGATTTTAATTACAATATAATAGTGACAAGACTACAACTACGAATATTGAATTTGTAAATAATGACAATATAATAGTGACAAGACTACAACTACGAATATTGAATTTGTAAATAATGACAATATAATAGTGACAAGACTACAAACTACGAATATTGAATTTGTAAATAATGACAATATAATAGTGACAAGACTACAACTACGAATATTGAATTTGTAAATAATGACAATATAATATGACAAGACTACAACTCGAATATTGATTTGTAAATAATGACAATATAATAGTGACAAGACTACAACTACGAATATTGAATTTGTAAATAATGACAATATAATAGTGACAAGACTACAACTACGAAATAATTGAATTGTAGTAAACTAACTGACAATATTATAATGACAAGACAAATACAACTACGAATATTGAATTTGTAAATAATGACAATATAATAGTGACAAGACTACAACTACGAATATTGAATTTGTAAATAATGACAATATAATAGTGACAAGACTACAACTACGAATATTGAATTTGTAAATAATGACAATATAATAGTGACAAGACTACAACTACGAATATTGAATTTGTAAATAATGACATATAATATAGTGACAAGACTACAACTACGAATATTGAATTTGTAAATAATGACAATATAATAGTGACAAGACTACAACTACGAATATTGAATTTGTAAATAATGACAATATAATAGTGACAAGACTACAACTACGAATATTGAATTTGTAAATAATGACAATATAATAGTGACAAGACTACAACTACGAATATTGAATTTGTAAATAATGACAATATAATAGTGACAAGACTACAACTACGAATATTGAATTTGTAAATAATGACAATATAATAGTGACAAGACTACAACTACGAATATTGAATTTGTAAATAATGACAATATAATAGTGACAAGACTACAACTACGAATATTGAATTTGTAAATAATGACAATATAATAGTGACAAGACTACAACTACGAATATTGAATTTGTAAATAATGACAATATAATAGTGACAAGACTACAACTACGAATATTGAATTTGTAAATAATGACAATATAATAGTGACAAGACTACAACTACGAATATTGAATTTGTAAATAATGACAATATAAATAGTGACAAGACTACAACTACGAATATTGAATTTGTAAATAATGACAATATAATAGTGACAAGACTACAACTACGAATATTGAATTTGTAAATAATGACAATATAATAGTGACAAGACTACAACTACGAATATTGAATTTGTAAATAATGACAATATAATAGTGACAAGACTACAACTACGAATATTGAATTTGTAAATAATGACAATATAATAGTGACAAGACTACAACTACGAATATTGAATTTGTAAATAATGACAATATAATAGTGACAAGACTACAACTACGAATATTGAATTTGTAAATAATGACAATATAATAGTGACAAGACTACAACTACGAATATTGAATTTGTAAATAATGACAATATAATAGTGACAAGACTACAACTACGAATATTGAATTTGTAAATAATGACAATATAATAGTGACAAGACTACAACTACGAATATTGAATTTGTAAATAATGACAATATAATAGTGACAAGACTACAACTACGAATATTGAATTTGTAAATAATGACAATATAATAGTGACAAGACTACAACTACGAATAATTGAAATTTGTAAATAAATTGAAATAAATAATAGTGACAAGACTACAACTACGAATATTGAATTTGTAAATAATGACAATATAATAGTGACAAGACTACAACTACGAATATTGAATTTGTAAATAATGACAATATAATAGTGACAAGACTACAACTACGAATATTGAATTTGTAAATAATGACAATATAATAGTGACAAGACTACAACTACGAATATTGAATTTGTAAATAATGACAATATAATAGTGACAAGACTACAACTACGAATATTGAATTTGTAAATAATGACAATATAATAGTGACAAGACTACAACTACGAATATTGAATTTGTAAATAATGACAATATAATAGTGACAAGACTACAACTACGAATATTGAATTTGTAAATAATGACAATATAATAGTGACAAGACTACAACTACGAATATTGAATTTGTAAATAATGACAATATAATAGTGACAAGACTACAACTACGAATATTGAATTTGTAAATAATGACAATATAATAGTGACAAGACTACAACTACGAATATTGAATTTGTAAATAATGACAATATAATAGTGACAAGACTACAACTACGAATATTGAATTTGTAAATAATGACAATATAATAGTGACAAGACTACAACTACGAATATTGAATTTGTAAATAATGACAATATAATAGTGACAAGACTACAACTACGAATATTGAATTTGTAAATAATGACAATATAATAGTGACAAGACTACAACTACGAATATTGAATTTGTAAATAATGACAATATAATAGTGACAAGACTACAACTACGAATATTGAATTTGTAAATAATGACAATATAATAGTGACAAGACTACAACTACGAATATTGAATTTGTAAATAATGACAATATAATAGTGACAAGACTACAACTACGAATATTGAATTTGTAAATAATGACAATATAATAGTGACAAGACTACAACTACGAATATTGAATTTGTAAATAATGACAATATAATAGTGACAAGACTACAACTACGAATATTGAATTTGAATAGACAATATAATGACAAACTACAACTACAATATGATTGAAATAAATATAATAGTGACAAGACTACAACTACGAATATTGAATTTGTAAATAATGACAATATAATAGTGACAAGACTACAACTACGAATATTGAATTTGTAAATAATGACAATATAATAGTGACAAGACTACAACTACGAATATTGAATTTGTAAATAATGACAATATAATAGTGACAAGACTACAACTACGAATATTGAATTTGTAAATAATGACAATATAATAGTGACAAGACTACAACTACGAATATTGAATTTGTAAATAATGACAATATAATAGTGACAAGACTACAACTACGAATATTGAATTTGTAAATAATGACAATATAATAGTGACAAGACTACAACTACGAATATTGAATTTGTAAATAATGAAATCTTATAGACAAGAAAGTGAAGCTCTGTCAAAATTTGTGAAATTTGTGAATTTGACAATTGTATTCCATACAATACCAGCATTGATTTTTTTAAACATCTCACCATTTCCCCCCCATCCCCATCTTTTAAAATTTTTTCTCCTCTTTTTTTATTAATTTTTGTTTGGTTATTTATGTATTTTGTTGTTGGTAAAATTATTATCTCATTTTTTATTTTATTTTGGGTGAAAATTTGATTTTGAAATTTAACTGGTGAGATTTTTGTTGATCCATTTAATTTTAAAGCCCCCCCCCCCCCCCCCCTCTTTTTTTTTAAATCTTAAAAGGAAAATAGAATGTTTAGTCATTGAAGGGATAATCGTTATTCAATTATAGTTTATAAAGATGTTTGACTCTATCATGAGTATTGTCAAATTGCATCGGTTTGCTGGGAGAGAGTGTTCAATTGTTCTATCTCAAACCACATCGGGAAGAATGTTCAATTGTTCTATCTCAAACCACATCGGGGAGAGTGTTCAATTGTTCTATCTCAAACCACATAGGGGAGAGTGTTCAATTGTTCTATCTCAAACCACATTGGGGAGAGTGTTCAATTGTTCTATCTCAAACCACATCGGGGAGAGTGTTCAATTGTTCTATCTCAAACCACATCGGGAAGAATGTTCAATTGTTCTATCTCAAACCACATCGGGGAGAGTGTTCAATTGTTCTATCTCAAACCACATCGTAGTCAGTCTTACAATGCACGTTTGAATTGGACAACAAAAACACCCAAACAATGCTGATACTGATAGAACATTTGAGTAGAAATTCACAACGATCCCAGTTGGACGAGCCTGCTTGCTACAGATGTTGTCATAATGTAATGTACAGATGTTGTCATAATGTAATGTCCAGATGTTGTCATAATGTAATGTCCAGATGTTGTCATAATGGTTGTACATGTCAGTTGTCAAAGAGAGGCCTTCAAGGGTTTTACTTTTCTTCTTCTGTTTTTTAATTTATTTTTTGGGTGTTTTTTTGTTTGTTTGTTTGTTTGTTTTTTTTTTTTTAATAGAAAGAAATGCATTTTGGGTAGAGATAATAAACATTTCATGTATTGTTTGTTGCTGTAAATCTGGTATTTCGACTCTAGATATTTAATGTCTAGATTGGAATGTGTAAAACGTTGTTGCACGGTGTTGTGTTGTCAGCTCAGCTCGTGTGTTGTTGTGTCAGCACGATTAGGCCTTGAATAAATCAACACTTTTAGTTGTGTTTGTGTTTGGAGATTATACAAGAAATTATGGACTCGTGATAGCTGGGGTAGGATGATGTTCCACGATGTAGGAATGGTAGACTACTACACAAAAAAATAAAAAGAAAAGAAAGGAGAGAGAGAGAGAGAGAGAGAGAGAGAGAGAGAGAGAGAGAGAGAGAGAGAGAGAGAGAGAGAGAGAGAGAGAGAGAGAGAGTATCCTGATACCAAGAGGTAGAAAGGTAAATGATAATGATTTTTTAAAAAGAAAAAGAAAAACATAAAGAGGGAAATTAGAGGAGAAAATTTTGCAACAAAAGTCTAGAACTCTAGAAATGAGACAATGACTAAAACAGAAAAGTCCAAATTTTGCATGTTTAGAAACACACTCTTGACTCGCAGGGATCACGTTGAAAATATTCACAGATGGTAGAAATGATGAGCTATAAATGTGAAATGAATTGTTGTGACAACAGTAGGTCAAGCTGCATGGATTGAAATAGACAATTAGAATTAGAATTCATTGTTTTGACTAATATTGTTTCAGTCCTTTAGAAATTCCAAACTCTTAATTGAAATGAAAAGACACTCCAAATAAACAAAACAAACAAATAGCAAATAGCCCCCCCCCCCCCCCCCCCCCCCCCAAAAAAAAAAAAAACAAAAAACAACAAAAAAACAAAAAACAACAAAAAAAAAAAAAATAATAAAAAAAAGAAAAAACCCTCAAAGATAATTTTCTTGTAGGGATGTGTGCGTATGTGTTGGACCAAAAAGATAAGCCTTTTCGTTGGTAAAGAAGTACAATAGAAATGTTTAAAACTGACTTAATTGTTAATTGATTAAAATTTTAAAAAGATAATTCTTTACTTCACATCAGTAATTCAATCAATTCCGATTTTCAGTCTTCAGAAAAAAAAAAACTATTGATTTATTTATTTTATTTATTAAAAAGTTCTCAAATTTAAAAATCTTGATGGTGGTGTTAACCAGTCAACCACTGATGGTAGGTCAATACATAACGTGTAACACATTTAGACCTACAGACGTGTTAATGTGCTAGGACAGTGTGTTATTGAATACTGGTTGGTCAATTAGGTATTTTATTGTTGAGTTAAAAAGGTCAGCTTAATTCCCCCCTGCTTTGCTTTGTTCTAATTTTATCAACAATTTTAAAGACATGACATTTCATTGTTCGATGTTACATTGCATTTGATATTTATTGTTTATTTTAGGTGTTGTATTATTTTCATTGTATGAATTTCTATAAAAAATTGATTTAATAAGCGTTACCTAAATTCTACACTCCAAATGAGTGTCTCTTTCTCTCACCCCTCCACCCCCCCTCCACCCCCCTTTCCCCCCCCCCTCTGCCCTAATTGTCTCTTTCTCTCACCCCACCCCCCCCCCCCCCCCCTTTTGCCCTAATTGTCTCTTTCTCTCACCCCTCCACCCCCTCCCCTGAGTGAAATGAATAGAAAAAAAATGTAAACAGTCCCAAATTTGAAATGCTTAGATGGGAATTACAACTGGTGGTTACATTTCCTTTTTGGGATGCAATAAAGTATTATTATTATTATTATTATTATTATTATTATTATTATTATTATTATTATTATTATTATTATTATTATTATTATTATTATTATTATTATTATCGTGCATTCCCCTCACCTTCCCTCTTCCCCCTTTTTTTTTTGACTTATCTTTAATCCTGTTTCAATGAATCTGGATAATTCAATCTTTTTTTTTTTCGTTTATATTTTGCAAGTCTGAGAAAACTTTTTTTAAAAAAATGTCATTAAAATTTCTATATTTTTTTCGTTATCTACTTATTTATCTATTAATTTATTTGATAGCTAATTACGTTTGACAGCAAATATACAAATGTTTTGCCATTGTCAACCACTCCCCCCCCCCCCCTCCAACCTCTCTCTCTATTCTATTCTCGTTGCCTTGTATTTCATATTCCCCCATGTCTCTTCCCCCCCCCCCCCCTCCCCCCCTTTCCATTCTGCTCGCCCCTTGATATTTGAATTTTGAAGATCAAATTTTATAATGCCTTCATTTTAGATGTTATGGCAGTAAAGAATTCTCTTTTCATAGATTGGTAGTTAGATTCTGTTTCACTTGTATATTCTATATTATCACTAGTAGACTCTATAATATCACTTGTACAATTGTGACAAGTTGTCGCAATTTTCTATTTTTGATACCAACTGTCTTAGATTATTTCACTATTGTAATTCGACTGCTCTCAAATGTTTTCATTTTAAAAAAAAATATTTAAATCTCAATTTTCTTAAATTACATTGTACATCATTTGTTATAATTTGAATTAAAAATACACCAATTGAACTCCATTTTTCCACACAAACGTTGAATAAATAATAAAATGGCGAATTGGTCGAGAAAAGAAAAAATAAGTGAAGCTAGTGCAATGGAATCGGCCTGAAGTCAACATTCTTACACGTCAACATCTGATTAAAGTCAACATCTTTTGTTGGCCCCAAATTTTTTGTTCTTTATCTGAGTGTGCTCCGTTGATAATGGATCAAGTCAGCCTTACTTGGAGTTATTCTTACTTAGTTTACTGGAGTCTGCTCGTATCTCTGGGCTGGAGGTGTTGGCTTTAGCAGGATTCCACTGTACATTAACTCACTCAATCCCAGAGATTTTTGATACTTTTCAACATTGGAAAAAATGTATTAAAAATGAGGATGTACATAGATAGTTTTATTCAACTATCATTAACATTATCATTCAAAAACAAAACATTAGCTTTGATACTACGCCTATAATTTGTCTCATAAAATGTAATAGTTAGGCATGGGGTAAAAGTAACCAGGGTAAACTACGGATATAGTTGGTGTTAGGGTTGACTGAGTTAATTCTAGACATGATGTTAGACTTCTTGTCTGCATGCTGTTTTATAAAATCTTTTTATCAAATTTGTTTATAATTCTTTATTCATTTATTGTTATCTCTCCAGGGCAAGAATGCCCAGCAACAGGAGCTGACCCAGGCCCAGAGAGCTTTCATTGTCACCATCACAGATGGTCTGTCGGCCATTGACGCAGCTCACTCAGATCTCGACCACAAGGATGATCTGCCCACGCTGGGAGACGATCCTGTAAGTCGTCCAGGCCTATCTTTTTTATTTTGGTTGTCGTCGTAGTGACTGTGAGACGATGTCTGCCTCTTGGTGGGCTTTCCTTACCAGCTTTTGCAGTCTTCTCAAATGGAGCAGGGAACGGTAGATTTAATAATTGAGCTTAAAATTATATATACAGCGCAATATCCACTAAACATGCTCAAAGCGCTTTACAAAGGGTCACTGGCCAGTAGCAACACGTAGGATGAGACATGATGCCTGTGAGGTGATGTTACAATTTTTTACGGACAGGGACAATGTTATTTACTAATTTTACATCGATGAAAGAATGTGAATAAAGAGCCTTCTTCAGTGACTCAACTATGCACCGCTCCGGACTCGAAACCAGGACCATTTCGATCTGAAGAAAAGTATCATGCCACTAGACCACATAGCCGCTTCTCACTTCATCATCATTATTTTGTCTTTTGGTGTTGTTCCCCTCAGGCTTCCAAGAAATGGAGGGAGAACCAGATGGACCTGTCCAAACAAAAGGTTGGCTCCCAGCTGTCAGCCATGAATGCCGCCACGGCACAACTCGTGACCTTGACCTCTGCTGAACAAGATGAAGTGGATTACACGGCCGTTGGTGCCGCTGTCAACCAGATGTAAGCTCTTGTTGTTATTTGTATTTCCCTGACCTTATCCAGGTTCGGGTTCCGTCTCTGTCAAGCCTTCTACACTTTAAAGGAGCTTTTATATAGCGCAATATCCACTTAACATGCTCAAAGCGCTTTACAAGGGGTCCCTGACCAACAGCAACTCGTAACTTGTAGAACGAGACATGGCGCCTGTCAGGCGATTTTACACTTTTTCCCGGACAGAAACAACGCTGTTCACAGCCAGGTACTTATTTTACACATGAGTACGATGAGAGAATGTGGGTTAAGAACCTTTTCCAAGGACCCAACTAAGCAAGGCTCGAACTCAGGACCTTCCAATCACACCACTTGACCACATAGCCACACACATGACTTATTTGATTGAAGCCTGTGATTCCTTGTGTCCCAAAGGGCCACACCTTCCACACTACTACAGCCTCATTACATTCTTTCTATCTTATTCCAGTCGTCTTCTTCATATGATCTCTGCCGTATTAAAGTGAAAAAAAAAATATTTTAGAAGTAAAGTTACTGTCTTTTTCCTTCAGACGTCATGTAAAATGTTGCTGCTCGAAGCTCGAAGAAATAAATGAGAATGTGAAATTGAATGTAAGCTTCAATTTAATTTACGACAACAGATAATGTGTACGTTTCGGGTTTCCCCTTTATCAACAAAATAGGATGAATGAAATAATGGGATAGTGGCGTTGTACAAGGCTTACATTCAATTTCACATTATTATTTATTTCCTTAACTCACTCAATCTTAGAGATTTTTGCTACTTTTCAAAATTGGAAAAAATGTATTAAAATGATCGTGTGCATAGATAGTTTTATTCAACTACCATTAACATGTAAAATCTAAAAACATTGGCTTTGATACTACGCCGATAATTTGTCTCATAAAAATGTAATAAATAGGCATGGGGTAAAAGTAACCCCGGGTAAACTACGGATGTAGTCGGTGTTAGGGTTGAGTGAGTTAAGACGTCAGATCTTTTCAGCAAATCCTATTCCTTCCTCTTTTCTCTTCCATTTTTTCTTCTTTTTTCTTTTCTTTTTTTTCTTCTCTGTGTCGTGTCCTCTGACGACAAGGCCAAAACACGACTGTTTTCTCTTCTTTATTGTTGAAAGAAATTCTTTTGGTTTTAATCATTATCGATTCTTGAACCTTCACATTCGTCATTGCCATCCAGGTTATTTTAATTTTTATTTTAAAACCAAATGTTAATGATTTCCTGTTCCGTTCTGGATTCCGTCGGATTTGTCCATTGCCTGCTTCTTGCTATCTTTATTTATTTTTTATTAAATAGTTTTTTTAAGGATAACGATCCCCCCAACTTATTAAAAATGTTTTGTTTTGTTTTTTGTTTCCAATGCCTTTTTTTTTGTTTTGATTATAATTATTTTTTAAAATGTATTTACGTCTTAAATTTTTTTTTACAATAATCATTTATTTTTCTTTTATTAATGATTTCTTTTTTTTTTTTTTCTTTTTTTTTCGTTTGTATTTTACCATTCCAGCTCGTCCAATGTTGGAGACTTCAGTCGGGACGTCCGCATGCTGGCCTGTCTTCACGAGGACCAGAATTCTGGCCAGAGGCTGATGGACGCTGCCAGGGGCCTCATCGGGGCTTTCTCCGATCTCCTCAAGGCTGCAGAGCCACAAAATCAAGAGGTATGCTGGGATTTCTATTCAAGTCAATCTAAAAAACAACAAACTTGAACATTTCTATTGCTGAATATTGACCAAATGTTGACATGGGGGTCCCTAGCCAACACATAGAGCGAGACACGACGACGCCTACAGAGACAACACTTTTAATGGCCAGGTACTCACTTTAAACCTTGAGTACGATGGAAGACTGTGAGTAAAGAGCCTTTTCCAAGGACTCAACTATGTGCTGCTCTCAGTGGGACTGGAACCCTGGACCATCCTGTTTGAATGGGAGGGGCAGGCATACCTGTAGACATCACAAGTTTGTTTTGATGAGTTATTTATTGTTCCTTTGTGGGTTGCTATGGAGACGGCGTGTCTGATCCATTTCATTCATTTTTATACAGTTGTCCATTGTCAACCACATCCATTGATGCTAATCTTTGAATAGGCACAGTTTTGTTTTCAACTATTTTCCATATATATATATATATATATATATATATATATATATATATATATATATATATATATATATATATATATATCTTTATTATTATTATTATTATTATTATTATTATTATTATTATTATTATTATTATTATTATTATTATTATTATTATTATTATTATTATTATAATTATTATTATTATCTAACTGACTCGGCTACCCTAATTCATGTTTTATAATGATTCACTTTATTTTTCTAAAAACTTCCAACGAAAGTTCCAACGTATAAATAAAATAAAATAAAATAAAATTCCCTTTATTCATCCCATGGGGGAAATTTGACTCTAGGGTCTATTCCAAGGGAAGACTGGAATAACCCAGGCATCAGCCGCAGTGCAGCGCTGCAAATTGAGCTTGGGCGAGGTGACTTGCTCAAGACAACACAGTGCAATGGCGGGTGATCGAACTCTGTACTTTTCGTGTACAAAGCTAAGACCGTACGCTGAGCCACACTGCCCCCTATTGCACTAACAGAAAATGAAGTTATTAGAAAGGTGCAGAAGACAATAGAGAATACAAATTTTGAGGTGATATTTTCAAAAGACCTTGACCTGAAAAAACAAAACAAAAATCAAAGATATGACGACATGACCACAATGGCATTCTCTTTTGATTTGATTTATTTTTACCACGATCTCCCCGGCCAGGCGGAGTTGTCGTACCAGTAAGGTCGTGGGTTCGAGCCCCCATCGCTGCCGAAAAGTTTTTATTCTCTGTTGTCTTTTGGCACTTTCCTACTCACTTCATTTCTTGTTATTAGCAATTGCTTTCTACCCTTTGGATAAAATGTTAGTCTATCGCAAAGTACTTGCTGCTAAGTCTAAGTGACCCAGCTATCCAATAACTGCTGGGTGGATGATATGGATAGCTTTAGGTAAATTGGTTTTTCTCTTCTTGTTGTCGTTTGTAGCCGAGACAAAACCTTCTGGCAGCCGCTGGCAAGATTGGAGAGGCCTCGCAGGATGTCATGAATGAAGTTGGTGAGACGGTGCAGGATCTGGATAAACTGTTCCAGGTATGGATGTCATGTGGGGTTGGTTAGGTTGTCATGGGTCTACTCATCGCCATCATTGTCATTGTCATTGTCGTTGTCATCATCATCATTGTCATTGTGGGGTTGGTAAGGTTGTCATGGGTCTACTCATCACCATCATTGTCATTGTGGGGTTGGTAAGGTGGTCATGGGTCTACTCATCACCATCATTGTCATTGTGGGGTTGGTAAGGTGGTCATGGGTCTACTCATCACCATCATTGTCATTGTCGTCATCATCATCTTTGTCATATCCATCATCATCATCATCATCATCATCATCATCATCATATCCATCATCATCATATCCATCATCATCATCATCAATGTCATTGTCATCGGCACAACAACAACAACAACAACAACAAAAACAACTACAACAGCATCATCAACACCATGTATAAACCCAATTCTCTATGGATGAATATATTTTATACATTAAAATCAATAACAAAAACAAACGATCACACACATATGTATCAGTATTTTTGTATTTACGACAAAAACAAACGATCACACACATATGTATCAGTATTTTTGTATTTACGACAAAAACAAACGATCACACACATATGTATCAGTATTTTTGTATTAACAATAAAAACAAACGATCACACACATATGTATCAGTATTTTTGTATTAACAATAAAAACAAACGATCACACACATATGTATCAGTATTTTTGTATTTACGACAAAAACAAACGATCACACACATATGTATCAGTATTTTTGTTTTTACGACAAAAACAAACGATCACACACGTATGTATCAGTATTTTTGTAATGACGATAAAAACAAACGATCACACACGTATGTATCAGTATTTTTGTAATGACGATAAAAACAAACGATCACACACGTATGTATCAGTATTTTTGTAATGACGATAAAATCCACGTCTTGTCATGTATTCCCTATTGAATCAACGAGTAAACAACTGATGAAATCATTGCAATCTGGCAGGAAACCCTGATGTCCCTGGCCAAAGGAGTGGCCAATGCGACAGCTTCCCTGGTCCTCAAGGCCAAGAGTGTGGCCAATACCACAGATGAGCAGTACCACAAGGACCGGGTCATCTCATCGGCCACTCAAGCGGCCCTGGCCACTTCCCAGCTTGTGGCTTGTACTAAGGTCAGTCAAGTTAAAAATTTAAAAAAAAAAAACCCACTCGAAATTTAAGATCATCTCAGTCCCAACTTCCAATGGTTACCGCCTCAAAATCCACTTTTAGTAAAAAAAGCTTTTAAAAAAAAATTAATTAAAAATTGAGCTTTTATATATATATAGCGCAATAACCACTAAATGTGCTCAAAGCACTTTACAAGGGGTCTCTGGCCAACAGCATTTTAACATTTAGGACGGGACATGACACCTGTCACACAATGTTACAATTTTTCGGACAGAGACAATGCTGTGTTAACGGCCAGGTACTCATTTTACACCTGCGTACGGTGAGAGAATGTGAGTAAAGAGCCTTCTCCAAGGACTCAACTATGGGCAGATGAGGCTCGACCCAGGAGATTGCGATCCGAAAACAACTGTCAAGACCACACAGTGTGCCCTCTGCACACTTTTTCTGAATTTTATTCACTTATTATTACTGTTTCTGTCCTTCCAGGTGGTGGCCCCAACCATTGGCCATCCAGCCTGCCAGGAGCAGTTGATCGAGGCGGCCAAGCTGGTGGCCAAATCCGTGGAAGGCATCGTGGACACATCTCAAGCGGCCTGCAAGGATGACTACTTGTTACAAGACCTGGGATCTGCAGCCACAGCTGTGACCAAAGCCCTCAATGATTTGTTGGTCCACATCAAGAAGGCTGCACAGCCCACCAATGTGAGAATTGGATTCATTTTCTTTCTTGTTTCCTCCAATACACATGTGTTACTTTTCTTCTAACGATGTTTGTCAACACTTCAGGAATCTCCTGGTACAATGGACATAGATTTTAGGGAAGATTTTACGGGAAGATTTTACTCTTGAGAAAACTGGAAGATGCTTTTTTTAAAACAAATAACTTTCAAACATTTCATATTCCAAACATTATGTGTTACTCTTTCATAAGAGTGTGGCGTGTGACTCTAACATAACAATATGACGTGTCACTCTTAAGGCGTGTCACTCTAACATAACAATATGGTGTGTCACTCTTACGGCGTGTCACTCTTACATAACAATATAGCTTTGAATCAAAATGCAGCCAGGGGGTTTGAGCCAGAGATTAGGCAAGGCATTTTTTCACAGTATCCTCTGTCTGCCAAGCAATGAGTAGGTAGCTGGGTCTGTTCAAACTCCTGGAAAGTACTCAAGTATCCTACCTATCGGGTAACAGGCAATGTCTCACCCTTTCTTGCCACAGAGCTGGGATAAACTCCTGCACATACATGCAGGTTTATGGGGGCCTTTTCTATCAAATATTACCAGATCCACTTTTATTCTTCAACGTTTTTAGTTTTGACTAGATTGTATTTGAGTGTATCCTTATGACGGGATCCTATGCCTCTACCTGGATGGGACTTGTAGGTCATGTCCAAATCGTCACATTGATGGTTTACTGGTGCTGGGATCTTCTCTTCTCTATTTGAACCAGTTTGTCCTTTGTCTTGAGTTTTCTTTGATGCTACAACCCCATCATCTCCCATTTCCCCTGCATTCAATGAAATGACCTAAAAGTGTTGCAAGCATCGTAAACCCCCCCCAAAAAAACCCAACAAAGACATAAATATGATTTTTCAATAGATTTACTATTTTTTTTTTTTCAGGAAGATTTTGAATTACTTATAATTTTCTATTTTATTTTTGGCTTTTCTTTCCTCAGGCCAATGAACAACATGAAGAAGCTGTGGACACCATCATCAACGTGACAGATCGACTCTTCTCATCCGTGGGAGACGCCCATGAGATGGTCAAGCAGGCCAAGTCCTTGGCTCAGGTAATTTGATACAAGATAAACATCTGAACAAGTGTGTATGAAAGGTGCCAGACAACACGTGTGTATGAAAGGTGCCAAACAACACGTGTGTATGAAAGGTGCCAGACAACACGTGTGTATGAAAGGTGCCAGACAACACGTGTGTATGAAAGGTGCCAGACAACACGTGTGTATGAAAGGTGCCAGACAACACGTGTGTATGAAAGGTGCCAGACAACACGTGTGTATGAAAGGTGCCAGACAAAGTGTGTATGAAAGGTGCCAGACAACACGTGTGTATGAAAGGTGCCAGACAAAGTGTGTATGAAAGGTGTCAGACAACACATGTGTATGAAAGGTGCCAGACAAAGTGTGTATGAAAGGTGTCAGACAACACGTGTGTATGAAAGGTGTCAGACAACACGTGTGTATGAAAGGTGCCAGACAAAGTGTGTATGAATGGTGTCAGACAACAAGTGTGTATGAACGGTGTCAGACAAAGTGTGTATGAAAGGTGCCAGACAAAGTGTGTATGAAAGGTGCCAGACAACACGTGTGTATGGAAGGTGTCAGACAACGTGTGTGTATGAAAGGTGCCAGACAACACGTGTGTAAGAAATGTGCCAGACAACACGTGTGTATGAAAGGTGCCAGACAACACGTGTGTATGAAAGGTGCCAAACAACACGTGTGTATGAAAGGTGCCAGACAAAGTAATAAAGAAAAATACAAGAAATAAAAACATCCCAAAAATCAGTTGATGTCAACCCCAGTTGAAGTAGACTGGTTTTTTGGGATGTTTTTTTTTCTTGTATTTTTCTTTCTTGCTGTTTCTGGCACCTTTCATACACATGTGTTCAGTTGTTTATCTTACACCGGTGCCTGCTCCTTAATTTCTCCATTTGATAATTTTATACAATCTTGATTCTGTGTTAGGGCGACTGCCTACATTTTAATAAATAAATAAGATTCCCTTCATTTGTCCTCAAACAAAGTTTTTTCTTTTGGGTCTGTCATGAGAAAAGATTGAGATAACCAAGGCATCAGTCGCAGTGCTGCGTGGAAAAGTGAGTAACAGGGGCTAAGTTTCTTGCTTAGCTCTTGTGGCTCGGTGACTCAATGGTGTGTTGTCTAGTCTTGTTATAAAAGTCAAGCAATGTTAAGCATCACTAAGGTTGGGTAAGGTACTTTACATACATTACCCCACTTGACTCAGGTGTGAAGGAGTACCTTGCTGTTGGCAGTGACATATTGTAAGAGTGCTTGTACGAAAAGGACGCCTAACTGATGACTGGTACTGTATCGAATAGAAATGTGGTTCCTTATGGCCTGCTGGGGGAATAAATGAAATACTGTAAAGCCCATTGAGCATGGTAAATCTGTGGAAACGTGCTATGTAAATGTTCATATTTATTTTATAAGGGGAAGATACTGCAACGGTTTCTATCTTTCCCATCAGGCAACCTCCACTCTAGTGACCGCCATCAGGTTTGATGCAGACGACAACACCGACTCAGACACCCAGAAACGTTTACTGGCGGCGGCCAAACAACTGGCCGATGCCACACAAAAACTGGTGGAGGCGGCCAAGGGTTGTGCATCCAGTCCCAACGATTCGTACCAACAACAGATGCTGCGCAGTGCGGCTGAAGAGTTGAGGTCGGCCACGAACACGGCTGCCAGCAACGCTCTGAAACGACGAGTGATGAACAAGCTAGAGGTGAGTGAGTTACTCTGGGAAGTATAGATAAAGATAATCACATGACATAGAAGCTTCATTTGATACATAGATAACCACGCCTCTCGGACAGTCGTCATAATGTAAACAATGGTCGTGATGGGTTACCATATCAGACTACCCGTGTCTTGCTATCGATGGTATGTGTCGAAGTAAAATACTCACTGTTCTTCCGCTTGATTAATAGAAGCAAAAGAGAAATTTATGTTTAAACTTAACCGTTTATAATATGATCGAGAAAATTGTGTGATAACTCGTAACCCATCTGGCGGTATAAAAACAATAACAATGATCAGAGAGAGGTTGATTTCATTCAAGTTATTGTTTATAAACAACCAACCATGCTTGCCCGAGCACACGTGAAGATGTGTCAAATCCCATGTTTGATTGGTCAAAAATCTACTGGTTAATTGAAGAGTGGTTTGCAAAACTCGTTATTTCAGTTTTTCTGATTTGGAGATTTGTGGGATAATTTCCAGAATGATCTCTCTGTGATCCTGAGACTATTTTTGTGTTTTCCATAAACGTCAAACTTGCCATCAATTTCAGGTCATTCTTATGTCAATTTATTCTGAAAAAAAATAAAATCTTGAAAAGTGGAAAAATAGATTTCACTAGTTTTGGAAAACCACTCGTTAATGTAGTTGACAAAGGCAGATGATGTGGACGTTTTGGGTTGTTTCCCCTTTGTCAATAAAACATGATGATGAGACAATAACGATGATTGAGAGGGGGCTTTCGTGTCTCCTTCATAGTGTTTTGGTTTCACACTTCCAGTGAGATTGGAACTAGTATGTTGACATCACACTATTGCTCCCTATTGAAGATTTTTACTTTTGTTTATTGATCCGATATAGTACTGTTTTGAGGTGATGGGTGACAATTTGTCTCACTGAAGTGCAGTTTATTTTACCTTTACACATACACTCATCATCTTATGTCACAAATCAAATCAAATCATATCGTATAGGGCTTTAAAATAGACCAAATGTTCATTGAATACCATTGAAACATATCAAGTAACATTATATTGGACACATTGCATATTCTTTGAGATTAATATACTAAAAAGGGAGAAACAGATCAAAACGTTTTTTAAAAAAAAACCCAAACTCACACACACAAATAAACAAAACAAAACAAATACACATCAATTATTATTATTATTGACATATTAATAATGATCAGTCATATATCATGTATTTTAAAGCAAAAAGTTCCCTATCAAGGGCATTTTTAAATTCATTCATAACTGTAGCATTTGTTGTTTGAAAATTTAAATTGTTCCATATTTTGGCAGTACAGAATATAAATGTTTTCTTCCTAATTGAAGTCAAGTATCTTGAGATCAATATTTTGAATCCATCTCCAATTGTGAATGTCATGATGCCATCGTATTGATATCAATATTTTGAATCCATCTCCAATTGTGAACGTAATGATGCCATCGTTTTGATATCAATATTTTGAATCCATTTCCAATTGTGAATGTCATGATGTCATCGTATTGATATCAATATTTTGAATCCATTTCCAATTGTGAACGTAATGATGCCAACGTATTGATATCAATATTTTGAATCCATCTCTAATTGTGAATGTCATGATGTCATCGTATTGATATCAATATTTTGAATCCATCTCCAATTGTGAATGTCATGATGTCATCGTATTTATATCAATATTTTGAATCCATCTCCAATTGTGAATGTCATGATGTCATCGTATTGATATCAATATTTTGAATCCATCTCCAATTGTGAATGTCATGATGTCATCGTATCTTTTCATTCCGAATCCCATCCAGGCATCGGCCCACCATGCCACGGCCCAGGCAACCCAACTCATCAATGCGGCCAACCAAGCCTACAAGACTAATGGCAACCCAACCTCCAACCAACAAATGGCCAATGCTGCTCAGGTATGGAAGAAAACAATTACATTGTCAAATTTGGTGTTTTTCACTTTTTGTGTTTTGATCATTGCTTTTTTTTTTTTTTTATAATGGTTTTATTTATTTATTTATTGATAGGAAGAGTGGTTTTCTAAAACTCATCATCTCTGTTTGTTTTTCCCATTTGGATATATTATTATCATGGGTGAAAGTCCGGCATGGCCTGATTTTTATTTTTGAAAAAGAGGTCTCGCCGTTTGTTTTTTTGTCTGGCCGGAATTCGAAAATGAAAAAAACCGGCATTTATATAATTAACCGCACTTCTGTTTTTTCCTCTTATTGGTAGTTGCAGGATTTATTTTTCTGAGCACCTGCCTTTGCAGGATTAATATCATTGAGTAACTTTCACCCATGATTATTATTGAGGGCTATTTACCCTAATTTTTTTTTTTTTCTTTCCATCATTTTATCTTATTTAAACTTCAAACTCATACAAATCTAGGGAAATTCTTGTGTCAACTGATGCTAAAAATAAAATTTACAATAATAATTTATCTCATGGATAGAAAATCTCAAAAAGTAGAAAAATCAACTTGACAAGTTTTAGAAAACCAGCTTGATAATTGTTGGTCGCCATTGTTGTACGCACGATGTTGGATGTTGATTTGAACAGAGAAAATGGATGGAAACAAAATATTGACTAAAACAGTTGGTTCAATTTGTGTTTGGAATGAATTTTTAAAATCAGATTTTATAGTTGACTAGACATGGGTATCTATTTCATCTGGACAGAATTGGATAAAAACAAGTGATCGACATTTCAAATTTAACAGATCATCATGATCAGTGTACATTTCATGTCAAATGTTGTTCAATTCAACAGCTTACATCATCTGTCATAGTTGCGACTTCATAGTTTAGTGACAAGCATTCACTCATATAGTATGACGACGTTGTCAGTGTTGTTTCACTCTGTAACATTTGTGTCTATTTTATTTCTTGACTTATTTCTCTACATGTTTAATTTTAAAAATTAACACCTATTTCTTATTCCATCATTTTCTAGCTGTTGTCATAACACAATTTCTTGCTTTTTAGATTTTGTATTTATACGTGATCTTTGATTTGTAATTTTTGTTTTTTGTTTTGTTATTTTTTGTTTTGGTCGTTTTATTAAAAAAATGTTTTTGATCTGTAAGTTTTTTTAAACTCTCCATCATATCCACATCTACCACATATAAATCTACTGATTTTTTCAACTCACAAACTAACAGGCCGACTAGGAATCCAATCCATGGAGTCATTAAAATGAAATTCTATACCCCTCTGACCACCCAGTGCTAAGTAGTACTGTGGGTTAGAATGGCGTCCTGTATAAAGGGTAGAAACCAAGCGTTAGATATAGATAATATATATCATCTCGGGGAGCCTCATGTTTTTGGAGTGAAGACTAAAATATATTATTAAACCAAATAATCTGTTTACAAATGAAAGGACACTACAAATGTTTGTTTAAAAAAAATAGTATATTAAATTTTAAATTTATAATTGATGCAGGCATCTATTAATTTTCAACATTTTTAATTTTTTTTTTTTTTTTTTTTTGTAACTTTAAAACAAGATTTTCTATTGGAATTCTGAGTTGATAAAATTAACTATAAGGTTCACTCCCCATTCCCCACTTCTCTTCGTCCTTTTATTCAATCCAATCATTGATGTCTATCCTAAATATTTATAGACGACCAAAGAGTGAATGGAATCAACTATAAATTTTCTTCAAAAAAGTGTTTGATTCAAAGAAATGAATTTAAAAAATAGAAAGCTGAAGCAAGTCAACAATCAGATTTAAAATATGTTTTAAATCTCAGACCGGCTGACTTTTACGAAAAATTCCAAGAACTGCGAATTTTGGACTCGATCAGAATCTGCATTGGAAAATAATCCATGAAAATATGGCAGTAAATCACATCCAGGGAGGCCTTCTGTAAGTCATTCAATCTTGCTGAGGGTAAATTGAGGATTGACAAACGTAGACTTCATTACTCGTATGATTTTGATTTTCCACCTTGACAACTTTGAATATTTACATGTTCAAGTTGGCCAGGTGGGAAATCTGTTTGGTGTTTGGAATGGAATGTTTCTCATTGATATAACGGATGGGTGTGTGAGAATGTTTGTGTGTGTGTGTGTTAGTGTGTCTGTTGATTTGTTATGTTGAATTTCTTCTTCTTATTGTTATAAAACCTACAGATGGTTCATTCAGCACAGGTATGGCCCTGCTTATGATGATTTTATTCAACCCCTCCCCCCCTCCACCCCCCATTCCGATACCTTTTGAAAATGACTGATATTTTTGATTGTCTCCTCTGGGATCTCCCGGTTCCTACCAGCCTTGTTGTATCCATATTTAAAATTGGAATAAATTTATATTTCCCTTTCCCCTCCTGTACCATAATAGAATGACAAAACGGACATTGAAAACGATTTTTTTCTCTCCGAAGAATAAAGTTTTGTAAAAATCTTATACTTTAGTTAATACTGGTGGTTGTTTTAATTGTGATAACAATAATAATATAATATAATAATAACAGTAATGATGTTTGTTTTTAAAATCACTAAATGATGTGGGGAATTCTACTTAACAATTTGTTTTTATTATTTAGTATCCAGTCCATAATGCAAGAAAAAAAAACAAAAAAAAACTTGAAATCCATTTACTTTTTCTTCTGAAAATTAGAGAATCTTTTCTATCAAATTAATTTATTTCTTGACTGTTGTTTTTTTTGTTTTGCATTTATTCTTTCTTTGACTCATTTGAAAGAATGCAGGAAGACACGAGAATTGATCATCTGTTTCTTTGACTATTTCCAGTTTTTCTTTTCTTTTTCTTTCCATTTGTGCATCCAGTTGTTATTTCTAGTATTCAGTCAGTTCATCTGTAGATAAAGTCTAAGGCCATGTTTGATTTGTACCTTTATAAAATATTTATTGGAAATAATAATAATAATGATAATAATAATAATAATAATAATAATAATAATAATAATAATAATAATAATAATAATAATAATAATAATAATAATAATAATAATAATAATAATAGCAATAATGCGTAATTTCTTTAGCGCCGTTTTCCACCAAACTTGCTTGGAAGGGCTTATACACATATACGCATATGCGATCATAAATATCATTCCATAAAATCACTCACAGAAACCGGAAAGGAAATACTGTGTCTTCACGAAGACAGAGAATTACTGTGTCTAGAAACATGTAAATGTTGGTGCTCGGAGCTCAAAGAAATAAATAAAAATGTGAAATTGATTGTAAGCTTCAATTTAATTGCAAAAACAGATCAAATGAACGTTTCAGGTTTCCCCTTTAAATTTAAATCGTGCTTCCTTACAAAGAATCATACTATTTCCTGCCAACCAATGTTTTGTTTATTCATCTTAACTACGCCACTACCACATTATCTCATTCATCTGTGGTGTTTCATTCATCCTGTTTTGTTGATAAAGGGGAAACCCAAAACGTTCATTTGATCTGTTTTTGTAATTAAATTGAAGCTTACATTCAATTTGATGTTATCATTTATTTGTGTCTAGAAATACCAGAGTCCTGGAAATGAATGAATGACAAATTGTTTATACAAAGTGCTTTTGAACTTGTAAAGATTTTATATGTATCGTGCCAACAAAAAGGTGAAAATGGAAGGCTTTGGGTGGAAACAATACAAATAATGTATGTTTCGGGTACAAAACCTTAGTCAGCAATACAATTAACAAAGGAATGTTGTTTCGTGTTTATTGTTTGTACTGTGTTTCCATCCAAAGTCAGTCCATTTGTACCTTTTTGTTTGTATTTTTTACGATCCCAGGCTGCTCTCCAAAGCTCTTTATATTGATCCTAATCAATGCTTCATGTCATTGTAACTCGATACGAAGACGAGGGAACTTAATGCTTGTGGTTTGGTACGACATGATATATCAACAGTTGGAAAGGAAGGGGCTTTAAAAATAGAGCTATTTTGGGTCATGACTTGGTAAACCATAATACTATATCAAGAGGCAGAAAAGAAGGGGCTTTAAAAATAGAGCTATTTTGGTGTCATGTTTTGGTAAACCATAATACTATATCAAGAGTTGGAAAAAAAGGGGCTTTAAAAATTCGCTTAAATGATAAACAACAATAGTCATATTGATGATGAGATAGAGTTCAGAGTTGGCTAAGACTGCTCTTCTTCCATCAAATATTATGTACATGGTTGAGGGGAATTAGCGTGAATCACATAGAGTGCTCAACAGTTTCTTGGTGCGAATTATTTATTTATTCTCACCTCATTCTGTTCTATCCTCTGACAATGTTGTTTCATCCGTGTTGGAATCTTCAGGGAGGTCCTTTAAAAATCCGAGTGTCCGGGAGGAATGTTGTTGTGTTCAGTAGGCCCAATGTTGTTGGAGGATGTAGGTTTGTTTCTTATCCTCACCTCATTTGGTTATTTACTCCTACAACGTTGTTTCATCCATCCGTTGGTATTTTGATGAAATCTTCATGCATCCACTTGTTATAAATAGTAGCAATTCGCTCCACGAAACTGTCGAGCAATCTACGTGATTCCAGCCAATTCCCCACAACCACATATATATATATTAATATGTTATATATATATAAATATATATATATATATATAATATATATATATATATATATATATATATATATATATATATATATATATATATATATATATATATATATATGTTTATAAATAGCTCCTTTTATACCAAAGTTGAGCACTATTATTTCATGGTTTTTGTTTTATAATTTATATATAAAATATATATATATATATATATATATATATATATATAATATATATATAATATAATGTTCTGATTGAATATGCATTTTGATTCCCTTCAATATTCCAATTCAATATTTTCCCATAAAACCCAAGTTTTTGTTTCGTTTTTTTCCCTTTGAAGATTCACTTTTAAATCTCATTCTGACTGCCAAGTTTATTGGAAATTTTCTCCTGTCACTCATTCTCATCTTCATCTGTCGTTTCTTTGGTTGTGTCCACACAGTGAACGCTATTCACAGGACAACACAAACATGTCAACACTTTTTTTAGAAGCTCCATGGTTCCAAGGGTGAACAAAACTTGTCAAATTAACCAATAGATGAAAACAAGACACAGTTAAACATTGACCTCATTTTTTTTTTTTTTTAGATATTAGCGCAATGTCTACTAAACGTGCTCAAAATGCTTTACAAGGGGTCCCTGGCCAACAGCAACATTTAACATTTAGGAGGGGACATGACGCCTGCTACGCGATATTACAATTTTTTCGAGCAGAGACAACGCTGTTAACTGCCAGGTACTCATTTTACACCTGAGTAAGGTGAGAGAATGTGAATAAAGAGCCTTTTCCAAGGTCTCAACTATTCACCGAGCGAGGCTTGAACCCAGGAACTTCTGATTGGAAAGCGAGTGTCGTACCACAAGACCACATAGCCGAGTGACCTGTCCTGTGTGGAATTTTCCTGTTTTCCTCCTATTTGAATTGTTTTGTTTTTTATAGACAGCAAAGAATCAGTTTTACTCTAAAGGCAGTATTGCAGTATAGATGGAATGAAGTTAACGTCACTCATCTCTTATTGTTTTTAGCCAGCCATTTTTATGAGTAGTTCTCACTAGATTCTACCAAACAGATTGTAATCGTTCAATGTTACACAGTTTTGTGTGTTGGTACATTATATCCGGCTAGCACATTGTTGTGAGCTTTTTGGCTAAATGCATAGCATCAATATAAATAGTTGAATACAACGTAGACAAAGCGATGTAGAGGGAAATGCTGGAGACAAATGTCAATAAATTCTCAGTATATTTCTTTTATTTCTTGTTTTCTTGTTTTCTTTTCCTACAGAATCTTAACAGAAAAAATTTTGGTTAAAAAAATCGTTTTAGTTTTCTCTTTTATTTTCCTAATTTAGAAAAAAACCCAGAAAAAAACTCCCAGTGGCCTTTTTAAAATCAGATGTGTAAAATATAGAAAAATTAAAATATGAAAAAGGAGAATGATTTAATAAGATATTTTGATTGGAAACACTCTGAAATATCTATTATCCAGTCTTAATAGAAATAGAGTTAAGGGTAAGCTGAAATATCTGTTGTCCAGTCTATTGAGATTAATGGTAAAGCTGAAATATCTGTTGTCTAGTTTATATAGAATCAAGGGTAAAGCTGAGATATCTATTATCCAGTCTATATTGTGTTAATGGTAAAGCTGAATTATCTGTTATCCAGTCTATATAAAGCTGAATTATCTGTTATCCAGTCTATATAAACCTGAAATATCTGTTATCCAGTCTATATAAAGCTGAATTATCTGTTATCCAGTCTATATAAAGCTGAATTATCTGTTATCCAGTCTATATAAACCTGAATGTTATCCAGTCTATATAAGCGGGTGGTTGGATGGGAGCATCACCCTTGAATCATATACCTATGATGTTCGCATGGGTGTACGATCCGATAGTGATGTCGTTTCTTCTTCTCTTTACTAGCCTATCCTGCTTCTTTGGTTTGTGATTGTATTTTTGACAGGGGATATTTTTTTTTCTGTAAATCTTCTGCCTGTTTGTTCTTGGTTATTTATAATTTAGCTTATGATATCTTTAGGTCATGATTTTGATTTACATTTGTACTATTTTTGTTAGATTGCTTGTTTTTTTGTTTCAGCGGTCTCTCATATAACCTCAATTGTGTTGGAAGAGACCTAAAGCAACAAACAAACAAACAAACAAAAGTCTATATAAACCTGAATTATCTGTTATCCAGTCTATATAAAGCTGAATTATCTGTTATCCAGTCTATATAAACCTGAATGTTATCCAGTCTATATAAACCTGAAATATCTGTTATCCAGTCTATATAAACCTGAAATATCTGTTATCCAGTCTATATAAACCTGAAATATCTGTTATCCAGTGTTTCTAAATGTTAATGGTAAATCTGAAATATCAACTATACAGTCCATACAGATTTTTACAGTTAAGGAAGCAAACTATGAAAACATTACCAGATATTTTTTTTCTCATCTATTTCAGAATGTGGATGAACAGATCCCAGTCTTGGTCCGTGCATTGCGTAACTTCCAGCGTCACCCAGATAGCGCCACCGCACAACTGGCTTTGATCAATGCAAGCCACGAGTTCATCCAGCCTGCCAGCCGACTGATAGCGGCTTGCAACGCGGCTGCCCCGACTGTGTCCGATCAGGCAGTGGCTCTGCACCTGCACAACATGGTGATGGCCATGTCCAGCGCCGTGGCCGAACTCCGGACAACGGCCAATAAGGTGGGTGGCTCGATGAATGGAAAAAGTCATCAACAAAAATGAATATAACAAAATACCAAACATGGAACGTTGTGGGCTGATTTATCTAGGTATTAGTTATTACTTATTTATACATATATTTATTTCTCTATTTATTTATTTATCTGGGTTTTTTTTTATACATATTTTTATTTATTTATTTATTTATTTATTTTTTTATACATATTTTTATTTATTTATTTATTTATTTATTTATTTATTTTTTTTTTTTTTTTATACATATTTTATTATTTATTTATTTATTTATTTATTTATTTATTTATTTATTTTTTTATACATATTTTTATTTATTTATTTATTTATTTTTTTTTTTTTTATACATATTTTTATTTATTTATTTATTTATTTATTTTTTTATACATATTTTTATTTATTTATTTATTTATTTATTTATTTATTTATTTATTTATTTATTTATTTATTTATTTTATTTATTTATTTTTTATCTATCTTATTTATTATTCGTTTTGTTTGAAAATCCCGCTGTAACATTGAATTTCCAGCTTTTTAAAATTAACTTTATAAAAGAAAAGAGAAGAATTGGGAGAATGACCGACTTTTAACTTTGATTTCAAATCTCCAGGCCCAAGAAACCAGCACATCCCTGGAAATCGACTCGGCTCTGGACCATCTTCACGAGCTGGAACAAGATCTCTTTGAGATACAACAGGCCGCTGAGGCCGGGAAGCTGGCCACGTTGCCAGGGGAATCGGTACGTGTTTGTATTTATTGTGGTCAAAGGCTATTTGTGTTGACTGTTTGATTTCAGTCTAGCAAGGCTTGGATGTCTTTTTGTCAATCCATCATTCCATTCCATTCTTTCAGTCTATTGATTTCATCAATTCATCCATCCATCCATCCATAAATATATTCATCCATTCATCCACTTATCTATCCGTACACCCATTTATCCACATCTTACTCCCTTCCCCCCCACCATCCCTCTATCCATCCATCCATCCATCAGCCCATCTATCTATTTATCCACCCCTCCCTCTCTTCCATCCATCCATCCATCCAGCCATTCATGTTTACAAAAATGAGTTTTCATTCATTCATTCATTCATTCATTCATTCATTCATTCATTCATTCATTCATCCATCCATTCATTCATCCATTCATCCATTCATTCATCCATCCATCCATTCATTCATTCATTCACTCATTCATTCCATATATCAATCCAATCCATCCAATATATCCATCTGTCCATCCGTTGTCAGGTGGAGTCCTGCTCCAGCCAGTTGGGTACGACCTCCAAAACAGTTGGTTCTTCCCTTGCACAACTTCTCACAGCTGCTGCTCAGGTAATCACATTTCTTTCTTATGGCAATGCGGATCCATTTCTAAATGGGCAGGGAGGTACTTAATGCGTCTTCTATCCCCCTATATCTGTTTTCCAATATGCTTTCTGTCTTTGTCTTGATTTCTAGGTTTTGTTCTGGCCTGGCTGGATTCCCTGGTTGGGAGGGAAACCGTCAAATGTGATGTTAGTTTTGGGAGATGATATTTTTTGTATTGTAAATCATCTCTTTTTTGCACTGTATTATTTTTTAATATTGCTTATATATAATTATGATTTGTAAACATTTGAGTGTGTTCCTTTTGTGGGGACCTGTGCTTGAGTCAGGATGAGACATTTAGGCGACCTCAAACTAAGTATATGATGGTTTGCTCTTGTAACCTACATCTTATTTGAACCAGTTTTCCTTTGACTAACTTTTTCTTAGGTGTTTTAATTGTAATTCTATAACTTTTGGACTATCCCATTTTCTTCCTTTGTACTGTTGCTGATAGGACCTAAATGTGTTGCAAGCGCCGTAAAACCCTTAAAAACAAACAAAGGAAGATTCAGACTCAGATTCAGGACAGTTTGACTGACAGGACAAAGTATAATTAATAATGTCGTTATATCGTATTCCACGACATCGGCAATCATAGCCCGTGTTTTGCTATCATTTTAAATCATTTGTATCAAAGTAAAATTATCCTTTTTTTAAAAATGCCCAGGGCAATGAGGATTACGTTGGCATCGCAGCTCGAGACACGGTCAATGCCCTGAAGATCCTGGTCAACTCGGTCAGAGGGGTTGCTGCCACCACAGAAGATGTTCAGGTAAGCAGGAAACCTATGTGACAAATGTCATTCCTATATATTGGGGGTCCCGATAGGTGAGTTGGTAGCCTATGTGACAAATGTCATTCCTATATATTGGGGGTCCCAATAGGTGAGTTGGTAGAGCACTCGCTTCACACACAAAGGGACTGAAATCGATTGATCCTGAGTGCAGTCGAGATGATGTCCACCCAGCAGTGATTGGGTAGCTGGGTCTGTTAGATCTTGTGGGAAGTTCTTTGAGATAGACTGGTGTTCTATCGAAAGAGTAGCATGCAATTACTATAATGTCATGCCATAGAAACCATAATAAACTCTGGCCCCATGACTTTAATGGCTTTGAAGGACTATGTTTGTTTTAAAGATAATGTTTATTTATCATCTTTTCAAATAGAATTTTTGTAATATTTTATTTTCATTTACTTTTATTTTAATTTTAAAAATTCTATTTAAATTTTGTAAGAAAGAAGAAGAAGAAGAAGAAAAAAAAATAAATCCCAAACCAAATGACATGATGACATGTTTTTTTATCGTCGACACAAGGAAATGACATTTTTTAAAAAATCTTAGAAAACTTTTTGTCTCTTTCCTGTTGAAATGTGACTTGTTGATTGCTTACCTGTGCCTTTCATAAAATATGTACATCAATCATTTATTCGGGTGGATCAATCAATCAATCACCATTTATAAATTGACCTTCCTTTCCTTCCATCCAGATTCGCCGTGCCATCCTAGGAAATGCCCGAGAGGTAATCGGCCAATCCACCCAGCTACTGGAGGAGGCCAAGAGGGCCATGACGGACCCAACCAATCCAGAAAACCAGCAGCGTCTCTCTCAGGTAATCACAATTTTAAAACATTTTAAATAAAATTTTAAAGATAAAAAATTAGAGCATTTATTTAGTGCAAAGGAGATGTTGATAACTCAATTGGTAGAGCACTCGCTTCACACGCAAAGGACCGAATTCAATCCCGGGTTAAGTCCATTTTTTTTCTGACCAACCCCCTTCCCCCCCCCCCCCCCCCCCCCCCCCCCACATGTCTAACTGGCAATGATTGGGTAATACTCTTCAACAGTCGTAGCGTCACTTCCTTCCTAATGACGCATGGTAACTTAGTAACACTGGCTCTAAACTATCGGAACAATGGCGGACGCCCGTATGAAATATTTCTCCGGCGAGCAAAAAAGCGTATCCAGAGGAAAAAAAAACATAAATTTGATCATGTTTTGACTTTTACACATTCTGGTCACAAGGCATATGAAAAGTTCTAGCCAGCATGAAGAATAAAAAGTAATGATTTTCTTTGTTTAGAACCAAGATGGCCGCCATTGCCGGGCGGCGTGACATCAGACTACTGAATCCAATTGGGTCTGTACTTTGCCACAGACTAGTGTTCTATCCAAAGGGTAGCAAGTAATTTCTATTGTCCGTTTAACTCTATTGAAACTGGGATAAACTCCAGCTCCGAAGAACCACTTTTTGTTATATCAATGTGATCAATGAATAGCCGGTTGGCTCTTGATACAAAAATGACACTGAAGTCACACTTGGTGGTCAGCACATTAGGGGGGACTTTATATAGAAAGTATTTCCTTTGATACCCAAAAGGGGGAAACAACTATAAACGACAAGGGCAATGTACTCACAATATAATTAACATTTAAAAATAGGGTCTAATAAGGGGACATAATTCATGACAAACTAACTCAATGAAAATATCTGATTATCTGCTTTTGATCATTCTATAAAGTATAAATAAAAGTCAACCATTACAGCAATATCCACTAAACGTGCTCAAAGCGCTTTACAAGGGGTCCCTAGCCAACAGCAACGTTTAACATATAGAATGAGACATGACGTCCGTTAGGCGATATTACAATTTTTTCCAACAGATACAGCCCTCTTAATACTCATTTTACAACCTGATAAGGGTGAGAGAATGTGAGTTAAGAGCCTTTTCCGAGGACTCAACCATGCGTTGAACAGAGCGGGACTTGAACCCCGTACCTTCTGTTCTGAATGGGAGTGTCATACCACTAGAGCACATAGCCACACAAGCTACAGCATTTGCATTATTGTAATATTGTAAACACGAAATACTGTCTGGTGTCTTTTTGTTGATTGACTCATTGTCATTGTTGTTGTTTTTGTTGTTGTTGTTGTGAACAGTGAATTCCATTGTATCTTGCAGATGTCCAAGAGCGTGTCCAGCGCCCTCAACAACTGCGTCAACTGTCTGCCAGGACAGAGGGACATTGACAACGCCATCAGGCAAATTACACAGAGTTGTCAGAACTTGGTCAATCCTCAGGTAGGCCAGTGGTAACTGTTAGGAGGGTGGGATGAAATAGGGGGTGGAGGAAGGGGGGGGGGGGGGAGGTCTTGTATGGAGAAGAAATTTTAACAAATAAACTGGGAATAGGGTGAGTTCCTATAGAGGTAGTTTCCCATGAATGAAATAGCCAATCATGAAGATTGTATGAATTTTCTTTTCTTTTTTTTCTTATTTAATTATTTTATTTTCAGATCTAGGATTTACCTTTTCAAAATGTCTATATAATTAAATATATATATATATATAATTTTAAAAGATTAAAAATACCTCAAAATTCATGCAGACCTGCTTACTTGACAATCTAAAAATTCATAGTTTTTAGAAGATTAAAATTATGGTCGTTATGGTTAAATTTACAGATCCACAATTTACCCTGGCAATGATTAAATCACACATTGAAATCCTTGAAATTTTGTAGTCTGAAATGAACTTCCATTTTCAATAAGTTTTAACAACTTAGAGATGTCGTCCATGTTTGTCTGAAATTGGAGCCAAAATGTCCTAATTCTACGAATTTTTCATTAGCAATAGGCAGGTCTGTATATTTGTTTTTCTTCCAACAATCAACAATTTATTCAGTTGAATACAAGACAAATTAATGTTTGGTTTGTAGTAACATCCCATGATTCCATTCCCTCCCCCCCCCCCCTTTTCCAGTTCCCTCCCACCAACAAGTCCTACCAGGAGGTCCAGTCGGATATGAACAGCACGGCCGTCAATCTGAACCAGGCAGCCAGTGACATTGTCACGGCCTCCAGAGGGACAACCCAGGACCTGGCCAAGTCCTCCACCAGATACAGGTCAGCCATCTCTTACTCCAGGGTTTCCAAAGCTTTAGTTTAACGGGAGCTGGAAGCCATAAATGATGCAGAGGCTCCTACCTACCTGTCTGCTTTTCACAGAATCATTCCACGTAATTGGTTCTAATTCTGCCATTCTGCAATCCAAGGCAAAAATTCTGCTTTGAGGAAAATTTAAACAAAAAAAAAAAATATATTGTCTAGTAAAATAAATGTTTTAAAAAAAAGTGTGAGCAATGGCTTATTTCGTCGTCATCTTCTATTATCAATCAACACACATTCTGTGTGTCTGGTAAATTCTTTCATTGTGTGTGCAGTTGATTTCAGATATTATATTTTAGGGGGTGGAGGGGGGGGTGGGGGGGGGGGGGGAGAAGTGGGAGGGTCAATGACTGAAGTGTTATTATTATGTTGGCTCCAATATGTGAGGTCAATGACCTAGGTAGTATTATATGTTGGCTCCAATCGGCGGTATTATTGAGTACAGTCTGCTACTCTCCCTATTATCTATTCAGATTCCAATTTGGACTATAGGGTGTAGGAGCCTCTGAATACCGTTTCACCACTTGAAACCTGTCCTGCTATTCAAAATGCATTACATATCCTGGACTGTCCCGATTAACCATCTCCTTACTCATCAAATTCAGTATTTTCCCAAAATGGCAGGCTTGGCTTACACAGCAGAAAAATTGATTTTTTAAACTCAAACAAGCTCTTTACAAAACAACTTTATGTTGTTATTAATTAATTAAATAAAGATCATTCTTCAAAGTTTGTGATGTACAAAATAAATCTGAATAAGAAAAAGTGTATTTTCTGTCGTAACAAATGTGACGATTTTGATGCAGGTGGTAAGGAGGGGGTTAAATGGGGACTGGCCTGTAATGGCAGTCTGAGGAAAAAAATATTTAGAAAAATATAAATGAAACCCCCTTGCATGTCCCAGGCTTTCTGCTATTTTGACTATCAAATTGAAACGAGGAATACTGTCTGTCTTGGGTCATGACGGTTTTGTGTCGTAAGCTGTCCTGTTTCAGCTGTTTGAAAAGTTGGCCACTATGCGTTATAGAATATATCAAAATTCATGAGAATCAAATTATTCAACCAGTTTTTGCACAATTTTATTTTTGACAATATTGTAATTTTTCTACTAGTTTCGCATTCTGTACAGAATTCCTATGAAAACTCCTGCAAGTGTTGCTGTTTGAAGCGACAAGAAATAAATCACAAAAGGCAGATGGAATGGGAGATCCAATTTAATTAACAAAGATAATGTGGATGGTTTGGGCTTTCCGCTTTGTCATCAAAACACGTCTGTATTGTTGCATTCATTGTGTTTTTTTTTGACAAAGGGAAAACCTGAAACATCCACATTATCTGTCTTCTTTGATTAAATTGAAGCTTCCATAGCATTTGATTTTTGTTGTTCTATAAAACTAACAATATATTAATGACTTTATGTTTAGTTATTACAATGTTGTAATATGATAATATTATGTTGATGTAGTATGTATAATGTTTCATTTGTATAATAATGTCACTATATTATTGTTTCGCGCATTGAGCATCACCCAGTGATGAAAATGCGCGTTATAAATGTCATGTATTATTATTATTATTATTAATATCCAATTAGTTGTCAAAGCTTGTCACGTGTCGTGTGTGTCAGCAAAATAATCATTTGACAAAAACGGTTTAATTGAATCCACAGCCACAACTACGATGACTTTGTCCATACCGGCCTCACACTGGCCGGCCTTACCAATGAGATCGAGACACAGAACCAGATAGTGGGCGGCCTCAAGAGTGTCTCCATGGTGTCCAGCAAGCTTCTGGTGTCGGCCAAGTCTGTGTCTGCTGATCCGAACGCTCCCAATGCCAGGAATTTACTGGCTCAGGCTGCTCGGTAAAATAACCCAAAAGAAATAGAGCCAAAATTATTTTCTTGTGTCAAAAAGTTTGAAACTAAATGTTGATGAATTCCTTTTCTTTAGTTTTCACAGACCTGTCTACTTGAAAATCTAAAAATTTGTACTTTTTAGGGTAGAATAGTAGTTGCTATCGTTAACTTTATAAATCAACAATTTACCATCACGAGGGTTAAATAAACACTTCAAAATCCTTTAGATGATGTCGTCTGGCATCAACTTTTATTTTCATTTTAACATGGCCATTATAAAAGGAAGGAAAGAAGCTGACAAAATTTCAGCAATAAAGAATAATTTATGTTCTACAGTTTTGCTTGCAAAAAGACGTTTATAACTCCTTGTGGTACCAATCTATTGATGTGTGTTTACTTATTGACAATTTGACGACGTATTTCATTGCATTTCCAGTGCGGTGACAGAAAGCATCAATCACCTGTTCAACATCTGTGCCCAGTCTGCTCCTGGCCAGAAGGAATGTGACAACGCCCTCCGGCAGATTCAGGTAACCTTTTTGTCAAAAGTTTTGATTGTGTTTTACTTATTTTTTAATTTTTCTGACCAGCGACAAGCTGAGTATATGGGTCTTTGTCCAATGATGTGAAAAATGGTATGTCCTACAGTAATCTAGTCAGTGACCTTGACCTTAAAGCAAGCTATCTATGGTGGGATTTGGTTTTCTGAACATTCGTCACAAAAATGCTCCACCATTAAATTATTTAGAAAGACCATGGAAAGATTTTATTTCCATAAATTTTTCTGTGCTGAAAAGAAAAACTCCCAAAATACAAAACCTGACAAAACGTTGACCACACCCGTGACCAAAACCAGTTCCTTTGCTTATGAGGCGAGTTTTAAATCATGTCAAAAGTAAACTAAAAATAATAAATCCAATTCATTTCAGTTTTGACTCATAGTAATAGTTTGGAAAAGAAATTAAGATAACAAATTAATTTCATTAAAAAGTAATAATTTAAATTTGAGAGAAAGAGAGAGATTGAGGGGTGTTGTGATCTTTCATTATTTAAAAAAACAACTATAGTTTATTTTTTTCCATTGTCAGATGATGCAGAGCATGTTAGAGAATGCCAACGAACCTGTGAGTGACTTGACCTACTTTGACACCCTGCAATCCGTGATGGAGAAATCCAAGGTAAGAGATAGGGAAGGGGGAGGATAGAATTGGAATCAATAATGGCTGGTAAATAGTCATGTACAAAAGGTAAGGGATAGGGAAGGGTGAGGATAGAATGGGAATCAATAATGGCTGGTAAATAGTTATGTACAAAAATAGATATAACAGCTTCCAAAACATGAAATAGAACAAACTACTTAAACACAGAACATTTCGGGCTGAAAACCCTTCCTCAGCCAAAAATAAATAAACAGTAAAAATGTGAATGTCCAGACAAATGAGCTGCTAATATATCACTTTACAATCCAGACATTGTAAACATGAATACATGACTTGTGTCCAGACAAATGAGTGGCTAATATATCACTTTACAATCCAGACATTGTAAACATGAATACATGACTTGTGTCCAGACAAATGAGCTGCTAATATATCACTTTACAATCCAGACAATATAAACATGAATACATGACTTGTGTCCAGACAAATGAGCTCCTAATATATCACTTTACAATCCAGACATTGTAAACTTGAATACATGACTTGTGTCCAGACAGATGAGTGGCTAATATATCACTTTACAATCCAGACAATGTAAACATGAATACATGACTTGTGTCCAGACAAATGAGCTGCTAATATATCACTTTACAATCCAGACATTGTAAACTTGAATACATGACTTGTGTCCAGACAGATGAGTGGCTAATATATCACTTTACAATCCAGACAATGTAAACACGAATACATCACTTGTGTCCAGATCACCGCCTTGTCTGGATTTTAAGTGATTTATAATGTTTTTACTATTTTTGTTCGTTCAGGTTTTGTGTTAAGAATGAACAAAAATAAAGAAGAAAAAATAAAGGAAAGTGTTTTTTAAAAAATGTACTGTATCAATGGCCTAACAACCGTGCATGATGCATTCCCCCCCAGGACCTTGGTGATGCCATGACAGGGATCTCCAACCAAGCCAAGCAAGCCAACATGGATGAATTCTGTGGCTGTGTTGGAAACCTGACCCAGTCTGTTTGTGGTCTCACTGAGGCTTGTATTCAGGTAGGGATTTCATGGCATTTCACTTTTAACATTTTCTATTGGGTTTTTTGAGGCTTGTATTCAGGTAGGGATTTCATGGCATTTCACTTTTAACATTTTCTATTGGGTTTTTTGAGGCTTGTATTCAGGTAGAGATTTCGTGGGATTTCATTTTTTTTTAAAAACAAAACAGAAAAACATGAGTTTTTATATAGCGCAATATCCACTTTACAGGAGTCCCTGACTAACAGCAACACATAACATGTATAACGAGACATGACGCCTGTTAGACCATCTTACATTTTTATCCTGACATAAACAACGCTGTTTACGGCCAGGTACTCATTTTATACCTGAGTATGGTGAGAGAATGTGAGTAAAGAGCCTTTTCCAAGGACTCAACTATGCGCTGAGTGAGGCTCGGACCCAGGACCTTCCGATCCGAAAATGAGTGCCATACCACAAGACTACATAGCCACACACAGTTTTAACATATTCTATTTGGTATATTTTTCCTTTGTGGTAGTTTGGTTGGATGGACTGTTTTCTGTATCAGAAATTCACAAATACTCAGAAATAACAGACTTGAAAATATGTCCGAAAAAAACGCTGAAATGGTTGGTAGTAGTAGTGTCGTATGGTCTTCACACCTCCAAGTGTGACTCATTCAGCCATTTGATAAAATGCAACGGGTTTCCACGTTGTCGTCGTGCAGAGGCTAAGTACTTCGTAAGAAGGAAACCAAGAGTAACCCAAAACCGGTATCCGGACTTTGACATGTATGTCTCACTCCCTGATACACACCTCCACTCTCATGAAATGGTTGGTAAAACTTCTTTGTGAAGTTATAGAAAATAGAAATAAAACAAGAAGAAAAAATTAAGTTTTGGACAAAAATCCTTCATCTCCAAAAGGAAGCAATAAAGTAAATGAAATAAACATTCAAACAAAAATGGAGCAAGGAATTCTACCTTGTTGTCTAAATAATATATATATATATATTTTCCCTCCAGGCTGCATACTTGGTGGGCATATCAGACCCCGCATCGGAGCCAGGCAGGCCGGGAGTCGTGGACCACTCTCAGTTCTCTAGAGCCAACCAGGCCATTCAACTGGCATGTCAGAATCTGACCAACCCGGCGTCCTCACAACAACAGGTATGTGTTGACTTTGGTCATCTTGCAATCATGCTCATGTATCTTCTGTCTTTTCTGTGCCCATCTGCCAATCATGCTCATGTATCTTCTGTCTTTTCTGTGACCATCTGCCAATCATGCTCGTGTATCTTGTGTCTTTTCTGTGACCATCTTGTAATCATGCTCATGTATCTTCTGTCTTATCTGTGACCATCTGTCAATCATGCTCATGTATCTTCTGTCTTATCTGTGACCATCTGCCAATCATGCTCATGTATCTTCTGTCTTATCTATGAACATCTGTCAATCATGCTCATGTATCTTCTGTCTTTTCTGTGCCCATCTGCCAATCATGCTCATGTATCTTCTGTCTTTTCTGTGACCATCTGCCAATCATGCTCGTGTATCTTGTGTCTTTTCTGTGACCATCTTGTAATCATGCTCATGTATCTTCTGTCTTATCTGTGACCATCTTGCAATCATGCTCATGTATCTTCTGTCTTTTCTGTGACCATCTTGCAATCATGCTCATATATCTTCTTTTCTGTGACCATCTGCCAATCATGCTCATGTATCTTCTGTCTTATCTGTGACCATCTGCCAATCATGCTCATGTATCTTCTGTCTTATCTGTGACCATCTGCCAATCATGCTCATGTATCTTCTGTCTTATCTGTGAACATCTTGCAATCATGCTCATGTATCTTCTGTCTTATCTGTGACCATCTGCCAATCATGCTCATGTATCTTCTGTCTTTTCTGTGACCATCTTGCAATCATGCTCATATATCTTCTGTCTTTTCTGTGACCATCTGCCAATCATGCTCATGTATCTTCTGTCTTTTCTGTGACCATCTTGCAATCATGCTCATATATCTTCTGTCTTTTCTGTGACCATCTTGCAATCATGCTCATATATCTTCTGTCTTTTCTGTGACCATCTTGCAATCATGCTCATATATCTTCTGTCTTTTCTGTGACCATCTGCCAATCATGCTCATGTATCTTGTGTCTTATCTGTGACCATCTGCCAATCATGCTCATGTATCTTCTGTCTTATCTGTGACCATCTGCCAATCATGCTCATGTATCTTCTGTCTTTCCTGTGACCATCTTGCAATCATGCTCATGTATCTTCTGTCTTTTCTGTGACCATCTGCCAATCATGCTCATGTATCTTCTGTCTTTTCTGTGACCATCTTGCAATCATGCTCATATATCTTCTGTCTTTTCTGTGACCATCTGCCAATCATGCTCATGTATCTTCTGTCTTTTCTGTGACCATCTTGCAATCATGCTCATATATCTTCTGTCTTTTCTGTGACCATCTTGCAATCATGCTCATATATCTTCTGTCTTTTCTGTGACCATCTTGCAATCATGCTCATATATCTTGTGTCTTTTCTGTGACCATCTTGTAATCATGCTCATGTATCTTGTGTCTTATCTGTGACCATCTGCCAATCATGCTCATGTATCTTCTGTCTTATCTGTGACCATCTTGCAATCATGCTCATGTATCTTCTGTCTTATCTGTGACCATCTGCCAATCATGCTCATGTATCTTCTGTCTTATCTGTGACCATCTGCCAATCATGCTCATGTATCTTCTGTCTTATCTGTGACCATCTGCCAATCATGCTCATGTATCTTCTGTCTTATCTGTGACCATCTGCCAATCATGCTCATGTATCTTCTGTCTTATCTGTGACCATCTTGTAATCATGCTCATGTATCTTGTGTTTGTCATAACATTGTAACTCACAGACCAGTCACTTATCCGTGACCAATGTAATCTGATGAGATTGATTCTACGCACTGATTTCATTGTTTTTTTTGTGACTGTCCAAATTTCATCATCTGGGTAACTATTCTAGACTCGACTGAACAAGGGAGGGTTGGGGGGGGGGGGGGGGGGGGGGGGGGGGGGGGGATTGCATAAGTCGGTATACAGTGCAAAACAGGGGAAAACATCCACTTAAAAGATGCTTAATATAAGAAAACAAATGTTTCTGGCTCCAAACCGTTTTTCAGCCAATAAATATAACAATAAAACAGTAATAGACATCAGTTTGAATTGAGACAGAAAAGTGTTTTGCCCATTCAGTTGGTGGATAGGAAGTGGAAATATATGATTCACTGTATTTGTTGTACAAAGGAATGTTAAATAAACAAAACACCCGTAATTTGATAAAGAGAAATAACGAATTGTTCATTAATTTTTATTATACGATGTGTCACACTCTCTTCAATATGTTATACCTACTGTTTGCACTCTCCTCCCCCCACCCCACATCTTTCCCCTCGGTATATAGATTTTTCTTCATCTGAAAAATAAAACTAAGAAATCTAAAAATTGGGGCGCATGTTCAAGATAAAAATCAGAAAATGTATGAATGGGACAACACAGTGAGGAATTAGGGACTTTTGGGACAACACAGTGAGGAATTAGGGACTTTTGGGACAACACAGTGAGGAATTAGGGACTTTTGGGACAACACAGTGAGGAATTAGGGCTTTTGCGACAACACAGTGAGGAATTAAGGACTTTTGCTACAACACAGTGAGGAATTAGGGACGTTTGGGACAACACAATGAGGAATTAGGGACTTTTGGGACAACATAGTGAGGAATTAGGGACGTTTGGGACAACACAATGAGGAATTAGGGACTTTTGGGACAACACAGTGAGGAATTAGGGACTTTTGCGACAACACAGTGAGGAATTAGTGACTTTTGCGACAACATAGTGAGGAATTAGTGACTTTTGCGACAACATAGTGAGGAATTAGGGACTTTTGCGACAACACAGTGAGGAATTAGGGACTTTTGGGACAACACAGTGAGGAATTAGGGACTTTTGGGACAACGCAGTGAGGAATTAGGGACTTTTGGGACAACACAGTGAGGAATTAGGGACTTTTGGGACAACACAGTGAGGAATTAGGGACTTTTGGGACAACGCAGTGAGGAATAAGGGACTTTTGGGACAACACAGTGAGGAATTAGGGACTTTTAACTCACTCAATCCTAGAGATTTTGCTACTTTTCAAAATTGGAAAAAATATATTAAAAATGAGCATGTAACATAGATAGTTTTTATTCAACTATCATTAACATGTAAAAACTAAAAACATAAACTCTGATAATACACCTATAATTTGTCTCATAAAAATGTGATAAATAGGCATGGGGTAAAAGTAACCTGGGTAAACTACGGATATGGTCGGTGTTAGGGTTGAGTGAGTTGAGTCTATACATGAAAACTTGTGACCCACCCATCTCAAAGCAGTTTGATGTTGGGATCAATTAGGGCCAGCAATAAAGTTCTGAAAAGATCTGTGTCTTGATCTGACACCAGGGCCCGGGGCCACCTTCCTGATTTGGCACTCACTGGCTGCTGGATGGGAAACTCGGCTGTCGATTCATCAGTGCTGATGGTTTTACTTGTACGGCTATGTGGTCTAGTGGTATGACTCTCGCTTTCCGATCGGAAGATCCTGATTCGAGCCTCGCTCTGAGCATTGTTGAGCCTTTGGAAAAGGCTCTTTACTCACATTCTCTCACCCTACTCAGGTGTAAAATAAGCACCTGGTCGTTAACAGCGTTGTCCTATCGGAAAAAAATGTAATTTCAACTAATAGGCATCATGTCTCGTTCTTCATGTTACATGTCATGGATCCTTTGTAAAACGCTTTGAGCACATTTAGTGGATTTTGCACTATATAAAAAGCTCAGTTAAAAAAAAAAAAATTTTTGTTACTCTGAACCACAAAAGTCCACGATTATATTTGAAATATTTTATCTATCTACCTATTTGACTATTTATCTATCTATCTATATATCTACCTATCTACCTACTTACTTACCCACCAATCGACCTATCTACCTACATACCTATCTATCTTATCTATCTATCTATCTATCTATCTATCTATCTATCTTATCTATTTATCTATCTATCTATCTATCTATCTATCTATCTATCTATCTATCTTATCTATTTATCTATCTATCTATCTATCTATCTATCTATCTTATCTATTTATCTATCTAACTATTTATCTATCTATCTATCTATCTATCTATCTATCTATCTATCTATCTATCTATCTATCTATATCTATCTATCTATCTTTATCTATTATCTATCTATCTATCTATCTATCTATCTATCTATCTATCTATCTATCTATCTATCTATCTATCTATCTATCTATCTATCTATCTATCTATCTATCTATCTATCTATCTATCTATCTATCTATCTATCTATCTATTACTATCTATCTATCTATCTATCTTATCTATTTATCTATCTATCTATCTATCTATCTATCTGTCTATCTGTCTATCTATCTGTCTATCTATCTATCTATCTATCTACCTACCTACCTACCTACCTCCTTTTGTCTTTTTTATTTCATCAAACATAAATAGGACAGGAATTGCCAATCACAGGTATGGAATGTAATATTGGTACACACTGACTGACTTGTACATCATATTGGACCTCAGATCTGCCAGGTCTTATTATTATTATTATTATTATTATTATTATTATTATTATTATTATTATTATTATTATTATTATTATTATTATTATTATTATTATTATTATTATTATTATTATTATTATTATTATTATTCACGAAAGGTGAAACTCGTATAAAAATAAGACAAAAACAAACAAACATTTTTTCCGCTTTCAAACATTTCGAGTTTCGGTCTAAATTTTTTCCCCTCGAGTTTCCATCAGTCTTTTTTTCTGTATAAACTTTTTCTGAGAGTCATCCTGACCTACCACAGAAAATGGGTCATGTGACGTCATGTCTTCTACAATTTTCTGTTTTTTTGTAACCATGGTTGGCAGATCTGAGGTGTTTTTTGTTTTTTTTCAATGCAGTTTTTTCTGAATAGCCATAATCATTATTCATAGAGAATCAATTTAGCATGAGATCTATTGCCTTGTTAAGGCAGCTCCTATTAATTATACTCTCTTATTATACATCTATTCTGCTGGAAATGACATTTTTTTTCATTTTGATGGGTGAATCTATATATTCTATCTTTTCTAACTTAGATTAGTTATATATTTATTGTTATTCAGAGCTGATGGTTTTATGTGGATTTGCAGAAATTCATGACTTTTAGACTCAAATGATTAATTTCCTCGTTTTCTTTGACCTCCTCCCCGATGTCATGCTGGTCCAATCATGGCTTTGAAATTTTAATTTATTCATTTTTAATTCAGTAAATATTCGTGTAAACAATTGGTAAGGGCATGGGACTTTGTGAGTGTCAGTGAGAGTAATGGGGGGGGGGGGGGGGGGGGGGGGGGGGGGGGGGGGAGACTTTGTGAGGTGTCAGTGAGAGTTTAGGGTCAAAAACTAAAATCTTGACGTCATCGGGGCCGTCATTTTGCTTGTAATTTTGAACATAAGAGTTAATCGTTGTTCTTTCCGTCTGTTTTCCAAGGGAGACCATCCATACATGAACCTGGTAAGCCATATTAATTTCTTGAAAATTGAGTCAAGATAAAGAATGTCTTAATCATGAATCATATTGTCTTCACCGTTTTGTTTTCAAGTTTGGATGAATAGTACAATAAATAGAACATTTAAATGAACAATTAATAAAACAATAAATAGAACAATTAAATGAACAATTAATAATACAATAAATAGAACAATTAATAATACAATAAATAGAACAATTAAATGAACAACTAATAAAACAATTAAATGGAACAATTAATAAAACAATAAATAGAACAATAAATAGAACAATAAAATGAACAATAAATAGAACAATAAAATGAACAATTGATAAAACAATTAAATGGAACAATTAATAAAACAATAAATAGAACAATAAAATGAACAATTGATAAAACAATAAATAGAACAATAAAATGAACAATAAATAGAACAATTAAATGAACAATTAATAAAACAATAAATAGAACAATAAATAGAACAATAAAATGAAACAATTAATAAAACAATAAATAGAACAATTAAAATGAACAATAAATAGAACAATTAAAATGAACAATTAATAAAACAATAAATAGAACAATAAATAGAACAATAAAATGAACAATTAATAAAACAATAAATAGAACAATAAATAGAACAATAAATATGAACAATTAATAAACAATAAATGAACAATAAATAGAACAATAAAAAACAATAAAAACAAAATAGAACAATAAAATGAACAATAAAATGAACAATTAATAATACAATAAATAGAACAATTAATAACATAATGAACAATGAATAAACAATAAATGAACAATTAATAAACAATAAATAGAACAATAAATAGAACAATAAAATGAACAATTAATAAAACAATAAATAGAACAATAAATAGAACAATAAAATGAACAATTAATAAAACAATAAATAGAAAATAAATTACATAGAACAATAAAATGAACAATTAAATAAAACAATAAATAGAACAATTCAATATAGAAACAATAAATAGAACAATAAAATGAACAATTAATAAAACAATAAATAGAACAATAAAATGAACAATTAATAAACAACAATAGAACAATAAATGAACAATAAAATGAACAAATACAATATAGAACAATAAATAGAACAATAAAATGAAACAATTAATATAAAAGCAATAAATAGAACAATAAAAGACATAAATGAACAATATAAAATAATGAACAATTAAATAAAACAATATAAATAGAACAATTAAAAAACAATAATAAAATGAACAATTAATAAAACAATAAATAGAACAATAAATGAACAATAAATAGAACAATAAATAAATAATGAACAATTAATAAAACAATAAATAGAACAATAAAATGAACAATTATAAAAAAAATAAAATAAGAACAATTAAAATGAAACAATAAATAGAACAATAATGAACAATTAAGTAACAATAAAATGAACAATAAATGACAAATAAACAATAAATAGAACAATAAACTGAAACTATAAAACAATAAATAGAACAATTAAATGAACAATTAATAAAACAATAAATAGAACAATAAACATGAACAATTAATAAAACAATAAATAGAACAATAAACGGAACAATAATAAAACAATAAATAGAACAATAAATGAACAATTAATAAAACAATAAATAGAACAATAAAATGAACAATAATAAAACAATAAATAGAACAATAAAAAACGAAACAACTAATAAAAACAATAAATGAACAATAAAAAATGAACAATTAATATAAAACAATAAATAGAACAATAAACTGAACAACTAATAAAACAATAAATAGAACAATAAACTGAACAACTAATAAAACAATAAATAGAACAATAAACTGAACAACTAATAAAACAATAAATAGAACAATAAACTGAACAACTAATAAAACAATAAATAGAACAATAAACTGAACAACTAATAAAACAATAAATAGAACAATAAACTGAACAACTAATAAAACAATAAATAGAACAATAAACTGAACAACTAATAAAACAATAAATAGAACAAATAAACTGAAAACTAATATAAAACAATAAATAGAAACAATAAACTGAACAACTAATTAAAACAATAAATAGAACAATAAACTGAACAACTAATAAAACAATAAATAGAACAATAAACTGAACAACTAATAAAACAATAAATAGAACAATAAACTGAACAACTAATAAAACAATAAATAGAACATAAACTGAACAACTAATAAAACAATAAATAGAACATAAACTGAACAACTAATAAAACAATAAATAGAACAATAAACTGAACAACTAATAAAACAATAAATAGAACAATAAACTGAACAACTAATAAAACAATAAATAGAACAATAAACTGAACAACTAATAAAACAATAAATAGAACAATAAACTGAACAACTAATAAAACAATAAATAGAACAATAAACTGAACAACTAATAAAACAATAAATAGAACAATAAACTGAACAACTAATAAAACAATAAATAGAACAATAAACTGAACAATATAAAACAATAAATAGAACAATAAACTGAACAACTAATAAACAATAAATAGAACAATAAACTGAACAACTAATAAAACAATAAATAGAACAATAAACTAGAACAACTAATAAAACAATAAATAGAACAATAAACTGAACAACTAATAAAACAATAAATAGAACAATAAATAGAAAACAACTAATAAAACAATAAATAGAACAATAAACTGAACAACTAATAAAACAATAAATAGAACAATAATATAACTAGATAAAAACAATAAATAGAACAATAAACTGACAACTAATAAAACAATAAATAAAGACATAATAACAACTAATAAAACAATAAATAGAACAATAAACGGAACAACTAATAAAACAATAAATAGAACAATAAACTGAACAACTAATAAAACAATAAATAGAACAATAATAAACAATAATAAACAATAATAAACAATAACAACAACTATAAAACAATAATAGAACAATAAACGGAACAATAATAAAACAATAAATAGAACAATAAACGAACAAACATAATAAAACAATAAATAGAACAATAAACGGAACAACTAATTAAAACAATAAATAGAACAAATAAACGGAACAACTAATAAAACAATAAATAGAACAATAAACGGAACAACATAAAATAAAACAATAAATAGAACAATAAACGGAACAACAAAAAACATAAATGAACATAACGAACAACTAATAAACAAAAAATAGAACAATAAACGGAACAACTAATAAAACAATAAATAGAACAATAAACGGAACAACTAATAAAACAATAAATAGAACAATAAACGGAACAACTAATAAAACAATAAATAGAACAATAAACGAACAACTAATAAAACAATAAATAGAACAATAAACGGAACAACTATATAAAACAATAAATAGAACAATAAACGGAACAACTAATAAAACAATAAATAGAACAATAAACGGAACAACTAATAAAACAATAAATAGAACAATAAACGGAACAACTAATAAAACAATAAATAGAACAATAAGAACAACTAAAAAACAATAAATAGAACAAAAGACAACTAATAAAACAATAAATAGAACAATAAACTGAACAACTAATAAAACAATAAATACAACAATAAACTGAACAACTAATAAAACAATAAATAGAACAATAAATAGAACAACTAATAAAACAATAAATACAACAATAAAACTGAACAACTAATAAAACAATAAATACAACAATAAACTGAACAACTAATAAAACAATAAATAGAACAATAAATAGAACAACTAATAAAACAATAAATAGAACAATAAACGGAACAACTAATAAAACAATAAATAGAACAATAAATAGAACAACTAATAAAACAATAAATAGAACAATAAATAGAACAACTAATAAAACAATAAATACAACAATAAACTGAACAACTAATAAAACAATAAATACAACAATAAACGGAACAACTAATAAAAAAATAAAATGAACAACTAATAGTTATAATTGGGGGGGGGATTAATGCTTAGGGTCACATAATTAATGTCATCCATCAAAAAGTTGAAAGGTCATTTCCCACTCTATATTACTATTCAGTACATATGTGACCCACTGTTTCTAACTGGTTTCATGTCGGGATGAACTCGGGAGCTGGAATTTGAATTTGTAGCCACAAAGTAAAGACAGGTCCTTCATATCCATTAGGCCAACGGGGCCAGAGTTTATCCCTGTTTCTATAGTTTGAAATGGACACTAGCAATTGCTTACTACCCTTGGGATAGGACGCTAGTCTATCGCGAAGTACTTTCCATCAGATCTAACAGACCCAGCTACCTAATCACTGCTGGGGTGGGTCAGAAAAATTGTCGACAGCACCCGGGATGGATCTCAGTCCCTTTGCTTGTGAAGCGAGTGCTCTACTGACTGGTCCATGGGGACCTTCCCAATTCCTTACAGTGTAGAATAAATTCAATGTCTTACACTGCCAGTTTGTATTTCGGACCATTTTCCTTCTAAATTTCCTTTTCAAGCCCTGAGTCATCCCGATGTGACACTATACAGAGAAAGTGGGTCACATATTATATTAAAGGAACTTTTCTATCTTTGTACAATGTGACATCATTTTGATCATAATATTTTTGTTTTTACAAAAAATTAGATTAACAATATTTATAAAGAAAACAAAAAAAGAGAAAATGAATATTGCTTGTGGGGAATTCGTACAAGTTTATATTGCTTGTGGGGAATTCGTACAAGTTTATATTGCTTGTCGGGAATTCATACAAGTTTCTATTGTTTGTGGGGAATTCGTACAAGTTTCTATTGCTTGTTGGGAATTCAGACAAGTTTCTATTGCTTGTGGGGAATTCGTACAAGTTTCTATTGCTTGTGGGGAATTCGTACAAGTTTCTATTGCTTGTTGGGAATTCAGACAAGTTTCTATTGCTTGTGGGGAATTCAGACAAGTTTCTATTGCTTGTGGGGAATTCAGACAAGTTTCTATTGCTTGTGGGAAATTCAGACAAGTTTCTATTGCTTGTGGAATTCAGACAAGTTTCTATTGCTTGTGGGGAATTCAGACAAGTTTCTATTGCTTGTGGGGAATTCAGACAAGTTTCTATTGCTTGTGGGGAATTCAGACAAGTTTCTATTGCTTGTGGGGAATTCAGACAAGTTTCTATTGCTTGTGGGGAATTCAGACAAGTTTCTATTGCTTGTGGGGAATTCGTACAAGTTTATATTGCTTGTGGGGAATTCGTACAAGTTTATATTGCTTGTCGGGAATTCATACAAGTTTCTATTGTTTGTGGGGAATTCGTACAAGTTTCATTCATTTTCTGTAGAGTAGACAATAATCACCAAATCTTTTGCTTCCCGACTGGATACTACCATAAATGTACTCTTACTCTTACTCTTTACTTTTGTTATGTTGATCATGATTAATGTAGAGATTATATGATCTTAGCGGACAAACTCTTTATATGTCATCATCATCATCATCATCATCGCCATCATCATCAACATCATCATCATCACCATCAACATTGTGTCGTTGACGTCACCCCAAACACGAGCATTCCCAGCTTGCCATAAGAATTAATGATATATTTCCTATTGATTTACGAGCACATATTATTTATTATTTGATTATATTACCGTTATTAGTTTCAATATTATATCATATTGAATTTTCTTCCCAAACCATACGCTCACCCATTCCTCTTTTATTTTCAACTGAGAAAGCTTATACGTCTACAACATTGGCATCAATAGCCATGCTTATTTATCCCCACCCTGAATTATTCTGAATCCATGGATGCCATCCTTGACAACTATTCCATCGAAATGGTTGCCAATACAAAGATAGTTGTAACTCACACCTATTGTTTGGCTAGCCGATGCTTTCCTTGCATTTGTCTACAGTGCCGTGAAACCCCTTAAACCGGTAGGAGTATTTAACCAGCGCAGATCCCGTTCCATGAGTAAAAGTGAGCACCATTCACAGTGTTAAGTTAGGGTGTCCTTTTGACAAATTGCTTGCTACCTTGACAGGATATGACATGAACCAATTGTCAAAAGCTGCTTTGTACATTTATGTCTTCAAACCGTTAAACCGTTGTGTCTGTGGCTTTCCCCTCATTTGTCCTAATGTCTACATTCATTCCCAACTCACCTTTTTGGTTCAGTCCTTCCCATCTTAAATTTTGATACTTCAATTTGAGACACCCCCTCCCCCCCCCCCCCCCCCCCCCCCAAAAAAAAAAAAAAACACACAAAAAACCCCCCAAAAAACTTTTTTTAAACATAAGAAAAAAGGACTTTCCTGTCAGTTTGTTCTTTGATTGTTTTGTTTTTATCAAAATATTACGATTAACAGCTCGAATTGAACATAAATTTTTTCAAAAAGAAACTATTTCAACCAGATTTGAATCGTTGTTTCCTTGTGCGTGTGTTTTATAATTTATGGATAGTTATTTTAACTTTCAGTTTGCAGTGATTGCCAAAGATGGCGTTTTGCAAATCAAACCGTTAGATTAATATTCTTGTAGATGACGAAAAAAAAAAAGAATAGAGATGGAGGGAAAGAAGAAAAATGCAAGCAAGAAATGCCAAATTTTATAATGGACAGACAATAAAGTATGTGAATGTGACTCATTTAAAGTTGTCAATACAAAACAAACAACGTTTTGGCCTCTAAGCACCTCTCTAGCTTTTATAAATCATATAATGTCTCATACTCCCTTCCACATTATTTTGTTATTGTGGTCATATTCATTCTTCATTGTGAAATTATCAACCATATAAAACTATTGTCCTGTCTCTATCCCTCCCTCCCTCCCTCCCTCCCTCCCTCTTCATTCTTTGCTGCCTTCTATAAAGTATTACGGGTCTTGGAACACACGCTCCATGGTAAGACGTGCTCCTCTCCTGTCTTACCTCCCCTTTTCTTTCCAAAGTCATAGTATTGGTGTTAGTTCATCATAGATGTGTTCGTTTGGTTGTTTTTTCTCGTCTTTATAACATTGATTCAGTCAATTTCAAAACAAAGGAAAGATCTATATCTAAAAAGATGAAGTTTATGGAAACAAAGTTGAAGGGTAATTTTTTTTAGAAAGAAAGAGAAAGTACATAAAACAAAACAAAAGTAGGGAAGATAATTTTACTGGAGAAGAAAAAACAACAAACTTGAAAAAAAATCCCCAAAAAACTGATAGTGATAAAAAATGAACATGATATACGTCAATTGAATACAGCAAACCAGGGTTAGATTGGAAAATAAAATAAAAATATTTGAGAAACAAAACAATATAAAAACAAACAAACAAACAAAAGGGAAAAATATAATTGAGGATTTGAATTGCGACCAATTTTTGGACACTTATGAAATGGTCAAATTAAAGGGAAAAGAAAAGATACCAGAAAATTGCTATAACCATCGCTCAAAATGTATTTTTTTTAAATTCATTGGAATCTTGGAGAATAAAAAGTCAGTTTTTGGCTACTCAATTTCATTCCAATTTTAATTTATATTGTGTGTCTTCTGATTTAACAATGAATAATTTGCGGTAACAACACGATCCTCTCATCTCTCAATGGTCTTGACGTGTTTTGTGTTTTGTGGACAAAGGGGAAACCTGAAGCGTCCACATTTCTCTTTGTCTTTGTAAATGGCCGGCAAAACATAAAAGGTCTTCCCATGGCCTTGACCTTGGACTATGCATTCCTATTAAGGTTTCCATTGTTTTATATGTAAATTTGACGGTTTCAGAAAATATAATTTGAGGAAAATGAAGAAGTTGAAGAAATGGTTTCTCAAAGTTTGACTCAATATTTGTTATTCTGATCGGGTATTTAAAAAAAAACTGTTGACAAACGGTGGCAAAGATACGACTATCTGTCAAAGATACGACTATCTGTCAAAGATACGACTATCTGTCAAAGATACGACTATCTGTCACTAGTCATATGTGCTACGGAGATCTGCTAGAATTTGTGGCGTCAAAAGTCATAAACAGAAATAAATACAAGATCTTCCAAAAAGAACAATACCAAACACGGAATGTTTTGGACTCAAATCCCTTCTTCATTTTTGTTCATGACTCTTTATTTTGTGTGAGTTTTCCACCTAAGAACAATTTGAGTTTTCTGGTTTCTTTTCTGCCATCCCTGGACCAGCGTGTCCTAACAGCTCCATGCCCTGGACTGGTACAAAGTTTAGACTCAAATAAAAGCAACGTTTTTTAAAAATAGAAATTTGGTTTGACAGCATCATTTCGTACTTGTTTGAATTTGATGTTAGTTGAAATTTTGTTAGATTTTATCTATGGTTTTGTACTCTATTCACATATAATTTTATAGGGTGTGAAGACTGTTCATTGTCATTGGTTTATTCTCTTTTTATTTATTCGTTTCTTTTTCTTTCTTTTTTTTCTTGATTACATTTTTTATTTTTCAAGAGTGTTTTTTTAAAACAAGAATCATTTGATTAATTGTTTAAATATATATTTTTTTAAAATCAGATATGTCGGGGTTTTATTTTTAAAGTGTGGTTTGATTGATTCTTTTTCCAGTTGAATCATTTGGGCATGGATCGTTGATGTCTGATTGCTCCTATCAGATTTCACCCATGGATTTACCAATCAATTTTCATTGCTGTTATTCTTTATTTTCTTTCTTTATGTTTAAAAAATAATGGATACCATATAACTTTTACCAAAAAGATACCAAAAAGCAAAAAAAACAAAAAAAAAACAACAAAAAAACAAAACAAAACAAAACAGAACAAATAAACGTTAAAAAAAATAAATGAAAGTAAAATACTCCCATTCAAAGTTGGTGACATTCTTTGGGTTGTGTTTTTCTTTTACAATTTTACTGTTGTTATTATTATTATTATTATTATTATTATTATTATTATTATTATTATTATTATTATTATTATTATTATTATTATTATTATTATTATTATTATTATTATTATCATCATCGTCATCGTCATTTAATATTATTATTATCATTATCATAATTTTAACATTTTGTTTGACACAATGTCTGTCTCATTGAATATGTCCCATTAGTTTTGTGTATGACGACATTTTTTCCCTCTTCATCTCTCCTATATTTCCGTACAGAGTAAAAATCGGGCTGTCAAAGTAACGTCATCTATTCATATCATCGCCGTCTTGTGTCGTGTTTATCCTTGGTTTCCTTCATGTTTTCATTTCTATTATTATCTTTTGTTTGAAAAGATTTATTTCATTTCATAGAATGATACAGGGTTAGAATTTTTTTTTTTAATATTTTTTTTTTAACCTGATGAAGATTTGAAATAGCTCGAAAGTTTGTTTTTCTTCTTCCAATTCATTGATAGAATTGAAATAGCTCCAAAGTTTGTCTTTCTTCTTCCAATTCATTGAAAGAATTGAAATAGCTCCAAAGTTTGTCTTTCTTCTTCCAATTCATTGAAAGAATTGAAATAGCTCCAAAGTTTGTCTTTCTTCTTCCAATTCATTGAAAGAATTGAAATAGCTCCAAAGTTTGTCTTTCTTCTTCCAATTCATTGAAAGAATTGAAATAGCTCCAAAGTTTGTCTTTCTTCTTCCAATTCATTGAAAGAATTGAAATAGCTCCAAAGTTTGTCTTTCTTCTTCCAATTCATTGAAAGAATTGAAAAGCTCCAAAGTTTGTCTTTCTTCTTCCAATTCATTGAAAGAATTGAAAAGCTCCAAAGTTTGTCTTTCTTCTTCCAATTCATTGAAAGAATTGAAATAGCTCCAAAGTTTGTCTTTCTTCTTCCAATTCATTGAAAGAATTGAAATAGCTCCAAAGTTTGTCTTTCTTCTTCCAATTCATTGAAAGAATTGAAAAGCTCCAAAGTTTGTCTTTCTTCTTCCAATTCATTGAAAGAATTGAAATAGCTCAAAAGTTTGTCTTTCTTCTTCCAATTCATTGAAAGAATTGAAATAGCTCAAAAGTTTGTCTTTCTTCTTCCAATTCATTGAAAGAATTGAAATAGCTCCAAAGTTTGTCTTTCTTCTTCCAATTCATTGAAAGAATTGAAATAGCTCCAAAGTTTGTCTTTCTTCTTCCAATTCATTGAAAGAATTGAAATAGCTCCAAAGTTTGTCTTTCTTCTTCCAATTCATTGAAAGAATTAAAATAGCTCCAAAGTTTGTCTTTCTTCTTTCAATTCATTGAAAGAATTGAAATAGCTCCAAAGTTTGTCTTTCTTCTTCCAATTCATTGAAAGAATTGAAAAGCTCCAAAGTTTGTCTTTCTTCTTCCAATTCATTGAAAGAATTGAAAAGCTCCAAAGTTTGTCTTTCTTCTTCCAATTCATTGAAAGAATTGAAATAGCTCCAAAGTTTGTCTTTCTTCTTCCAATTCATTGAAAGAATTGAAATAGCTCCAAAGTTTGTCTTTCTTCTTCCAATTCATTGAAAGAATTGAAATAGCTCCCAAGTTTGTCTTTCTTCTTCCAATTCATTGAAAGAATTGAAATAGCTCCAAAGTTTTTCTTTCTTCTTCCAATTCATTGAAAGAATTGAAATAGCTTCAAAGTTTGTCTTTCTTCTTCCAATTCATTGAAAGATTTGAAATAGCTCGAAAGTTTGTTTTTCTTCTTCCAATTCATTGATTGCTGGAGCCAATAAATTTTTTTTTTTTAAATTAATTTAAAAATTCGCTCTATTCATTCCATAGTGTTTATTCCAGTGCAGTGCCGCAAATTAAGTATCACTGATGATAATAAAAATAACACAAACACATTGTGACTAAG
>NC_088374.1:25554033-25574033 GCF_034508935.2 Berghia stephanieae | reverse complement strand
TGCCTTCATCTTTTTTGGTATTTGTTTTGTTTTCTAAAAATAGTGTTGAGATGGTCTAACTGCAAAACCCCTATATATATATATTAAATAAATAAATCAATCAATAAATAGATGGATGGGATGATAGATAGATAAATAAGAATAATTGAAACTGAGTGAGTAAATTAAACATATGAATGGATGAATGAATAAACAGATAATTAAAGTATGACTGACTCACGAAGTATTTGGTGTCATTGTTTGTAAAGAGAATTCCTACTTTTCACTTGATGATGATGATGATGTGGATCATGATGATGAGGATGATGATGAGGATGATGATGATGAGGATGATGATGATGATGTGGATCATGATGATGAGGATGTTGATGATGAGGATGTTGATGATGAGGATGATGATGATGATGTGGATGATGATGATGATGATGATGTGGATGATGATGATGAGGATGTTGATGATGAGGATTATGATGATGAGGAGGATGATGATGATGATGAGGAGGAGGATGATGATGATGTGGATGATGATGATGATGATGATGAGGAGGAGGAGGATTTCCATGTCAATCTCTACTCTTCTTCATTTCAATCTCTGGCCAGGCTCTGGACAGTAATTTCACCGATGAAAACCGCCATAAATGTGCTGAAGCAGCCAAGCCACTGATCCACGCTGTGGAGGAACTTACAATCTTCACATCCAGCCCTGAGCTGGCCAGCAAACCAGCCAAGATCAGTGCACAGGTAAATCTTTTTTAACCCACTCAATCTTAGAGATTTTTGCTACTTTTCAAAATTGGAAAAAAATGTATTAAAAATGAGCATGTACGTAGATAGTTTATTCAACTATCATTAATATGTAAAAATTAATAACATTAGCTTTGATACTACGCCTATAATTTGTCTGAGAAAAATGTAATAAATAGACATGGGGTAGAAATAACCCTGGTATACTACGGATATTGTCGGTGTTAGGGTGGAGTGAGTTAATATCAGTATCGAAATGCTTCTGGACAGACATCTAAGCTATGGCAGTAAAATGGGAATGGGAATGGGAATGGGAATGGGCTCTCTTCTTTGTGAGAAGATCTTCTGCACTCATTAATAAGATAGGAAGAATTTCATTTATTCATTTTTGAAAATTTACATTGGGTATTGCCATAGACGTATGCATTTATGAAATTAAAAAAGCAAATAAATAATAGAAAGGAAATACAATGTCAATGACATAGAAGTAACCAACAAAAAGCTGAACTGAATACATCTCTCATACCTCCCAAATTCTCATTCTCTCTCTCTTTCCATCTCTCTCTTTCTCTCTTTCTCTCTCTCTTTCTCTCTATTTCACTCACTCCTTCACATAAACACACACACACACACACACACAAACATTCTTCTTCTCTCGTATCACCTTACTTTCGTCCCTTTTTATTCCCTATAATGAAACATAATATATTCACACCCACTGTTCACCCATGGGTACTGTGTGTCCTAATGTCAGTCTGATTGATTCCATTGGTGTTTGTTGAAGAGGAAGAAGAAATTGTCCAAATCAGAGCTTAATTATTCCATGAGAAATGTGTCCAATGTATTTGGTTATGTCAAAGTCATCGTGATACGATGCTGCTGGAAGCTGTATTAACCCTCTCCATACCACCCATAGGAAAATCATCACATTTGTTACGATGCTGCTGGAAGCTGTATTAACCCTCTCCATACCTCCCATAGGAAAATCGTCACATTCGTAACGATGCAATCAACATTTTTCTCATTCTAATTTCTTTTGTAAATCAAAAGATTTGAACAAAAATGTTTGCTATAGTTAAAGTATATTAACACTTTGTTGAAGAGCTCGTTTAGCAGAAAAAAATATGTAAAGCAAGAACCAACAGCTTTTGTGTTTGAGTGAAATAAATCTATTTTTGGAGAGGTTGAGTGTGAAGTTTTGGGGACAATCTGGAAAATGGCAGGTAAGGAGAGAGTTAAGTAATAAACAAAATTGAATACAACAACTTAGAAAAACCCCAACACGGACTGTTTGGGCTCAAAACCCTTCATCAGCTCACAACAAAAACAATCCAAACACAAACACATGACTTTAACAACCAGATAGATGACAGAGAAATATAGAGCACGTCCTTCTGTATTTTGTTTTACTTGTAGCATCCCTGTGTTAAGTCATCATGCGGCTATGTGGGTAGTGGTATAACACTCACTTTCGGATCAGAAGGTCTTGGGTTCGAGCCTCACTCGGCGCATAGTTGAGTCCTTGGAAAAGGCTTACTACTCATTTTCTCTCACCGAGTACTCTGGTGTATAATGAGTACCTGGCCGTCAACAGTGTTGTCTCTGTCCAAAAAAAATTGTAATGTCTAACAGGCGTCATGTCTTGTCCTCCATGTTGAATGTTGCGGTTGGCCAAGGTCCCATTGTAAAGTGCTTTGAGCACATTTTGTGGATATTGTGCTCAATAAAAGCTCAATTTTTTTTTTTAATTCTTTATTTTTTTACATGTAGTGCCGCTGTATAAAGTCATCATGAAAAAAACTGATTGTCTCTTTCCTAATCACCCTTTAGGCCCGCCAAGCCCAGGAGCCCATCCTCCAAGCAGGCCGTGCCATGGCAGAAGGGGCGTGTTCTATGCTGGGAGCGGCCAAACAATTGGCTGTCAACCCCAAAGACCCGCCCACCTACCAATTATACTCTCATCACTCCAAGAGTGTATCAGAAGCCATCAAACGTCTCGTATCCTCTATCAAGTAAGGTTACTCTGTCGGCATCTGTCTTTTAGTTTTTTAGTTTTTTTATGTACAATTTTTAAAATATATTTGTTTTTTATTTGTTATTATTATTATTATTATTATTATTATTATTATTATTATTATTATTATTATTATGTTTAATATCTTAATAATTCTCACTTTGACTCTCCGTGAATTAAAATAATTGAAGATTGTGTTAAAAACTGAGTTTTAATTGTGCAACTTTGTAGTCTTGCCCTTGTGCGTGTAGGACTAAAGAGTCGAGTCCTGGCACAGTAAAGTTGTAGTCCTTTGAATAGGCTATTCACATTGTTTCACTGTACTCAAGTGTAAATAAATACCTGGCTGCTATTGGCATTGTTTCAATTTTAAAACAAAACAAATAGTACCTTACAAACCTCATGTTTCATGTTCAATGTTGCTGTTGTCCTGGGACCCCTTGTAAAGCACTTTGAGCATTTTGAGTAGATATTGTGCTATAGAAATGGTCAAATTTGTTTTTTAATTTTGTTTGTCTTCAGGGACAGTGCTCCAGGCCAACAAGAGTGTGATGGAGCAATCGAACACCTCAACTCTGTCATGAGGGACCTTGACCAGGCATCTCTGTCTGCCATCAGTCAGAACATGCAGCCCCGAGATGAGAAATCCCACAAGGCCTATCAGGAACAGATGATCAACAGTGCCAGAGAGATCCTCGACAGAATCGATGAGATCAGACAAGCGGCTAAAGAGGAACCCCAAAATCTGGGTCACCTGGTGTCGACGGTGTCGTCGTACTTTGAGCCCCTGGCCAAGTCTTCCATTGGATCGGCTTCCAAGACGATGAACTCCAAGCAGCAGATGAATATCCTCGACCTCACCAAGACAGTGACCGAGTCAGCTTTGCAGTTTATGTACGCTTGTAAAGAAGGAGGGGGTAACACTAAAGCGTCGCACACTCACGGCCAGATTGACAATGCAGCTGATGATATGAAAGACGTCTTGCAAGATCTCCTCTCCCTGATGGAAGACCAGGCATCTCAGGCCGGTGTTGTCAACAGCATGATTGACACCATCACCAAAGCCATTGCTAAGACGGATGAGAGGCAAACAGATCGGATGTCCTTCTTTGAAAACTTATCCTTTGTGGACCATCAGACCAACATGGTCAAACTGGCCAAGCAGATTGCCAGAACCACTCAGGACATGATTGGAAAGTCCTCGACCAATCCCAGCCAGCTGGGTGTCCTGGCCAACCAACTTACTCGGGACTATGCCCAGTTGGCCGCAGCGTCAAACGGAGCGGCCATTGCTGCAAATAACGCAGAGACAGGAAACAGAATCATAGGAACAGTTCAGGATTTGGGTAAATCTTGCGTCGAGTTGGTACAAGACGCAGGAAATATTCAATCCAACCCGTCCGATCTCTACGCCAGGAAAGACCTGACCGACCATGCTCGTAGCGTGAATGAAAAAGTCTCCTTCGTCCTGGCAGCTCTCCAGGCAGGTGCTAGAGGAACACAAGCTTGCATCAACGCAGCCAGCACGGTATCCGGCATCATCGGGGATCTGGATACGACCATTATGTTCGCATCGGCGGGTACGCTGAACGATGAGGGGGCGGAGTCGTTTGCCGACCAGAGAGAGAACATCCTGAAGACGGCGAAATCCCTCGTGGAGGACACGAAGACCCTCGTGGCAGGTGCAGCGTCCAACCAGGAACAACTGGCGTCTGCTGCTCAATGTGCTGTCAATACCATCACCAGATTGGCAGATGTGGTCAAACTTGGTGCTGCGTCTTTGGGATCTGACCAGCCAGAAGCACAGGTGAGTGTGGTTCCTTTTATTAATAGGGCTGTTTATTTCTAAAGGTTGTATTACAATTAAAATAAAAATAATAAAAATGATAAGGATGATAATAATAATAATAATAATGGTGATTATTATAATAAATGTTATTATTATTATTACTATTATTATTATTATTATTATTATTATTATTATTATTATTATTATTATTATTATTATTATTATTATTATAAAATGGTTTCTTGCTTGCTTTACAAGTACAGTCAAATTGAAGTGTTGTACATAATTGGGTTAGTTTTTATGTATGGGAGGTTACGAAGTGGTTTGGCATGGCCCCTCACTGGGGAAGTCCTGAAATGTCGCCAGTGGCATGGCCCCTCACTGGGGAAGCCCTGAAATGTCGCCAGTGGCATGGCCCCTCACTGGGGAAGCCCTGAAATGTCGCCAGTGGCATGGCCCCTTACTGGGGAAGGCCTGAAATGTCGCCAGTGGCATGGCCCCTCACTGGGGAAGTCCTGAAATGTCGCCAGTGGCATGGCCCCTCCCTGGGGAAGCCCTGAAATGTCGCCATTATTAGTTCTCTGAAGGACTGGGTACAAAACACTTCCAAGGAGTTTGGAACTGGAAGAGTAGAAGGTAATAAGAAATGAAGTGAGTAGGAAAGTGCCAGAAGACGATAGAGAATATAAACTTTGCGGCAGAGAAGAGGGCTTGAACCCGCGACCTTACTGGTACGACAACTCCGCCTGGCCAGGGAGATTGTGACTCTACTGTATGAGCTATCCACGACCCCAAAAACGTCACTTCAAACCTTAGTCTTATTAGAGCCTTCTCTCCCTGACTTCTTGGAAGTCACGGGTTCAAGCGTAGAAGGTGTGATGTGACAAGTTCAAACAAGACAATCATCTCTCCTCAGGTCCTTCTGATCAACGCTGTCAAAGACGTTGCCTCAGCCCTCAACGACCTCATCAGCGCGACCAAGAATGCATCTGGCAAGGCGGTTAGCGACCCCGCCATGTTGACTCTCAAGGACTCGGCAAAGGTAAGCAAGCAAGTCATTATTGATATGGGCGTAGCACATGCTTAATCATAATATAATAATAATATATTATATTTGTTGAGCGCTCTTCCATATCACGAGGAAGTGCTCAAAGCGCTTTACAGGACCATCAACAATTCAATTAGGAAAATAACCTGTTTTAAAAATTCTGTCAGGAAATTTTATTTATTTATTTATTTATAAATTTTAATTGTTTATTTAGTTAGTTTTTATTTATTTTTTAATTTATTTATTTATTTATTTATTTATTTATTTTTGTATTTATTTATTTGTTTATTTATTTATTTATTTGTTTATTTATTTATTTATTTATTTGTTTATTTATTTATTTATTTATTTGTTTATTTATTTATTTATTTATTTGTTTATTTATTTATTTATTTATTTGTTTATTTATTTATTTATTTATTTGTTTATTTATTTGTTTATTTATTTATTTATTTATTTGTTTATTTATTTGTTTATTTATTTGTTTATTTATTTATTTATTTATTTGTTTATTTATTTATTTATTTGTTTATTTATTTATTTATTTGTTTATTTATTTATTTATTTATTTATTTGTTTATTTATTTATTTATTTATTTATTTGTTTATTTATTTATTTATTTTTGTATTTATTTATTTGTTTATTTATTTATTTATTTTTGTATTTATTTATTTATTTATTTGTTTATTTATTTATTTATTTGTTTATTTATTTATTTATTTATTTTTATTTTTTTTTTAAATTTACTTTCATCATTTTGCCCTCTCGACCCTGGTGTAAATGGTATATGGACACCCATTGTGTGTGTGTAGAATCAATGTAGAAATGATTCACACATTTGATAGATAACAGGTGCATTCATCACTGAAAACAGCTTAATCAATCAGACATGAAATTAAACTCTGAATCTTCCTTGAATGTCCACACACTTTCACCCATGAAGATTTTGACATGACATTTACCTCTGTCATAACTTCATCAAATCTCTAGATATTTTCTTAGAATCTTGTTTATATCATTTGTCATTATGGTTGATTTTTTTTATTTTTTAATTTTGATTTTAAATTACATTTTACAAAATGTTTGTTTTGGTCCAGCCACTGTTTCTTAGTTTCAATCTATGGATATTATTGATTTAGAAGTTTATTACTTCGGATTAGAACGGTTGCCATGACAAACAGAGGCAGTGCACAAAGGTCACAGGGTAAAGCGTAAGAGAAGAACGAAAAGCGGAAGAAACAAAAACAAAAAGATAATTTGATTGTCAAGAGTTCAATTCATGGTAGGTCACATGGTGTAAATGTAGTCCAGGAAATTATTTTGACAAAAATACACAACACTAAATTAGTTCCTCCCAACAAATTCATTTCCTTTTTTATTTTGTTTTTTTTTTTTTGGTTTGTTTTGTCTTAAGTTTTCCTAAAAAGATTTGAGTGATGTGATTAAAAAAAAAATTTTGGGTTATGTTTTTTCATAAATTGACAAACTATCTAAAAGAGACTGTGGATTACTGGTTGCAAACCATGAATCTGTGAAATTGTAGATGCATCAACCACTCCAATAAAACCTTATAGTTCTATTCACAAGACATGAAATACGTGATACCATTTAAGGATTATTACCATTTTTATGAAGGAGGCGAGGTGACTGAATGGTTAAGGCAATGCATTGTGACTTGAAAGGTCCCAGGTTCAAGCCCCACTTCAGGCACTTTTGTTTTTCACTCCTTCGGCAAGATTATTCACCCTTATTTTGCTCATTCTTGCACAACAAAGGTGATTTCTCTTGAAGTGACACATTTGTTCCATGGACATCCAGAATGCCTCTATACATGCCGCAAGGAAGGGCCTAATTTATAGTAAAAAATTATTTAAAAATTTTTTTTGAGGGATGTTGTTTTCTTTAAAAAGGCCAACTTGATGTCAGGAAAATATGAAATGAAGTCAATCCAGTTTAAAACATTCAAACAAAAATCCTGTCAGGTCTCAAGTATTTGAGCTTCATTACAATATGTAAATCATGAACAAGTTAGCTCATTAGAATTTTGAGTTGTACAACAATATATGCAAATTATGGGACACACACACGACATACACGTACACAACATACACACATACACGCACACACATGCTACAGATAAAAAATTCCCACTCTATTAACCCTGGCATGGTGTGCCACTCATTGTTAATGTTGTCTTATTTGTTTTGTATGGTGTAACAGTTTGGCAACCATGCACACTTTTCAATAATTTTGTATGGTGTAACGTTTTGGTAACCACACACTTTTTCTTTATTCACTACTCTTCAAACTTTTCTGAATCCCAGTATATTTACTGTAACTTTTTCACAACCGCAAACTTATTTCTTTGTTTTGTGTAATTTTTTCGGGGCAACAAGGGCAGATTATCAGTCATCAGGGATAAGCAAAATTATGTTATGTAAATCACATAAAATTGAATCGTTTGGTAATCACTCAGGGTTTGTTTTTTGTTTGTTTTTTTTTTTTTGTTTTTTTTTTTGGGGGGGGGGGGGGGGGGGGGGGGGGGGATTGTGTGTTTTATTTTTGTTGTTTTTGTATGTTGTAAAGAAATCCATTGGGAAATGATTTCCATGCATTGGTTTCTAGGTTGAATAGGCTTGGGAAAGGAGAAGGCGAAATTGTGTTTGAATGTTTGTAGATTTGTATATAATAAAAGTTTGAAGTCCACCCCCAACCTATTCCAAGAATTCCACACATTTTGCTGCCCGACTCAGTCTTCAAATAGTCCATTAGGATTTGTGCTTGTGCCTTTTTCGGTTTATTTTATCTTATTTTATTTATTTATCTATATTTTTTTTCTATCTCTTATTTTAGTCTTGTTTTTAAAAGAATTATTTAAGAGAAATTTAATTTTTTTATTACTTAGTATTTTATTGTTTTTTATTTTGACCTCTCCCCTCCCCCCCCGCCCTTCCTCCACTCCCTCGTTGCTCGTTCGTTGTATGATTATTTCTTTTCCCTCTGTCTATAAAGAAATAATTTTCTGTAACACCTTTTTTATTTCCTACCATGAAAATGCCCACTAATTTGTCATTTAAAGTTAAAATTAAGGAGAAAATAAAATTAATTTTTGTTTTCCATCAATCTTCATTTTTCCAGTGGTGACCTTTGCCCAGCGGTGACCTTTGTGCATGTCTTGTCATGTCAGCACGGCTTATGCCATTATCTATCATTACTGTAGTCGCCAATGCTTTTTGGAAATACTTACTTAGACTTGACCGAAACTTTTGCTTTTTGTAGTATGGTAGATAATACCCAGAAATTGGTTGCTTGAAGTGACCATAGACCAAAATTGGGGGACTGAGATGACATCAGCCACCATTTTGACATCTGTGTAATTGGGTGACTCATGGAACACAATAGAGTTGAGACTTCATCGCTATTGAAAAGTTCTACTGCAAAAATGGAAAACAAATCTGGAGCCGTGCATTTTTTATGTTTAAGTACATGAGTCATTTAGAGCACTTGTGGAAAGCTCCGACTTACATCCAGAGTACATCAATTTTGCATCCAATTTTAATGTTTAAGTACATGAGTCATTTAGAGCACTTGTGGAAAGCTCAGAGTTACATCCAGAATACATCAATTTTGCATCCATTTTTTATGTTTAAGTACATGAGTCATTTAGAGCACTTGTGGAAAGCTCCGACTTACATCCAGAGTACATCAATTTTGCATCCAATTTTAAAATGTCCCAAGTATTTCACCTAATGAGAGATTTTTCATCCAAGCTTTTCGCTGAATTTATGATTTTCTATTTTCCATTTTGGACACGGATTTGAAGTTACACTTATTTTTCATTCTAAGAATTGAATATCGCTAGTTTTACTTTGTTTCCATTTAAAAAGACTTATTTTTAAATTCCTTATCATGTTGGTAAAAATCAACAACTGGAAATGGGAGTGTAAGCAACAGTTTGTTGTCATGAATCGAATCGTCATCAGTTTAAAGGAAAATTATAAGTTTTGAGTTGATAGCCGTATTAAAAAGAATCAAATCGACAAATCGCGGGTTGATATTTTGTGTAAGGAAAGAAGACGACATTTGATTTCCTGGTTTTCCTTGGGGAGACGGCATTTGATTTGGAATTGAAATCTGTTACTGGACATCACACAATGCAAAGGTGAGTTTTTTTAAAAAAAAGGATTTAAAGAAAAAAAATCTATATAAAAGTAATGGAAGTTGTCTTTAATCATTTACATACAATAAACGATGTCTAAGTCATGTGACATGAAAGCTTTACAAATTTTATTTGAGAGAGAGAGAGAGAGAGAGAGAGAGAGAGAGAGAGAGAGAGAGAGAGAGAGAGAGAGAGAGAGAGAGAGAGAGAGAGAGAGAGAGTCATGTAGTTTTCGGAGTGCTTTTTAAAAGTTGGACAAAATGAATGCCTCTTCAAACCGTCCTACATCATTTATAGAAAAAAAAATTATTTGTGATGGGTGATTTCCATTATTTTTATAGTTTAAAAAAAAAAACCTATAAAAATAATGGAAATCACCCATCACAAATCATTATTTTTATAAACATCTCATGATTCGATTTGGTGGATTCGAATCAAATCCCATTTTAAGTGTCTTTACATTGTTTCTTCAATAATCTCTTGGAATATTCTAGAACGTTAAAATTTATTTTTAAAATGGAATTGAAAAATAGTTTTTATTCATCAATTCTCTTCAAATTTTGGCATTGAGAAGGGAAAAGGGAGACAATCTAACACTGGTTTATTTGTCACTTAAAGATACTGAAATGCAGTATAATTCTCTTGTCACTATGACGACACTGACATTGGATGGTTGGTGTACATGGGATGATGACTGGCATGTGCAGCAATGCAACACAATTCATTATCGTTTACAAAACTTCATCTTTTCCATGTCAGACTATTTAAAAAAGAGACATTTTCTACTTGAATGATTCATTGTCATTAAAATTACATTCTAAAAACATTTCAAGGGGTCTACCCCCTCTCCCCTTTTAAAATACATTTCTAATAGTAGGCTTTTTATATTTCTAATTGTACATGTTATTTGTCAACAATTTCTTTTGTGTGTGTGTGGTAAATTAGGAAGGGAAATTGAGGAAATAAAATCCCAGAGCCAATAATTCAAGTCGCATGCATCCAAGTTGTGGCCACCCTTAGTCTAGATATAGTCGTGTATTATCCTCACCGTAAATATCATGAATTTGTCCCTCTCTTGATTGAATTCTCACCAATTCCCCCCTGGGCCCCTCCCACTGCCACACTCTCATTCACTTGTCTGTCTGACTTGTGGAGATGGAGAGTGGAGTAGAACAGGAACGCATGGTTTGCTGTGTTGTTACTTGATTCGTACTAACTAACACTCTCTCAAGTCTCATTACTAATAGCACTTAGCACTTTACAACAACAACACGTGACCAGAAATTGGAGCGGGAACTAAAAAAAAAGAAGAGGAAAAAGAATGAAATTTAATGATAAAAACAAACATGAAATGTAATAAAGCAAAAGAGTAAATAGAACAGCTGCGAATACCAACACACAGAACGTTTTGGGCTCAAAACCCTTCTTCAGCTGATAACAAAAACGATGGAAACATTAAAGAACTTAAAATCCAGACATACAACGAGAAGTATTGGGTCCATCTAGGTCTTGTCTTGTCTGTAAGTCTTAGTCAATAGTGGAACATGTAGGTGAATTGTAGGCGGAGAATTAATGATGATGATGGCTAGGATCTTTGATGAAGTAAGAATTATTGTCTTCACTCTGAATGTCTGATGACATGCTGGAGAAATAGTAAGCTACACCCAATATAATGAAAACAATCTGGAAAAAAAAAGAAAGATGAAAATAACATTCTGATGTAATACGATCAGTTATGGAATACTGTAATGTGCATATATTTGTTAGACAGACAAAATAGAAAAGATTTTTGACATGTCAATGTATGAGGACAACAAGTCTGGTTGGATCCATGAAATTCACACGTCCCCAATTTCAGCAGATAATGTGCCCAGAGCGTCTGTCCAGGAAGAATAACTTGTGCTTTAGTAACGATCAATGTTAAATTTCGATAAAGATTTGAACAACTGTGTATGAAAGGTGTCAGACAAAGCAAGAAAGTAAAAAAACCCATCCCAAATAATCAGTCGACCTCGATTGGGGATCGAACCTCAGACCTTCTGATTACTGGTCAGACGTGCTACCATTACACCATAAAGGCTCCCGGGAGTCATGAATAATGTCAGGATTACAGTCATCATCGTACACACAATTGAATACCTTTAGAGTCATGAATAATGTCAGGATTACAGTCATCATTGTACACACAATTGAATACCGTTAGAGTCATGAATAATGTCAGGATTACAGTCATCATCGTACACACAAATGAATACCTTTATGAGACATTAATAATGTCAGGATTACAGTCATCATTATATTCAAGCTACTTATGATCATTTACTGATCCATAGGGAATAACATAGAAAACGCTTCTCAAGATATCAAGCAGTTTTTTAAAAAGTTTATGTCGTCCTTCAGAGCCGTTGGGCCCATGGAGCTGGAGTTTACCCAGTTTCTGTGGCATGAAACGGACAATAGCAAATTGCTTGCTACCCTTTGGATAGTTCAATAGTCTATTGAAAAGTACTTTCCACCAGATCTAACACCCAGCTGCCCAATCACTACCGGGTGAATAGGCGTCAGACAGCACCCGGGATCAATCTCGGTCCCTTTGCATGTAAAGAGAAAGCTCTACCAACTGAGCTATCGGGACCCCCTCCTTTCTTAGTTTATGTCAATGGGAATTTGATAAAAGAAGGGGGAAAAAATATTTGAGAAATATCATCATGTATTTATATATGTGTTGTTTGATAAAATCAAACTTACAAAACTACAAACTCAAAACAAAACATGAGCAACACTTACTTGGGGCAGTTTTCCCATAATTTGTACAGTAAAAAATTGTTAATTTTATTGTCACCAAAAATAGATAGTTTTTACAAATAATTCTATATATTTTCTCTCCTATGTTCATTTTCAGATGACGAGGGAGTTCCACCGGTTCAACCCAGCAGAAGTTCGTTTTCTATGCGACATCCCAGTGGCTGTTTAGACAGAAATATCTGGAGGCATCTTGAGTTTGGAACAAAACATTGAAATATCTGGAGGCATCTTGAGTTTGGAACAAAACATGGAATCATTTTATGATGAACACAACTAGAACTGTCAGCTCAGGCAGGATAAAATAAAAAAAAGATTGATGATTGTTTGAAAGATGATTTTTCATGAGTACAAGCTGCCATTTTGTTTTTGTCCCTAATGTTCTGGGGAAGTTGATAGAAGTTGTGACAGACTGTAAAACAATATTGAACAAAAATGAACACAACAGCTTTGAAAAATGAGAAAATACCAAATATGGAATTATTTGCCCTCAAAACCCATCTTGAACCAGGAACAGAAACAGTAAAAACTATAAATGAAATCAAGCCCTATTCAGACTGACCCGATGACAAGAGGAATATTTGGCAAGTCTTGTCAAAATGTCTTAGAGCCAGGTCTTGTCTTCTTACAGACATTTCGTTCTATTCATTTTTGTTCAAAATTTTTTACCGTTCTGGGACAGACGTCACAGAGATATGGTTTTTCTTTCACACCCAGAAAGCACCCAATTTGATTTTCTCAGATGCGCTTTATGACTGTGAGCAAGACACATTGCCATGCTGCTCTCTGGCAGCCCAGATTGGTTTTTGATGACATGAAACTGATGTTGGGTCTAATTTTCGTCTAAAGTTTACAGGGATTTTCTGTCCCCTTGGCAGTGATTTAGTCTCGGGTTTTAGTGATCTACGTCTGATGAAATATACTTTCATCACTGTCTTATCTCAAAGCTTGGTGGAAACATTTCGTCATTTCGTGGTAAAGAAACTAATTTAAGCTTTGGTGCCATGTGGCTGTATGGGTGGTAGGAGCTTCCATCAAACCATGAAATATGTCAAACTGAGATACGTAAGAAATTCAGTACCTCACACGTATGCATAGCATTTATTTACACCATGATCGTTTACAATTGTTGTGTGTAAATGACCTCAGTTGTGTTGTGGAAGTCACCTCAGTTGTGTTGTGGAAGTGACCTCAGTTGTGTTGTGTAAGTGACCTCAGTTGTGTTGTGTAAGTGACCTCAGTTGTGTTGTGTAAGTGACCTCAGTTGTGTTGTGTAAGTGACCTCAGTTGTGTTGTGGAAGTGACCTCAGTTGTGTTGTGGAAGTGACCTCAGTTGTGTTGTGTAAGTGACCTCAGTTGTGTTGTGGAAGTGACCTCAGTTGTGTTGTGGAAGTGACCTCAGTTGTGTTGTGTAAGTGACCTCAGTTGTGTTGTGTGGAAGTGACCTCAGTTGTGTTGTGTGGAAGTGACCTCAGTTGTGTTGTGGAAGTGACCTCAGTTGTGTTGTGGAAGTGACCTCAGTTGTGTTGTGGAAGTGACCTCAGTTGTGTTGTGGAAGTGACCTCAGTTGTGTTGTGTAAGTGACCTCAGTTGTGTTGTGTGGAAGTGACCTCAGTTGTGTTGTGGAAGTGACCTCAGTTGTGTTGTGGAAGTGACCTCAGTTGTGTTGTGGAAGTGACCTCAGTTGTGTTGTGGAAGTGACCTCAGTTGTGTTGTGTAAGTGACCTCAGTTGTGTTGTGTAAGTGACCTCAGTTGTGTTGTGTGTAAATGACCTCAGTTGTGTTGTGGAAGTCAAGTTCACATCATTTTCACTTTAGAGCTTCATTTAGTTTTTGTCTAAATCTCAGGTTTCCAAAGCTGATGTAAGTTGTGTGTGTAATTTTTAAAATTGTTTTATCATTCTTTTGAATGAATTTTACTCCCCTGGCAAGAGTCGTGTAGAAATACTATGGCCATTCAAGTGCCTTCCATCTCATGTCTATTATCCAGTTTTGTTTGGCCCATTTCAGGAGTTCATTTTTAGGTTAGGTTTTTTTGGTTTGTTTTTTTTTTAAATTTAATTTTTTATGGACACTTTTATATCAAATAATTAATAGAGTTATCTTTCTTTTACTAAAGTTGATGTCATGCTCTTCAATAATTGTCCCCCCCCCCCCCCCCCCCCCCCCCCCCCCTTCTGTTTTTGAACATAGATTTATTTATTTATTCATTTTTAAATTTATTTATTCATTTATTTATTAATTAATTTTAGAATCATTTTGAATTCTTTTTCTATACGTTTTAACGTTTTGGATACAAAGAAAATGACATGACGTCACGATACAAGAATCTTTTCCAAATTTACTCTGAATTAAAACAAGGAATAACATTTCTTGTCCTTGCTGTTTTTCTTGCTTTACATTCAGTAGTGCTTTGGTAGCTGGGTCAGTTAAATCTGGTGGAAAGTACTTTGCGATAGACCAGGGCCCTACCCAAATGGCAGCAAGCAATTGCTATTGTCCAATTCATGCTCTATAGACCGGGATAAACTCTGGCTCCATTAAGTAAATTTTCCTCCTTGGCAATTGACACTGGGCATTTGATGGCTGTTTAGTTTATTTATGTGTGAAATATTCTTCTATATGATCTTGTGTGTAGGTTGACGTGTGTATGGCTCTGGATGTACACATTGGTTGTCATTTGACCATCTCAGTGGCAATTGACACTGGGCATTTGATGGCTGTTTAGTTTATTTATGTGTGAAATATTCTTCTATATGCGGGTGGTTGGATGGGAGCATCACCCTTGAATCATATACCTATGATGTTCGCATGGGTGTACGATCCGATAGTGATGTCGTTTCTTCTTCTCTTTACTAGCCTATCCTGCTTCTTTGGTTTGTGATTGTATTTTTGACAGGGGATATTTTTTTTTCTGTAAATCTTCTGCCTGTTTGTTCTTGGTTATTTATAATTTAGCTTATGATATCTTTAGGTTATGATTTTGATTGACATTTGTACTATTTTTGTTAGATTGCTTGTTTTTTTGTTTCAGCGGTCTCTTATATAACCTCAATTGTGTTGGAAGAGACCTAAAGCAACAAACAAAAAAAAATATTCTTCTATATGATCTTGTGTGTATGGCTCTGGATGTACACATTGGTTGTCATTTGACCATCTCAGTGGCAATTGACACTGGGCATTTGATGGCTGTTTAGTTTATTTATGTGTGAAATATTCTTCTATATGATCTTGTGTTTAGGCTCTGGATGTACACATTGGTTGTCATTTGACCATCTCAGTGTTATCATGCTATCATTTTGTCGTCAATATATAAGTCTATCATCAATTTTATATGATTTTTAAAAAGATTTTCGTAACATAATTTGATAAATGCAATTTATGATTGATAATACCCACAATGGCATTGGAAAAGATTTTGGAAATTAGCCCTAACATAATTTGATAAATGCAATTTATGATTTATAATACCCACAAAGGCATTGGAAAAGATTTTGGAAATGAGCCATAACATAATTTGATAAATGCAATTTATGATTTATAATACCCACAATGGCATTGGAAAAGATTTTGGAAATGAGCCATAACATAATTTGATAAATGCAATTTATGATTGATAATACCCACAATGGCATTGGAAAAGATTTTGGAAATTAGCCCAGCCCATTTTTCCAAATTTGATAAGTCTTTTAGAAGAGAATCATTAGAAAATGTCAATTGATCACTTTTTCATTGTTGCACAACACAGTCATAGTCATAGCAAACTGATGACCTTCTCGCATGGGCATTGTTGAATTACCTGCCAACCGAAAGTTTACCTCAGGACTGTACTGGAGTGTTAACATCTACAACAATTTTGTTAGGTGTGAATTTCTTGAGGGTGACAAATAAATACTAGAATGGACATGAGGTGGAAGCTTTAATTGAAGTTAACAAAGACAGATGATGCGGATGTTTCGGGTTTCCCCTTTGTCAGCAAAACACAATGAATGATGACTAAAGACGAATGAGAGAACTCATCAAAATATGAAGGCATTTTTTTTACAAAAACAACAAAGCCTGAGCTGTGTCCTGTGTCAGTTGATTTGGCAAGGGAATTACTTGTAATATTTGACTCAGTTGATTTGGCAAGGGAATTACTTGTAATATTTGACTCAGTTGATTTGGCAAGGGAATTACATGTAATATTTGACTCCGTTGATTTGGCAAGGGAATTACTTGTTATATTTGACTCAGTTGATTTGGCAAGGGAATTACGTAATATTTGACTCAGTTGATTTGACAAGGGAATTACTTGTAATATTTGACTCAGTTGATTTGGCAAGGGTATTACATGTAATATTTGACTCCGTTGATTTGGCAAGGGAATTACGTAATATTTGACTCAGTTGATTTGGCAAGGGAATTACATGTAATATTTGACTCCGTTGATTTGGCAAGGGAATTACATGTAATATTTGACTCCATTGATTTGGCAAGGGAATTACATGTAATATTTGACTCCATTGATTTGGCAAGGGAATTACTTGTAATATTTGACTCAGTTGATTTGGCAAGAGAATTACTTGTAATATTTGACTCAGTTGGGAATTACTTGTAATATTTGACTCAGTTGATTTGGCAAGGGAATTACTTGTAATATTTGACTCAGTTGATTTGGCAAGGGAATTACGTAATATTTGACTCAGTTGGGAATTACTTGTAATATTTGACTCCGTTGATTTGGCAAGGGAATTACTTGTAATATTTGACTCCGTTGATTTGGCAAGGGAATTACTTGTAATATTTGACTCCGTTGATTTGGCAAGGGAATTACTTGTAATATTTGACTCAGTTGATTTGGCAAGGGAATTACGTAATATTTGACTCAGTTGATTTGACAAGGGAATTACTTGTAATATTTGACTCAGTTGATTTGGCAAGGGAATTACGTAATATTTGACTCAGTTGATTTGACAAGGGAATTACATGTAATATTTGACTCCGTTGATTTGGCAAGGGAATTACATGTAATATTTGACTCCGTTGATTTGGCAAGGGAATTACGTAATATTTGACTCAGTTGATTTGGCAAGAGAATTACTTGTAATATTTGACTCAGTTGATTTGGCAAGAGAATTACTTGTAGTATTTGACTCCGTTGGGAATTACTTGTAATATTTGACTCCGTTGATTTGGCAAGGGAATTACTTGTAATATTATGTTTCATTGAGATGCACATATAGACTCATTGGCTAATTTCTATATATTTTATTCATCTTTATCTTCTCAATAATAATATCTACTTTTTTATGATATTAAAAAAAATTAATTGATATTTTTGAAACGTTTATATTTTAAAAAAGCTTTTTGAATTTTGTTTTTTCAAGTATCACTCAGCAGGATTTTGTAATTTTATCATTTCTTTGTACAATCCACAAAAAATTATCGATTTAATTTATTGAAAAAGTGTTGCTTTGTAGTCTTGTATTATAAGAAACTGGGCATGGCTAGTATTATTATTATTATTATTATTATTATTATTATTATTATTATTATTATTATTATTATTATTATTATTATTATTATTATTATTATATTATTATTATTATTATTATTATTATTATTATTATTATTATTATTATTATTATTATTATTATTATTATTATTATTATTATTATTATTATTATTATTATTATTATTATTATTATTATTATTATTATTATTATTATTATTATTATTTTATTATTATTATTATTATTATATTATTATTATTATTTATTATTATTATTATTATATTATTATTATTATTATTATATTATTATTATTATTATTATTATTATTATTATTATTATTATTATTTATTATTATTATTATTATTATTATTATTATTATTATTATTATTATTATTATTATTGGTTCGATCAATTTTACATAATATATACATTGTTGTCTTAATGTCCATATATTGAAATACTGTTGTTGTTGTCGTTGTCGTTGTTGTTGTTGTTGTCGTCGTTGTTGTTGTTGTTGTTGTTGTTGTTAAATATATCATATAGAAATTATTCCTTAAAGTTATCTGTTATTATTTATTATGTCTCGTAGACTAAAACAAATGCAAATTCGTTTTAAAATTTACCATTGAAAATTGATGCTGGATTATTGCATCATATGACAGCCATTTTAGCTGCTTTAACCAATATTCAATTTTCCTTCTTCTTGGTTTCTTTTGTAAATAGAAAAGCTGACTTTTCACCGATACGTGATATGGATGAAAACCGTTGAAAAACAAGTCATTGTTTAAAAACAAGTCATTGGTTTGGATTGTATTTCCTCCAGAGTTTAATTTTTTTTAATTTCAAAAATAAAAAATATAGAGGGATTAAAAAATGTTTTTTAAATCTCGTTTTATTCAGAAATGACTTTATAACCAAATTGAATCACGCCGTTCATTTTTAGATTTAAAATGATAATTAATATCAGGATTATTGGTGAATTCATTCGTTTTGTAAAAGTTTAGATTGGTCGTGAAAATGGGATGGGAACATTCTAACAAAGGGTAGTATTAGCGTGGTTTTAGAAGGGATTAACATTTTGGTCTAAAACTGAAAGTATGTCTTGAGTGTAATGAATAAAAAGTCCATTATTCTCAAAACAGAAACATGCATGACTCATGCTCTACAGATCAACGTGGGATTTGTGGCGGCGATGAAGTTGTGACAAATCTGGATTTGCATTTAACCAAATATTGCAGTTATCCAGTATGAAATTAATCTATTGTCTTGATAAATCAGTGTCTATTGTTACCTCTGTCTGTCATAGTCTATAGTAAAGTGATTAAAGTTGTTGATATATATTCTCTATACGTCTCTCTTGTTTTCTTTTTTTTTTGTTTTTGTTTGTTTGTCTTTATTTATTTATTTATTTTTTTTTTTTAAATGTGAAAACCAATTATAAAAAGATAATTTTAGAAAATTGCATTTCAAAGGTTGTCGGAATTGCATAATCGTGACTTTGTATTGGTGTGAATCCAGCCAAAACAAACCAACCAGACAAACTAATAGATAATGGTATTGGTGAGACCTTCTTTCATTTCCAATTTGAACGAGTTTTTGTTGTTGTTTTTTTTGTCTTGTCTTTTTTATTTCTCAGACCCTTGTTATTATTAGAAATGAAATCTAGCCCTGGGGTCTTTTGACTGCCTTTCTATTTACTATGGCTGATCTGATCTCGAGCAAGTATTGCAAGTGCTGTAAAATTCTTTAAAACAAACACAAACTAAATCGAGACAGAGATCCAACGGACTGCATTGAATCGTGGATGTCTTAATAATATGATAGAATCAGCCAATGCTTGCTCCATCTGCAAACATTCTAGGACTCAGAAGAATAAGCCCACCAGCAACTGCCCGACACAAATGTGACCCACCGTGTCGAAACAGTGTTATGTCGGGATGACCTAAAT
>NC_088374.1:25511533-25549033 GCF_034508935.2 Berghia stephanieae | reverse complement strand
GACAGGTGTGTTTTCACCTTTTATTCATCCACACTTCATTTGTTTTTGTTTTGATTTTGTTTTGTTTTTTCTTCTCTGTCTCTATGTCTTTCCACCCACCAACTGTTTCACTTTCGTTTGTTTTTTTTTTCATTCTTCCTGTAGTGAGGACTGAATGAATGAATATCCTAACACACCCTTTGTATTTTTGGTTGCTCGAGTGATTTTTGTTCCAAACCCTCTAGTCATTTTCAATTTAAAATAAAAAATATTAAACAGAATGATAAACAAAAAAAAAAGGAAGTGAAACAAAACATCAAACAGAAATGGAGCCAGCTTTTTTTGTATTTTATTTTGAAATATTTCATATCTGATGTGATCTGAAATATAATTATAATAAATATTTTTAAAAAACAATAACACTTTCAGTACTACGGTTTTATTCACACCCCCCCCCCCCCCCCCCCCCCCCCCCTTCTTCCAAAAAAAAAAAAAACAATAATAGCAGAAAACACAAAACTCCCCAACTCCACACACAAAAAAAAAAAGAACAAAAAAAAAGTCAAACAAACCAAACCAAGTTGGTAGATGTAAGGATAGCTATACTTACTATACATAACACATGCTCATTGAGTTGTAATCAAGAACACGAGTTGGTAGATGTAAGGATAACTATACTTACTATACATAACACATGCTCATTGAGTTGTAATCAAGAACACGAGTTGGTAGATGTAAGGATAGCTATACTTACTATACATAACACACGCTCATTGAGTTGTAATGAAGAACACGAGTTGGTAGATGTAAGGATAGCTATACTTACTATACATAACACACGCTCATTGAGTTGTAATGAAGAACACGAGTTGGTAGATGTAAGGATAGCTATACTTACTATACATAACACACGCTCATTGAGTTGTAATGAAGAACACGAGTTGGTAGATGTAAGGATAGCTATACTTACTATACATAACACACGCTCATTGAGTTGTAATGAAGAACACGAGTTGGTAGATGTAAGGATAGCTATACTTACTATACATAACACACGCTCATTGAGTTGTAATGAAGAACACGAGTTGGTAGATGTAAGGATAGCTATACTTACTATACATAACACACGCTCATTGAGTTGTAATGAAGAACACGAGTTGGTAGATGTAAGGATAGCTATACTTACTATACATAACACACGCTCATTGAGTTGTAATGAAGAACACGAGTTGGTAGATGTAAGGATAGCTATACTTACTATACATAACACACGCTCATTGAGTTGTAATGAAGAACACGAGTTGGTAGATGTAAGGATAGCTATACTTACTATACATAACACACGCTCATTGAGTTGTAATGAAGAACACGAGTTGGTAGATGTAAGGATAGCTATACTTACTATACATAACACACGCTCATTGAGTTGTAATGAAGAACACGAGTTGGTAGATGTAAGGATAGCTATACTTACTATACATAACACACGCTCATTGAGTTGTAATGAAGAACACGAGTTGGTAGATGTAAGGATAGCTATACTTACTATACATAACACACGCTCATTGAGTTGTAATGAAGAACACGAGTTGGTAGATGTAAGGATAGCTATACTTACTATACATAACACACGCTCATTGAGTTGTAATGAAGAACACGAGTTGGTAGATGTAAGGATAGCTATACTTACTATACATAACACACGCTCATTGAGTTGTAATGAAGAACACGAGTTGGTAGATGTAAGGATAGCTATACTTACTATACATAACACACGCTCATTGAGTTGTAATGAAGAACACGAGTTGGTAGATGTAAGGATAACTATACTTACTATACATAACACACGCTCATTGAGTTGTAATGAAGAACACGAGTTGGTAGATGTAAGGATAGCTATACTTACTATACATAACACACGCTCATTGAGTTGTAATGAAGAACACGAGTTGGTAGATGTAAGGATAGCTATACTTACTATACATAACACACGCTCATTGAGTTGTAATGAAGAACACGAGTTGGTAGATGTAAGGATAGCTATACTTACTATACATAACACACGCTCATTGAGTTGTAATGAAGAACACGAGTTGGTAGATGTAAGGATAGCTATACTTACTATACATAACACACGCTCATTGAGTTGTAATGAAGAACACGAGTTGGTAGATGTAAGGATAGCTATACTTACTATACATAACACACGCTCATTGAGTTGTAATGAAGAACACGAGTTGGTAGATGTAAGGATAACTATACTTACTATACATAACACACGCTCATTGAGTTGTAATGAAGAACACGAGTTGGTAGATGTAAGGATAGCTATACTTACTATACATAACACACGCTCATTGAGTTGTAATGAAGAACACGAGTTGGTAGATGTAAGGATAACTATACTTACTATACATAACACACGCTCATTGAGTTGTAATGAAGAACACGAGTTGGTAGATGTAAGGATAGCTATACTTACTATACATAACACACGCTCATTGAGTTGTAATGAAGAACACGAGTTGGTAGATGTAAGGATAACTATACTTACTATACATAACACACGCTCATTGAGTTGTAATGAAGAACACGAGTTGGTAGATGTAAGGATAGCTATACTTACTATACATAACACACGCTCATTGAGTTGTAATGAAGAACACGAGTTGGTAGATGTAAGGATAGCTATACTTACTATACATAACACACGCTCATTGAGTTGTAATGAAGAACACGAGTTGGTAGATGTAAGGATAACTATACTTACTATACATAACACACGCTCATTGAGTTGTAATGAAGAACACGAGTTGGTAGATGTAAGGATAACTATACTTACTATACATAACACACGCTCATTGAGTTGTAATGAAGAACACGAGTTGGTAGATGTAAAGATAACTATACTTACTATACATAACACACGCTCATTGAGTTGTAATGAAGAACACGAGTTGGTAGATGTAAGGATAACTATACTTACTATACATAACACACGCTCATTGAGTTGTAATGAAGAACACGAGTTGGTAGATGTAAGGATAACTATACTTACTATACATAACACACGCTCATTGAGTTGTAATGAAGAACACGAGTTGGTAGATGTAAGGATAACTATACTTACTATACATAACACACGCTCATTGAGTTGTAATGAAGAACACGAGTTGGTAGATGTAAGGATAACTATACTTACTATACATAACACACGCTCATTGAGTTGTAATGAGAAACACGAGTTGGTAGATGTAAGGATAACTATACTTACTATACATAACACACGCTCATTGAGTTGTAATGAAGAACACGAGTTGGTAGATGTAAGGATAACTATACTTACTATACATAACACACGTTCATTGAGTTGTAATCAAGAACACGAGTTGGTAGATGTAAGGATAACTATACTTACTATACATAACACACGTTCATTGAGTTGTAATCAAGAACACGAGTGACTGCTAACTGTCTGTGTTGAACCTCACATCATAACAACACAACAATGGCACTTTGGTTCTGAATACCTCATTTTCAAATGATTGACTCCATTATTTGGTTTGATTTGAATTTAAAAGAATAAAAGAAATATGAGTAGCATCCAGGACATGTTACTAACTACACACTTTTCTCAAAATACAATCGGCCAACTTGTTGTGTGTTGAGGAATTTTGAATTAAAATTCTAATATTTCGGTTTCTTTATTTTGGTTTTTAAATCCAAATTTTAAAACACCACTACTACTACTACTACTACTACTACTACTACTACTACTACTACTACTACTACTACTACTACTACTACTACTACTACTACTACTACTACTACTACTACTACTACTACTACTACTACAATTACTACTACTACTACTACAATTACTACTACTACTACTATACTACTACTACTACTATACTACTACTACTACTACTACTACTAACTACTACTACTACTACTACTACTACTACTACTACAATTACACACTACTACTACTATACAATACTACTACTACTACTACTACTACTACTACTACTACTACTACTATTCTACTACTACTACATTACACTACTACTACTACTACTACTACTACTACTATTATTATTACTATTACTACTACTACTACTACAACTACTTATCCTCTTGGTACTTCAGTTACAAACGAGGGTTGTTAAGTCTAGTTTACATGTTATTTTATGGATGCTTTTATAATCAGTATTTCATTTCAGTTCATTAAAAATATAAAATATCTAATCCTATATTCTGACGCCATTTTCATCCACACCTCCGTGAAGACGTCTTGCACATTCATCATTATTTAGACTTTCACCCCCCTTTATTTTTTTTTTTCTGTTCATCTTATCTAAAATTATTGATTTTCTGCATAGTCCCTACATTTTTGTCCCCATCATCACAATTGTTAGTTTCATATCATCGTCGTCATTCTATCTATTTCTTTTCATTTCTTACTCCTTTTTAGAGTTTATTTTTCAAATTTTCACATGTTAATTTAGTTATAGGAATATTTATTTATTTTTATATTTATTTATCTGTTTATTTATATATATTTTTTTAATGTATTTATTTATCTATATATACATATTTTTTTTTGAGTCTTATCTATTGTAGATTGATGATATATTATTTCATTTTCTGTTTTTAACCATCTGTTAAATCCAACAACAACAACGACATTATTTTGTATTTGTGAAAACTGTTTTAATCGCACCACCATGTTTTCTTTCAGCACATCTAGACAATTTGTCTTTGACACTGTCTTTGATTTTATTTTAATATCGTAAAAACTTTCGCCGTATTCTCGTAGCGTTTACCTACCCAATATCCAACCAGTGTTTAATATTCAATATTTTAAAGGAAGAAAATGAAGTGGGAGGATAAGGTCAGTGATGAAAACAAATTAAAAATGGTGAATTACTGAACATTTTTTTTTTTTGGAGCAACACTTTACCTAATAAGTTATAGTATATCAAATTTCAATATGGAAATTATTTTTCCGTGATAGTGAATCTAATGAAGACATGAATGAAAAAATTGACTTATTTCATTTGTTTTTTATTTTTATTTTGTTTCAATCAATCTTCTTCGTGACAGCTGGTAAGTGTAAAATACAAAAAACAACAAAATTGATATATTTTACATTTATACCAACGACGGGCTTTGAATTATTAAAATTGAAACCCTATCATTTGTTTTGCTGTCCTCCTTAACAAATTTTAACACATGATCTAATTTCAACAAAACTTGCTTCTTGTGAAAGTTAACATTTTGTTTTTAATCTTAATATCATTTCATTTCAAATTGTATTTTTTTGGGGTTATATTTATTTGAAAATGAAAACAAAAAGAAGCCAAAATTGGGGTTTCTATTATTTTCTGGTTATTTGATGTTATATTTTCTTTAACAATCTTTTTATTTTGTGTATAATCTCTTTATTGGAAAGTGTTGCTGGTTTTGTAATGATCAAGTTTAGGTTTCTGAAGAGATTAGTAAAATAGAGAGAAAAATGTTTGGAAGAGGAAAAAAGTTTAATGTGTGGATTGACGCAAGCTTTCCCTAACCTTCCGCTGTCAACTGACTGTGGAGTTTTAATTCTAGTCTAATACAATTTATATTTTGATTTCAGTTTAGTGTGCATTGCATTCTATTCAATTCATTCAAATTCTGTCTTTTCTAATGTCAGCCTTAATCAATTCCACTCAATGATTCTCATGGATTTCATGGCAGTGACTGAATTATGGAAATGAATTTTTAATTTATGCTGGTTATAATGCGTCAGTCACAGAATTTATATCTCTTAAATAAAGTGGAATAAATAAATGAATGAATATAATATGTTAAAAAATTAATAAATAGACAGATATGTTAATTAAATAAATAAATAAATGAATAAACAAATAAATTGATTAAAGAATATTTTTTTTTAATGACTGAATAAATCCATCAAAATGGAAATGTAAAATGTCACTGGGATGAAAAAAGGAAGGAAAAATAATAAAAATCACAAAAAATCTAAACTTAAACCTGAAATAAATTAAAACAATAAAAATATTTGACAGTGTCAAACTTTGATTTAAAAATACAAAAATGAAGAAAAGTTTAATCAAGAGAAGAAGTAGAAACCACAAACATACAATACAAGCAAATGTTTCATTATATCACATAGGAAGGATCATGCAATTTGGGTTGTGGTTTGTTTTTTGTTTTTTTAAAATATTTTCTTCTTCTTTAAATAAATAATATACTCCCCCTTTATTTATAATCTGTAAATTTATAAAACTATTCATTACTTTATGGCATATTATTATTATTATTATTATTATTATTATTATTATTATTATTATTATTATTATTATTATTATTATTATTATTATTATTATTATTATTATTATTATTCATTTTCTCAATTCCTTTTCGGGTTGTTTTTTGTTCTATTTTTGTGTTTTTGTCTTTGTTTTTGTGAAACCCAAATCAGCCAATGAGCTTTGAACGTGTCAAAATCATCTGAAGTTTTCTTGTGTTTAATTTCGTGTGGACGCCGTTGTTGACTGCTTTGTCGCTTTTGAAATTATTATTATTATTATTATTATTATTATTATTATTATTATTATTATTATTATTATTATTATTATTATTATTATTATTATTATTATTATTATTATTATTATAATTATTATTATTATTATTATTATTATTATTATTATTATTATTATTATTATTATCAGTATTATTATTATTATTATTATTATTATTATTATTATTATTATTATTATTATTGTTATTATTATTATTATTATTATTATTATTATTATTATTATTATTATTATTATTATTATTATTATTATTATTTTATTATTATTATTATTATTATTATTATTATTATTATTATTATTATTATTATTATTATTATCATTATTATCATTATTATTATTAATTTTTTATTCTGATGTTACTACTTTTACTACTACTACTACTATCACGATGACTACTACTGCGACCACAACAACAACAACAACAACTACTATGACTGCTGCTGCTTCTACTACTAATACTACTACTACTACTACTACAAACACTACTACTACTACTAAATCCAACTTTGAAAAATTAAATATTGTGGGTATTTAATTTTGCAAAAAAACAGCAACAACAACAAAAAACAACAGAAAACAAACAAACAAACAAAAAACAAAATGAGCAAACCCCAAAAAAACAAACAATAAAACAGGCAAGGCTTCACTTTACAGTGTGTTACATTTACAAAGGGCTAAACTTGACAATGGGTTGAAATGTACAATGCATTACAATTGACAATAATATGTTCTGATTTACAATGTGTTACAATTGACAATGTGTTTGCTATCGATATTTTCCCCTCACATCCAGAAATGGCCGAGATTCGCTGGTCTCATTATGTTCCAGGTAGTATAGTAGGGAGAAAACAAGCCCTTTTTGTGACGGTTATGCAGATGTTAATGATGATGCTATTGTTGTTGGATGACTGACTATGCACTGTCGTTCTTGCATGATATCTTGTAACGGTTTTAGTTGTTAGGACTGAATGGAGAGATAGGGGTTAGTTTTGTAGGTCATGAAATCAATGAATTGTTTCCCCTTATACTTATGACCAAAAGCCTAAAGTAGAAAAGAAAGTGTCATTTGTGCTCGTGTTTAGGGGTGACTATGAGACATAATGGTATGTCTTTGCATGAGAGTTACCATTCTTGAGAATGTTACTGACAGTGTAATTCCTCCTGGTCTCCAGTTGAATTCCTAGGAGTGACCATTTGATGGTTTGAAGATGGGTCAGCTTCAAAGGCCCACCGTACTTTTCTCCCCACTCCTCGCCTTTATCTATATCAGATATCACACCTGCTTCAAATGATGGTTTGTGTATGACTGTCAACACTCGTAGTATACACGTGTATTTCTAAATCTGAATGATGTAGTGGGGCTTGATGGTTTTCTAGTGCAGTAGTTGTGTTTTGAGAGAGACCATATGGCATATGTTATCGTAGATGATGATGATGTTATGATGGAGGAAGATAATGTCTTGAGCCTATCTCACTTGGAGAACTAGATATAGCAAAGCACTGCAATGCAACCACCACAACCAGATTCCCTTATTAAATAGAAAATAATATAGGAGGGAGACTGAAGTCTTTTCTCAGACCTTGAATGACATCTTAAGCATTTTTGTGAAACATTGAGTAGAAGTTATTTTTAACAGCAGCAGCAGCTCAAAGAGTGAATTGCTCTCGAGGGTTGTTGGTCATGATGACAAAGGAAGCAAAAACTCTGACATTTTCGGCTTGACGACTATGTTGAGAAATGAGAACAATTTGTGTCGCTCCGACACTCTGCGTGGTTTGGTAAAGACTTTTGGATCTCCCTCGTATATTGCTATGATCACAACCTTGTAGATTGACGTTGATAGTTGTTGATGTTGATTCATAGTTAAATGCGATATGTTTTTGTTTTTTTAATTTCATTATATTATTTGGATGTTTTTGTTTTGTTTTCATTTTTGTTTTGTGTTGTTTTTTTTAATGTTTTTATTTCATGGGGTTTCTTCTTCTTCTTCTTGTTCCAGTCTTTGTCAGATTTAATCATGACTTTAGAATGACTATTGGTGACATAAGTATGAGAGATATACAAGAATCGTTTATAAACAACATTTGACACACTTGCTAAAATGTCTCATGTGTAGCTACATTTGACACACTTGCTAAAATGTCTCATGTGTAGCTACATTTGACACACTTGCTAAAATGTCTCATGTGTAGCTACATTTGACACACTTGCTAAAATGTCTCATGTGTAGCTACATTTGACACACTTGCTAAAATGTCTCATGTGTAGCTACATTTGACACACTTGCTAAAATGTCTCATGTGTAGCTACATTTGACACACTTGCTAAAATGTCTCATGTGTAGCTACATCTGCGCTGCTTTTAGGGATTTCATGGGGTTTCTAAATATAGTAACATATTATCTCACTCATGCTGCTTTGCTGAATATTTACATTTTACTTTTTACCCTTTTAAAAAGAGGAAAGGAACCAGAAGAGAATGACGCTACATCTTACATGCCACTTGCATTTCTAAACAAGCCACAAGCCACGCGCTGCTTCAATGTCATCATCTTTTGCTTTTTTTTGTAGTTCAAATGAATATCGTGCTTGCTGGTGTTTTGTATCTTTTGTTGTTATTTGAAAAAAAAAAAATGAGGATAGTCACACAGAAGTTCAAATTTTATGGTCTGCCTCTCTCTTTCTCTCTCTCTCTCTCTCTCTCTCTCTCTCTCTCTCTCTCTCTCTCTCTCTCTCTCTCTCTCTCTCTCTCTCTCTCTCTCTCTCTCTCTCTCTCTCTCTCTTCTCTTCTCTCTCTCTCTCTCTACTCTCTCTGTCTCTCTCTCTCTCTCTCTCTCTCTGTCTCTTTCTCTCTCTCTCTCTCTCTGTCTCTCTCTCTCTCTCTCTCTCTCTCTCTCTCTCTCTCTCTCTCTCTCTCTCTCTCTCTCTCTCTCTCTCTCTCTCTCCCTCCCTCTCTCTCACTCAATCACTCACTCTCTCCTCACCACTCAATGTTTTAATAGCTCTGTAAATCAGTATTTCCCCTCCGAATGATTGACCCCCCCCCCCCCTTTCTACCTTTGATGTTGTAATAGTGCCATGTTGACATGAATGAAAACCCAACAATCTGACACTGACACACACATATATATGTAACCCATCTCTTGTACAAGGTATTATGATGGAATCAAATACATAATGTGGAAAAAATGAATCCAAATTTAAAATGTAAATCTTACCTTACCCGGATTCCATCTCTTTCCAGAGGTCGGATGTCATGGCCTTCCATCCTTCACGGTCCATTGCAGCCTCGTTACAGTCTGCCATGCGCCGTCCTGTAGCTTCCTTGATGTAAATACTTGATCCCTATTGTGCTGCTAATGTGGTGTTGTGGTGGTATGGCACTCGCCTTCGGACTGGAAGGTCCTGATCTAACAAGCTTTTAGTTGAGTCCTTATTAAAGGCTCTTTACTCGCATTCTCTCACTGTACTCTGGTGTAAAATGAGTATGTGGCCGGTAATAGCATTTTATCTTTCGGGGAAAAAAATCTCATCCTACATGATTACATGATTAGAGTTGCAGTTGGCTAGGGGCCATGGCCGACTAGAGTACTATAGTTACGTCATGCTAGGGACCATGGCCGACTAGAGTACTATAGTTACGTCATGCTAGGGACCATGGCCGACTAGAGTACTATAGTTACGTCATGCTAGGGACCATGGCCGACTAGAGTACTATAGTTACGTCATGCTAGGGACCATGGCCGACTAGAGTACTATAGTTACGTCATGCTAGGGACCATGGTCGACTAGAGTACTATAGTTACGTCATGCTAGGGACCATGGTCGACTAGAGTACTATAGTTACGTCATGCTAGAGACCCCTTGTTGTAAAGTGCTTTGAGAATGTTTAGTAGGTGTTGCAGGTCAAAGGTGAGTGTCATTCCACAAGACCACATAGCCACACATTGAATATATCAAGGGCATACGACTCTTACAGTGCATGTCAAATGTGCGGTCAACAATAATTTGTTGATCCTTTCTATTCCTCATTGTTGTTTATTTCTTCGAGCTTCGAGCAGCAACACTTACATTACACGATCCAGAAAGTAAACTGTAGGAACTGCTATTTGCATCCCCTAGAAAAAACGATTTTTGACATTTTCAAGACGGCAGGTTTGCTGGTCTAAACTTCCATTTTGGGTTTTAAAATAAATTTTGTGTGTTTTGTCTATTTTACTATGAGTTCATTTTTCACCATTTAAAACATGGCAGCATAATACCTGTTTCAAGCTGTGGGTTACATATTGATTAGTTTATTCCAAGCCATCTTAAGAGATAATTAATGTGGATTAAAATAGAAAATTGAATGTTTACCATTGCATGTAGACAGTCCCATCTTTCACCCTTACCTCATTGGTCATGTGATCATTGTATTTATTGAAGACTTTGTTTCTCAAAAGTTCGTCTGTCGTGTTTTTACTGTTGAAATTAAATCGATCATAGAATATAAAATTGATAAATAAAATTCCTTTAATCAGGAAATTTTCTATCAGTTCTTATTCAAAATTCAAAAAGGGGGCCGAGTGGTTAAGGTATTGCACTGGGATCCAGAAGGTCCCAGGTTTGACCCCGCTTCAGGCACTTAGTTTTTTTCCTTGGGCAAGATTATTAACCCCCAATTTTCTCATTTGGACAACATGGTTGATCCCTGTTGACATCAGACATCTTGTTTGATGGATTATCTTTATTCCTTCTTAGAATGCCTAGGAGACGATATCTTACGATGTCGTAGTGAAGTGCGTAATTATTTTTTTTTTTTTCTTATTCAAATCAAGACTTAAATTGCCCAAATGTCCGTTTGCAGCACAGCAGAGAATAAAAATTTTTCTTGAAGGAAAAGTGAGGTCCAAAGTCTGGGCTGGAAGATAGCAAAAACATTGAACATAAAAGAACAGAATACTGACATGGAATGTTCTGTCAACCCATCTTTAGCCAAAAGCAAATACAGTCTGAAAGGAGGGGAAAATTATATTTCGTTTGGAAAAAAGCTCTTGGAATGATGTTGAGATTGAATAATAGATCATTGTTAATGATTGTTATATTTGTGTCGTAAGGATGCAATTGTTAATGGCGGTTTTATTTGTGTCGTAAGTTATGCACTCTTAATCTTGGAACATAATCAAGAAGAAAAAACAAAAACAAAAAAACATTTCAGTATTGCTTGTTATATTTTGGTATATTGGAAATTGGTGTTTTGAGTGTCATTTTTGTCTTCTGAGATATTTATTGAATTATGTGTTTTATCTTTTCCCATTTTGATGTTTTTATAAATATAGAATTGGTTGCTGGATTGGTTTGGTCAGGGATGGAACGCCCATTTTGATTATTAATTTTTATTATCCATAAAACTTCTGAAAGTTTTAATTTTATAAATAGCCATTGAGTGTCTTTGATGAAATGTTGGGCACAGGGAGTGAAGTGGAGGTGACTTTTTTTTTTGGGGGGGGGGGGGGGGGGGGGGGGGAGTGTGAAGACTGATAGTGTTCATTGTTTTATTTGTTTGTTTTCCAGGACATCCTTGTCATACCTGCCTATTATTACGGACCGACCGTAATTGTTACGGAAGTTTAAGGACAATTTAATTACGGACTTATGGAAATAGAAGAAATATTACTGATATAAATGGTCACAACGTTAAATTAAAAAATGATAATTTTTTTTCCATTATTTACCGCATGCTACAATAAAAAAATCTCAATGCCTCGTTGGCGACGAGTGACGTCATCGACTCGACACTGAAACTTTACCCTCATGGGTAGACACAGTGCAGTGTCGAAAGTAGGTCATCAATAAGCATATTATTATCGCCGGGGGGTCATTGGCAATGCCCAGCCGAGCCTAGTCGGGTTGGATTTTACATACATATATAAAATGGTGTATCTATCATTATTTTTGTTTGCTTTAGTATTACTGAAATTTGACCATTAATTACTGATGAATTTTGTATTTCTTACTGAATTTGAAATTTTCAAGTAGGCAGGTATGCCTTGTCAAATATTCCAAATGTGACCTTTCAACTCAAAAGGGTCAGGATGAACTGGATTCTAAGGAAAACATTAATCAAAGTTAGAACTCATTAAAAATAATTAGAAGTGATTTAAACTATTCAAAAATGGTATTTACATTCCCCTCAATAAAACATTAAACTCGACCCAAGTCTGATGTTTTTGGTTATAAATTCAAATTTAAGCTCATTAACCATGCCAGCAAAACCCGGTTCTGTACTAGGGGTACTAAACACAATGAATAATTGGAAATCCATTGAACAACAAAAACAAAAAGAATTGAATTCTTCACTATGCAACGTTTTCGTTTTGTTTTTTTACAGTTAAATCTTTTGCTTACCAACTACCTAGTTATATTGATATTTTTCTAATTCAATGAAATGTTTGCAAGGGGCCATTTATTATTGATGTATTTATAGTTTTTTGAAATACGAAAAAAAATTGATGATGAGCAAATGATACAGACGATGAATTTCATTAACCTTCATTTTTGTTGTTGTTGTTTTCTTTCCTCTGCCGACCAATCAAAGGAGCCGATTGGGTTGACCCCGACGACCCAACCGTCATTGCTGAGAATGAGCTCCTGACAGCAGCGTCGTCCATCGAGGCAGCGGCCAAGAAACTGGCCCAACTCAAACCCAGGCAACAAGCCAAGGTGAGTCAGGAGGGCATGACTTCCTTTCTGCTTTGCTATGTCATCAAAACACCCTGTATCATATCACGGTCAACCCCCCCCCCCCCCCCCCCCAAAAAAAAAAAAAAGGAAGACAATTTTGGGGGTTTAATATTTTTATTTTATTTTGTTGTTGTTTTGTATTCATAAATTTTATTTTACACGAATGCCAATGAGATTTTTTATTTTATTTCATTTTATTTTGTTTTGTTTTTTAAATTTTTTATTAAAGTACTCCCAATTTTACAAGAGAACTAACGAAACGTTTTGGTAAATCCAAATTTGTAGGAGATCGAAAAAGATATTCATTATTACTAAGGTTAAATAGACACAATTTTTGATTATCAGGTTGAGGCCTGTATAAAATTTGGGAGGGGGGTGGGGGGGGGGGGGTGGCATTCTTACATATAACAAAGATATAGATATCTCAATCTGAGCCATTAAAAATTTTTTACAACAATCCAGGCTTTTCTCGCTGTACAGGGTTTACTCCCTATTCGTCTGGATTAATCTGACTCCAATTTTCATAGAGAGTTATTCGTCTGTAAAGTTGTTTTGATTCCAACTTTTTAGACACGGAAATCTGTGACAAAATTGGAATTTTGAATATATTAGAATGGCTGCATCAATCTGGTTCTAAGTCTGAATGAGTTTTATGGGAAGAAAATAGAATTTATGGAATCAAACTGATCAGAATAGGAAAACTAAAGGGGTTTTTGTTTTTTATAAGTTTAAGGCACAGGAACTTCTTTCATTCGTTAAGAACAGTAATTACGTAACAGGGCCCATTCTATTCTCTCATTGCATTTTATACAAAGTATGTGTGTGATAAAACGTTTTTACCTGTTTTTGATATTGCCTGAATGAAGCATTTTATAATAATAATAATGATGATGATGATAATAATAATTAAGCATTTATAAAGAGCACACTTCCACTCAAATGTGCTCAGAGCGCTATGGAAAAAACAAACACACACACACACACAAAATTTAAAAAAATAAAAAAAACAAACAAAAAAACAATCAACAATTAATCTATGCACAATTAAAATATACAACGAACTAAAAGGCACGGGAAATAAGTTCTGTTTTCAGATTCTTGTTTAAAATGTCAAATGACGGGCTGGATCTAGTGTTAAAACTTATGCTATTCCATCATCGAGGGATTTACTGTTAAATTTGTTTGGAAATTGTAGTCGATTATCCTAATGAAATTTGGTTTGGAGACATGGGACGATGATATCGTTAGATTTAGAGACAATAGGTCACACTGACCTTCTGTCATAGCCTTTGCTGCATGTCATTTTATATTATTATATAATACAGTGTACTCACCCTTTGACATTTGACCTTTGACCTGTTTTGTCCCCTTTTTGATATGACTAGGCCATTGATTTCATTTTCAATCCATTAACTTTTGTTTTTCTTTTTAAAAAATATTTAATTGTAAATTTGTATTTTTCTTTTTTTGACGGTATAAAAGACACAAAAACCTATTTTGTGTCTTATCTGTAAAGACTATTTTTTTACCCCGTTTTTTTTTTTTCGCTGTTTTTTTTTTCTTCTTTTCTTTGTTTTTTTTTTTTTAAGTAGGCACAATGGCTCCATTCTGTTCTTGACTGTCAAGCAAGGTTATCTCCCCTTTGTTGTCAATAGTTTTGTCTGCACTTATTTGTTAATATTCAATTTTTGTTTATTCGCCTTAACAATGACACATCCTCTCATCATTACCCCTATGTAATGTGCACTTATTTTCAGGTCTGATAACCCAATTCATTATGGGCTAATTGTTGTCATAGAAAAATATCGCCCATTACAACAATGTTAAACTAGGCCCATAATTGGGTTTGGATTATCAGACCTGCATATATGTACACTTTGCCCCTATGACATATCATGTACATCATACTATTTTAGTTTTTTAGTCTTAGTCGCCATTGTAGAAACTAACCCCCCTTTTTCTAACGTTTAGAACTAGTGATGATGTCATCAGTTTGTGTGTACCTACATATGTGTTTGGCTGTTGTAACTCCCTCCCTCGTAGAAGTAGAGCCTGCCTCCTGTCACCACCTACCCTCTGTCAGATATGTTTGATATATTTGGTGTTGTGATGTGCTCACCGAATTTCATACATATCAGAACAGATCGTAGAATTGCTACAACATCAACAGCAAAACATAGTCTACAACTACAACAGGAACCACCAGTGGATGAGATGAAAATGTTTTTATCAAAAAAAGTCTGATGGGATTTGGTTTAGTCGTCTTAATTAAAAAAAAACTAAAAAAAACCCCACAACTGCTATCATCACCATATCATTTTCTTTATCATACCGTCATTATTCATCATCTTCATCATCATTCATCCTCGTTAGCACCACCACCACTAAAACCACAACCGAGGGTGGGGTGCCTGACCTCTCATAGAGGCCAGGGATGTACTTACTGTGTCTTCTATCCGCCTATATCTGTTTTCCAACATGCTTTCTGTCTTTGTCTTGGAATGAGATTACTTGGTTTTGTCCCAGCCCTGGCTGTATACCCTGGCTGAGAGGGAAACAGTCAAATGTAAGTTAAGAATTTTTGGGAGATGATTTTTTTGTCTTTTAAATTATCTCTCTGTATTATTTTTGTTTACATATATAAGATTTGAGAGTGTTCCTCTTAGTAGGGACTTGTGCTTGTGTCAGGATGAGACATTTAGTTGATTTCAAAGTAAGTACAACGATAGTGTGCTTTTGAAATCTACGTCTTGTTTCCTATTTGAACAAATTCCTCTTTGTCTTACCTTTTCTTGGGTGGCTTTAATTGTAATTCTAGAACTTTTTACTATCTCATTTTCTTCCTTTATACTGGCGCTGATATTACCTAAACGTGTTGCAAGCGCCGTAAAACCCTTAAAAATCAAACAAAACAAAACCACAACCGCCACCAACCACTACTACCACTACCATCATCATCATCATCATCATCATCTTCATTGCCTTTTTCACCCTGGGTCAGGGTATAGGCCAGTGACAAACAGTTTCCATCCCTCCCTATCTTGAGCTAACATTTTTATCTCGTTCCATGTCTTATCACTTCTCCATATATCAGCTTCTTTAAGTCTTCTCTATGTTCCCCTTGATCTTCTGTCCTGAGGGTTCCAGTCCAATACTTTCTTTGTTATAGTGGAGTCATTTTTTCTAAGGATGTGAGTAATCCACCATAACACACTGAAATCAACACAAAGTTACATATTTGTGACTTAAATTTCCATCTCCTGCACCAAGATCATCTTGACATATCATACCGTTTTGAGGTGTTGGGTTACAAATCAGTACAACAACCACAACACATCATCAAAGATCAAAATGCTTAACACTTACATGTCATAAACAACAATGAAAATAACAGCTTCAAAAAAGAACAAAATTCCAAACACGGAGCGTTTCGGGCTCAAAATCCAAGAGAAATCTCAGTCGTCCATCTGGAATTTAGGAATGCATTTATGACTTTATTGTTTTTGTTGTTGGCTGAAGAAGGGTTTGGACCCCGGAACGTTTGGTATTTTGTTCTTTTTTTTTTTTTAATGTGTTATATTCATTTTTGTATCTAACTCTTGACAGCCTGGAGTAACATAACACTAACATGGAATATTTTGGAGTAACATATCACTAACATGGAATATTTGGACTCTAAAATTCTTCTTCAACCAAAAATATTTTTTTTTAAATAAATTTTAAAACAGCATCATTCATTTTTTGAAAAAAAGAAAAAAAAATCCCCCAGAATTAAATGGATAGAAGTTGAGATCAGAATGCAATTCTATCTTGAGTCGATATTTCATTCAGAAATACAAACTATCCAAAGTGTTACAAGCGATGCTATAAATGTTTGAATGTACTCTAATCTAACTTTCTTATTCTTCCACATCACAGAAAGCAGACGAAGAGCTGAACTTTGAAGATCAGATTCTGGAGGCCGCCAAATCCATTGCAGCGGCCACAGCGGCCCTGGTTAAATCTGCCTCTGCGGCCCAGAGGGAGTTGGTGGCCCAGGGTAAGGTGGGCTCTACGTACACCCGGCACGCTGTGGACGACGACGGCCAGTGGTCCCAGGGACTCATTTCAGCTGTAAGGACAAATCCTTGTCAAATCCTGGTCCTCTTGTCTCGTAGCTGTAAGGACAAATCCTTGTCAAATTCTTGTCCTCTTGTCTCGTATCTTTTCATTTTAAAAATTTTAGTCTGTTTAGAAATATTTAAAGATGGTTTTTATTAATTTTTTTTTTAATGTCTTTTCCTCATTTTTTATTGTTTTATATATATATATATATATATATATATATATATATATATATATATATATATATATATATATATATATATATATATATATATATATATATATATCTATATATATATATTATTTATTTATTTATTTTTTATAATTAGATATGAAAAAGTGTAAAGTTTTTAACAGATGTTACGATTAGAGAAATTTGAATAGAGTTTCAACCATTTATTGCCCATTTTCAGAGAGAGAACTTTTTCTGTGTGTGGAAAAGCAGATAATTCTATATGGCCCTTTTTAAAATGTTATGGCATTCGTCTATAATATTTCTTCTCCTGTTTGATTTTAAAATATAAAAAAAATTATTGCTGGCTTTGTTGCTATTTTTTAAAGCTGTTAAGACGACTCCACTTTAGTTAGACTGAATGATCAAACTGAATTGATGCTAGTCTTGCCTTTGCAACCGTTTTCCAGGCCAAAATGGTGGCTGCAGCAACTCACAGTCTGTGCGAGGCCGCCAATGCCATGGTTCAAGGTCATGCCAGTGAAGAGAAACTGATTGCCTCAGCTAAAGAGGTCGCCGGGTCAACAGCCCAGTTGTTGATGGCATGCAAGGTCAAGGCTGATCCCGGATCCATGGCCATGCAAAGGCTACAGGTAAGGCAGACTTGAATCTTCTACAAAGTTCAAGGTCAAAGATAAAAATGCTGTTTTAGGCCTCTGGACAACGGTATTGAATATCCCATAACAGGTTAGTGAATAAATTGTTCTAATAAGAAGGAAGGAATAAGATAAATATAATAATTTTTTTTTTTCTGGGGGGGGGGGGGGGGGGGGGGGGGGGGGGGTAAAAATAGCCATAAAAAAGATTGGATTCGAATTTACAGTTGATTTTTGTTGCCCAATTGGTCAAATTCAGATGTTTCTTGCCAGACATGGGTTTTTTTACTCTAATCTTTAAAACACAAAATAATAAATATGTAGTTTTTTGTAAGAAATAATTTATTCCACCAAATTTGACATTGAGGTGGCCTTGTAGTTCAGACATTGCACTGTGGCCTGGAAGGTCCCAGGTTCAAGCCCCGCTTCAGGCTTTTTTTTTTTATCCCTTGGGCAAGATTATTAATCCTCAATTTGCTAGTCCTGTTAGGCGATATTACAATTATTTGGGACAGAGACAATGCTGTTAACAGCCAGATACTCATTTTACACCTGAGTATGGTGAGTAAATAGACATTTCCAAGGACTCAACTATGTGCTGAGCGAGGCTCGAAACCCGGGACCCTCCGATCCGAAAGTGAGTGTCATACCACTAGACCACATAGCCACACAAACAAGCGAGTGCTTCACAGACCTATCAGGACCTCCTACAAAAACAAACAGAAATGTTCTACAGCACAGGGCAGCCATGTGATCTAATGGTATGACACTCACTTTCAGATCGGAAGGTCCTGGGTTCGAGCCTCGCGCTCAGCGCATAGTTGAGTCCTTGGAAAAGACTCTTTACTCACATTCTCTCACCGTACTCAGGTGTAAAATGAGTACCTGGCCGTTAACAGCGTTGTCTTTGTCCGAAAAATTGTAATATCACCTATAGGCGTTATGTCCCGTCCTACATGTTAAATGTTGCTGTTGACCAGGGACCCCTTGTAAAGCGCTTTGAGCACATTTAGTGGATATTGTGCTATATAAAAGCTCAAAATTTAATGTTAACAAAGATCATGTTTCCTTCCATCTGCCTTTTCTCCTCCAGTCGGCTGGCAATGCAGTGAAGAGAGCCACAGAGGTTTTGGTGAAGGCTGCCCAGCAGGCCAAGGACTTCAATGAGGACGAGTCCAGTCTGACGGTCAACAAACGGTTGGTGGGAGGAATCGCTCAGGTAAATAGGGATAGACTGGAACATGGGCACACACAATCACACACACACACACACACAATCACAGTCACACACACAATCACACACACACACACACACAATCTCTCTCTCTCTCTCTCTCTCTCTCTCTCTCTCTCTCTCTCTCTCTCTCTCTCTCTCTCTCTCTTTCTCTTTCTCTTTCTCTCTCTCTTTCTCTCTCTCTTTCTCTTTCTCTCTCTCTCTTTCTCTCTCTTTCTCTCTCTCTCTCTCTCTCTCTCTCTCTCTCTCTCTCTCTCTCTCTCTCTCTCTCTCTCTCTCTCTCTCTCTCTCTCTCTCTCTCTCCTATTGAGTATAAAGTTAAATGACATTTTCCCAGATACAGGAAATCTATTTCCTTCCACTGGCACCCACAGTCACCTCTTCTAATTAACTTTTTTCTAATTCTTGATTTTCCTGTCTTCAGGAGATCCAAGCCCAAGAGGAAATCCTTAGGAAAGAGAAAGAATTGGAAGAGGCAAGGAAGAAATTGGCCAAGATTAGGGTGGGGAAGTACCGGCCTGAGGAGGATGACGGGTCTTCGTAGGAGTTTGGAATTTTCTAGAATATATTATTATATGTTGTTATATCAAATTTATTTATATTACCGCAGCCTTATATTGTTCAAAGTGATACAAAGCTGCTACAAGCTGTGGGCTGTAAAAAGTCATAAAACAAGTCATGAATAGAACAGCTTAAAAAACAAAACAAAAATTAAGCCAAATACAGAATGTTTCAGGCTCTAAACCCTTCTTCAGCCAATTACAAAAAGAGCAAAAACATGAATAAATCTTTTAAAATATTTATCTGCTATCAATCTGGTTTTTAAGTCATGTATTAGTTGTTTTTATTGTTGGATGAAGAAGGGTTTTCAGTCCGAAACGGTCTGTGTTATGTATTTTGTTTTGTTTTGTTTTTTTCGAAGTTGTGATATTCGTTTTTGTTTATGACTTTTCACAGCCTAATTGTTCAGGGATGGAGCTTGGTTTTACTTCAATCACCAGCATTTTTTTTTCTTTATGAGTTCAAATTTCTACCTTCTATTGATGGATAAGACTATTGTGCCTGTCTGTGTTGAATTGGGAGAGTAGATCAGATGGGGGAAAATCTCATTTCGTCAAAAGTCAAAAATTGGATGACAACATTAAGATGAGAACATTAAGCTTTTTGAAGTGTAAAAAAAAAAAAAAAAAAAATGTACACACCTCTCTAAGGGGATTCACCCCACATCTGTTCTGAGTGGTGGAGAGACTTGAGTACCGGTAATAGCAGTATTCGCCTTGTTGGTCATTTCTGGAGACAGATAGAAGCTTAAACTATAACAGACTATCGTAGAAATAGAGAGAGAGAGAGGAGAAAAGACGGGCACTCTTCTGTCTTGGTCATCAGACTATCATAGAAATAGAGAGGGAGAGGAAAGATGGGCACTCAGTGTCTCGGTGATGAGACTGAGGCTGTGAGATTGACACAGAATTCTGTGATGACAGATCGATGGTTTCACAAGTCAAAGGGGAATCGTTGGGAGCATTTCATATAAACTTGAAAAGTGAGTGGAGCAGGCACTTATGTTGATAATAACAAGAAATGAAGTGAGTAGGAAAGTGCCAGAAGACAATAGAGAATAAAAACTTCTCCCCAGCCAGGCAGAGTTGTCGTACCAGTAAGGTTGCGGGTTTGAAACCCCATCGCTGATTCAAAGTTTTTATTCTCTGTTGTCTTCTGGCACTTTCCTACTCACTTCACATAACCCTGCCAGTTGACTGGGTGGGGATCCTGACCTCCCATAGCGGGCAGGGAGGTACATACTGTGTCTTCTATCCCCTTATATCTGTTTTCCAACTTGCTTTCTGTCTTTGTCTCGGAATGAGATTACTTGGTTTTGTCCTGGCACTGGCCGGAATCCTAGCTGGGAGGGAAACAGTCAAATGCATAGTTATTGTTTTGGGAGATGATATTTTTTTCCTTGTAAATCATCTCTCTGTTATGTATTATTTTTATTTTGAATGTATAATGTACGCATTTGAGTGTGTTCCTCTTTGTTGGATTTTGTGCTTGTGTCTGGATGAGACTTGTAGGTGATTTCAAACTAAGTACATTGGTGGTATGCTCTTGGAATCTACATCTGATCCCTATTTGTTCTCAGTTCCCCTTTGTCTTACTTTTTCTTGGGTGCTTTAATTGTAATTCTAGAACTTTTTACTATACCATTTTCTTCCTTTTTACTGGCGCTGATATAACCTAAATGTGTTGCAAGCGCCGTAAAACCCTTAAAAACAAAAACAAACCCTGCCAGTTGAAAGCCACATCATATCGCAGGGAATCCCAGCACCAATAATCTGTACCAGCAATAGCCGTCCCATCCCCAGTTTTCATGACAACTATTTTTTTTTGTCAGTACAGAGAAATGCTGGCACCGGCCAGTTCTATCCGAGACAATATCAGTTTTGAGACAATTGGGGACAATTTTGAATTTTGCCAAAAAAGTGTCAAAAATCGACATGAATTTGGATGTGTGAAGTACTTAATTACTTACTTACTTATCTGAACCAGCAACCACCTGAGCTCTAGCCCTTGGGTCTTGTACCATGACGTAGAAGTTAGACGTCTTTTGTAGTTGTTCCAGGTGACTACACAGTGTGTTACTGATGTGTGAAGTAAAAACAAGACTCCGTTCCTGTTTTTTTTTTGTTTTTTTTTTAACTGTATGAAATGGTGCAGAAAGAAAGAACAATCGTTTTGTTTTTTAAAATTTTTTATTGTTGTTAAAATGCTTTAACACATTTCCTGTAATACTGCTGCTGCTGTTTATTATTTTTGTGTAAAATCCCTTTTTTAAAGTGCAAATCCCGAGGGATGAATGCCTTTCCTGATGGAAATTCTTGCACAAAACCTTGTCATATCATTTTATCATTTGTGTCGTCTGTACATTTGAGTTACAGTAAAGGCATGTATTTGAGAATATTTTTTTTTTCAACTGTCCCAGGCAATGGTTGTCTGTGAGGTGCTACGAATTTGTTGCCGTTTTTAAGTCATATGTAACCCATCATATCCAAACGGTGTCGTGTCATGATAGCTTGGATGGTGGAAATACGAATTCAACTCGTGCCAACATTTCTTTATTATGTTAAGGAAAAAGAGAGAAAATAAATTGCCATCTTTCTGACATTAGCTTTAGATCGATTTTTCGTCGTGTAGTTCACCTCAATATGATACCAGATTGAAAGGGTGGGTTACGTATTAAAACGAAGCATTGAAAAGAAATCAAATGAATGGCGGATTGTTCATGTTTTATAACGAGTTCAATTTCAAGCTGTTACAGCTTTGTTATGTTACAGCTTTGTTATGTTACAGCTTTGTTATGTTACAGCTTTGTCATGCATGATCACAAAATCTTTGGCTTCAGCTACAGAGCTGCATTCGCCTCTTTGACTCAATAAATCTTGTGGAAAATGGAAAATGTAGTTGCTTGGATCCTATATTCAGGACTTTGAATCATTTGTGGATCATAATGGTGATGGCAACTTATTGATGTGTAAATCTATTTATTGTCACTTTGTCATTGTCCCCCTTGGAAACGACGAATGTTTACAATTTGAAGAAGGCAGCTCTGATATTGGAATGTCGGCCACCTTTGGAATTGAAAGGTCTAGGGTTTGAGTCCTGTTTGTCCAGGTGAAGTCTTAAAATTAAAATTGATGTGGCCCGTATGGCATATTTTAAAATGAGAGGTGATATTAAGTTGCCAGAAACTGAGGACTGTAAAAAGTGATAAACAAAAATTAATATATAACAGCTTCCAAAAAGAACAAAATACCAAACACGGTTCGTTTCGGACTCAAAATGAATGTATTATGTTTTTATAGTTTTTGTTGTTGTTGGCTGAGGAAATGTTTAGAGCATGTAACGTTCCGTGTCGTGTTTGGTATTTTGTTCTTTGTTGAAACTGTTCTATTAATTTGAAACCGTGTCAAAGTGGATTCTTCTGCTATAAAGTAGAGCTTGAATAGATCTTGTGACTTTAGGATTTTATTTTCTACTATTATTCTTTGCTTCTGTCAGATTACGCCTGGAGATTATGGCTTGCATACAGTTTATTTGTTATTTTTTTCTCTGCATACTTAAAACTTTGCCCAATTTGAATTTAAATAAATATTTTAGAAGATCACAATGTAAATAATGGATTTTTAAATATTAAAATTATCTTGCTTTTGTCACCAGGGTGAAATAGGAGGGATTTGAGGTAACCTTATAAATACATTAATATGGAAATTGTCAAGAATTATCCAATAACCGCTGAAGTGGGAATAGAGAAATATTTGTGTTGATACTGTGGGATGTTGATTATAATTTCTGAGACGTAAAGCAATAATAAAGTCTTCTAAAAGTTCCCAGAATGTATTATTTTACACACCAAACTTCCCGAATTATAGGGATGGGCATTTCCTCCGACAGGACCCTCCCCCTTCATCCCTCCAAAAAAATGTTTAAATAACAAGAATAATATCACCCCAATTACTACGCTGTCAAGCTTGGCAATTCATCAATGAAGTACTAGGTATTCCATTATTTTCTTCTGTGTTTGTATGTGTGTTTGTACAACAAAGTGTGTGTGTATGTGTGTGTGTGTGTGTGTGTGTGTGTGTGTTTATGCATGTGTGGATGCTTTTTTTTTTTTCCACTTGCAAATGAAGGTGGGGCTATAAGAATACAGTGGAATCTGCTTAAATTCAACACTCTTAACGCCGCCTTCTGCTTAAAACCAACACATTGTGTTTTTCTGTTCTCTATCTAAGTCTAAGTGTGTTACATTTCCATCGATAATGGATAGAGTCCACCTTGCTTCATGCCAGCCAATCTTTCTGATCTGGCAGTGTGGGATTTATCAGGATTCCATTGTATTTAGAAAATGTTGACATAATAAAGGAATTAACTCACTCAACCCTAACACCGACTATATCCGTAGTTTACCCGGGGTTACTTTTACCCCATGCCTATTTATTACATTTTTCTCAGACAAATTATAGACGTAGTATCAAAGCTAATGTTTTTTAGTCTTTACATGTTAATGATGGTTGAATAAAACTATCTATGTACATGCTCATTTTGAATACATTTATTTCCAATTTGAAAAAGTAGCAAAAATCTCTAGGATTGAGTGGGTTAATCTCTTCATCCACCCATTGGTCATTGTATTCCCTTTGTGCCACCAGCTAAGGGTAAACGGCATGCTTTATTCTATAAATAGAATGCCAGTTTGTTTATATTACGTTTACTTGATGATATTTGGATTCAAGTCAGTTTCTATGATGTCGTCCAAGCTCATGACTTTTTTCATTTGTCAATTCCATAAACTGTGTGTCTGGTGGTCTGGCCAAAAAATTTGTGTCACGCGGTGAAAGAATTGGAACTCTTGGAGGCCGTGTGCAAAGGTACATTGGCTGGAGGCCGTGTGCAAAGGTACATAGGCTGGAGGCCGTGTGCAAAGGTACATAGGCTGGAGGCCGTGTGCAAAGGTACATAGGCTGGAGGCCGTGTGCAAAGGCACATAGGCTGGAGGACGTGTGCAAAGGCACATAGGCTGGAGGCCGTGTGCAAAGGTACATAGGCTGGAGGCCGTGTGCAAAGGCACATAGACTGGAGGCCGTGTGCAAAGGTACATAGGCTGGAGGCCGTGTGCAAAGGTACATAGGCTGGAGGCCGTGTGCAAAGGTACATAGGCTGGAGGCCGTGTGCAAAGGTACATAGGCTGGAGGCCGTGTGCAAAGGCACATAGGCTGGAGGCCGTGTGCAAAGGCACATAGCAACCATAGCAATCCTGTCCTAGGAAAAGGTTTATATTTTTAAATTGACACAAAGCTGCTAAAGCTGTGGAATTTACAAAGTAGTGAAAAATAAAAATGACTAGAACAGCTTGGAAAAAGAACAAAATCAACGTTGAACAATATATCAGTACACCATCGTTGAAGAAAAAGAAAATGTTTATTTAATAATTTATTTTCTTCTTATATTTATTTGGCCATATCTTAAAGAACCATTCAGTACCTTTTGATCAGATCACCTCACACACATATGATATTATATGGAATACACCAACCAACCTCCAGCGTATTATGACAATATACATATATATAACATACACATATATATATATATATATATTATGGAAACATAACCAGTATACACATACAACCGTATTGCTTTGTATTGTTTCACATATTGTTTTATATTCATATTCTATCATAATAGTTCATGTTGAAATAGTCTTCAGACGTGTTATGTACGGGCTTTCTGGAATGGGGGACTACACGTGTAAGATGCACAATGAAATAACTACACACTGTCTGGAATTGGGGACTGCACGTGTAAGATGCACAATGAAATAACTACACACTGTCTGGAATGGGGGACTACACGTGTAAGATGCACAATGAAATAACTACACACTGTCTGGAATGGGGGACTACACGTGTAAGATGCACAATGAAATAACTACATAAAACAAACATCTAATAATAAATAATAATAGCATGGGGGGTGGGGGAGGGGGGATGGACAGGATTCTAATTAAACCAGTCTTTCTGTTGTTGTTAGTGTTGTTTGTATCTAGGAAAGAAGGGAGAGATAGAGAGAGAAAGAGAAATATACAGACAGTGTATATGATATTGTAAGGGCTTGTTCTATATCTTCTTCTTCTTCTTTTTTTTTATTATTATTATTATTATTATTATTATTATTATTATTATTATTATTATTATTATTATTATTATTATTATTAATGATAATAATAATATTATTAATAATAATATTAATGATGGTGATGATAAGAAGATGAAGAAGAAAATAATATTAATGATGATGATAACAATCATACTAATAATAATGATGAAAATTATATTTTTTATTCTTCATACTAGGCTTTTTTCTTTTTTTTTTTTGTTTGTTCGTTTGCTTTTTTACCTCTCTCTCTCTCTCTCTCTCTCTCTCTCTCTCTCTCTCTCTCTCTCTCTCTCTCTCTCTCTCTCTCTCTCTCTCTCTCTCTCTCTGTCTCTCTCTTTCTTGTTCTCCCTATCTCTCTGTGACTCCCTTCAATTTAATAAGGCCATTATATAAGACATTGAAGTCCCCGAATTGGCTGACAAGTTATCATTGGTTATAAATTATGACAATAATAATTTGCACATTTCAAAATATAAAATAATGAAAATGATTTGTTGTATTTGGTTTTTTTTATTCCTTAAGTATCGTCAACAAGGGTGGAGGAGTGTGTGTGTGTGGGGGGGAGGGGGGGGGGGGTAACTTTGCCTCTGTGGACCTCCCCTAGTGGTCAGTGGTCAGGGAGGTACACACTGTGTCTTCTATCCCCCTATATCTGTTTTCCAACATGCTTTCTGTCTTTGCCTTGGAATGAGATTACTTGGTTTTGTCCTGGCCCTGGGAGTCCTTGGCTGGGAGGGAAACAGTCAACTGTATAGTTCTACTCACTTCATTCATTCTAGTTAGAGTTTTGGGAGCTGATATTTTTGCCTTGTAAAATCATCTCTCTGTTATGCACTGTATTGTTTGTCCATTTTATATATGTCATCATCATCATCATTGCCTTTTTCACCCTGGGTCAGGGTATAGGCCACACACAAACAGTTTCCACCCTTCTCTATCCTGAGCTAACTTTTTAATCTCATTCCAGGTCTTACCACTTCTCTGTATGTCAGAGAAACTCTTCGGTCGCCCAAGATAAAAAAAAGGATTTGGTTTGTCCGTCTGCGTTTCTGTAACGGTTTGAGTTTTACGGAAAGGGGTGTTAACCCTTTGTCAACCCCCAACTGGGACGATTTGTAAACGTTTGAGTGTGTTTCTGTTAGTGGAGATCGGTGCTTGGGTCTGAATTAGACTTTTAGGTGATCTTAAACTAAGTACACTGATAGTGTGCTCTTGGAATCTACATCTGTTCCCTATTTGGACCAATTCCCCTTTGTCTTACTTTTTCTTGGGTGTACTTTAATTGTAATTCTAGAACTTTTTACTATCCCATTGTCTTCCTTTTTACTGGCGCTGATATGACCTTAGTGTGTTGCAAGCGCTGTAAAACCCTTAAAAACAAACATATTATTATTGTTATCATTATCATCATCATTATTATTATCATTACTATTGATATCATCATCAACGTATTACCATCCAATGTTATTATTAACCTAAATAACAAGAACAATTCACAGGAAAGTAAATATATTATTTTTTATCTGCAAGCAAAGCATGGCGAAGATACACTATTATTATCTCTACTGTAATGATCATACAAAAACTATGAACAAAAGAACCCAATAAATAATACCATTTAAATACAGTCTTTGTCTTCTTGGATTTATTTATATTCCACCCACATAGCGGGCAGGGAGGTACATACTGTGTCTTCTATCGCCTTTTATCTGTTATCCAACATGCTTTCTGTCTTTGTCTTGGAATGAGATTACTTGGTTTTTTCCTGGCACGGTCGGAGTCCTAGCTGGGAGGGAAACAGTCAAATGCATAGTTATTGTTTTGAGAGATGATATTTTTTTTCCTTGTAAATCATCTCTCTGTTATGTATTATTATATATGTTATTTTTAATGTTTAATGTAAGCATCTGAGTGTATTCCTCTTTGTTGGATTGTGTGCTTGTGTCCGGATGAGACTTATAGGTGGTCTCAAACTGAGTACTTTGATAGTGTGCTCTTGGAATCTACATCTGATCCCTATTTGTTCCCAGTTCTTTGTCTTACTTTCTCTTGGGTGCTTTAATTGTAATTCTAGAACTTTTTACTATCCCATTTTCTTCCTTTTTACTGGCGCTGATATAACCTAAATGTGTTGCAAGCGCCGTAAAACCTTTAAAACATAAAACATAAACATATTCCACCCATCCCAATCCCCCCTGTCCACCCAGTCCAATCCCCCTGTCCACCCAGTCCAATCCCCCTGTCCACCCATCCCAATCCCCCTGTCCTACCATCCCAATCCCCCTGTCCACCCATCCCAATCCCCCCTGTCCACCCATCCCATTCCCCCCTGTCCATCCATCCCATTCCCCCCTGTCCACCCATCCCAATCCCCCCTGTCCACCCATCCCAATCCCCCCTGTCCACCCATCCCATTCCCCCCTGTCCTACCATCCCATTCCCCCCCGTCCACCCATCCCAATCCCCCCTGTCCACCCATCCCATTCCCCCTGTCCACCCATCCCGATCCCCCCTGTCCACCCATCCCATTCCCCCTGTCCACCCATCCCAATCCCCCCCTGTCCATCCATCCCATTCCCCCCTGTCCACCCATCCCAATCCCCCCTGTCCACCCACCCCATTCCCCCCTGTCCACCCATCCCATTCCCCCCTGTCCATCCATCCCATTCCCCCCTGTCCACCCAGCCCAATCCCCTGTCCCCCCATCCCATTCCCCCTGTCCACCCATCCCATTCCCCCCTGTCCACCCATCCCAATCCCCCTGTCCACCCATCCCAATCCCCCTGTCCACCCATCCCAATCCCCCTGTCCACCCATCCCAATTCCCCCCTGTCCACCCAGCCCGATCCACCCGTCCACACAGCAGTAATTGGGTAGCTAAGTCTGGTAGATCTGGTGGAAAGTACTTTCCAATTGACTAACATCCTATCCAAAAGGTAGCAAGCATTGCTGTTGTTACCTCCACTCTATAAAAAACCAGGATAAACTCTGGGTCCCCGGGCCGGAACGGCTACTGCTGAGATATCGGGACACCCGGTCTGAAAAAGGAAGTAAGAAATCGGGATCGGGATCGTTGCAGATCTGATAACCGTGTGCAAGTCTGGGCCCGATTTAACATCGTTGTTATATGGAGTTCAAACCTACAGAGGGAAATAAAGAAGAGACTGTTCCTGGCAACGGTAGAGTCAGTGCTTCTATATGGAGCAGCGACATAGACTCTTACTAAAGCCCTTGAGAAGCAACTGGACGGCTGCTACACCCGTATGCTGCGGATGGCCTTCAATGTAAGCTGGAAGAGAGCACATAACAAATGCAGAGCTCTACAGTGACCTCAAAGATTCAAAAGAGAAACTGAGACTGCGGGCACTGCTGGAGACACAAGGAGGAGATTGCAAGTAGTCTTGTGCTATGGGAATCCTGACGAACCGAGCAGGAGGAAATAAAACCTACATGACTGTCTCTAGTGACCGGGATGGACAACAGGAGCTGCGTCGCTTATGAGGACAAACAGATGGCACAGCTTGTGGCTCATGTTGGGCGGCCTAAGTAAGTAAGTTATATGGACAATTCTTTGTATTGGTTTGTGAGTAATTTCCATTACAACAATAAGTCCATCACAATATGGGCTATCAGACCTGGGAATAAGTGCACGTAGTTCTAGGGCCAAAAGTCCACTTGTCAATTTTCTATTTCGGCCGTGACAGCTAAGATGACGTATATATTTACAGTCTGGTACCCAATTCTTTAATGTCAAGGTTTAGTCAAACTCAAACCAAGCAAGAATAGACTCCAATTATGGAGATGGTTTGTGTGCATTTTCTTCTGCTGTGCTGGTCTGTTTTATAGACATTCTTCATGTTTAATAATATAGACACCATTATCCACGCATTTCTTGCTTTGTCTGGCCCTGTTTTATAGACACCATGTTTAAAATCTGACACATTACCCAGACATTTTTTAGCTTTGTCTGCCCATTTTTATAGACATTTCTTCAAGTTCTAATAATAAGACACCATTATCCACAGACATTTCTAGCTTTGCTGGCCCTGTTTTGCATTTCTCAGGTTTATATATAGACACATTATCACAGACATTTTCTTGCTTGTCTGGCCTGTTTTTATAGACACTTCTTCATGGTTTATAATATAGACACCATTATCCACAGACACTTTCTTGCTGTGTCTGGTCCTGTTTTATAGACACTTCTTCATGTTTAATAATATAGACACCATTATCCACAGACATTTCTTGCTTTGTCTGGCCCTGTTTTATAGACACTTCTTCAGGTTTAATAATATAGACACCATTATCCACAGACATTTCTTGCTTTGTCTGGCCCTGTTTTATAGCACTTCTTTCAGGTTTTATAATATAGAACACCATTATCCACAGACACTTTCTTGCTTTGTCTGGCCCTGTTTTATAGACACTTCTTCAGTTTAATAATATAGACACCATTATCCACAGACACTTTCTTGCTTTGTCTGGCCCTGTTTTATAGACACTTCTTCAGTTTAATAATATAGACACATTATCCACAGCACTTTCTTGCTTTGTCTGCCGTTTTATAGACACTTTCATGTTTAATAATATAGACACCTTATCCACAGACACTTTCTTGCTTTGTCTGCCCTGTTTATAGCACTTCTTCAGGTTTAATGATTATAGACACCTATTTCCACAGACACTTTCTTGCTTTGTCTGCCCTGTTTTATAGACACTTCTTCAGGTTTAATAATATAGACACCATTATCCACAGACACTTTCTTGCTTTGTCTGGCCCTGTTTTATAGACACTTCTAGTTAATAATATAAACCATTATACCACAACACTTTCTGCTTTGTCTGCCTGTTTTTAGACCTTTTAGTTTAATATATAGAAACCATTACCACAGACACTTTCTGCTGTCTGGCCCTGTTTTGCTTCTTCAGGTTTTATATAGACACATTATCACGACACTTTTTGCTTTGTCTGGCCCTTTTTATAAGACACTTTCTTCGTTTATATTATAGACATTTCCAGGACTACTTTTATGCACTTTATCCGCCTTTCTGCTTTTGGCCCTTTTAATAGACACTTCTTCAGGTTTAATAATATAGACCATTTCCCAGACACTTTCTTGCTTTCTGGCCTGTTTTATAGACACTTATCAGTTTAATATTGACCATTTTCCACAGACACTTTTTGCTTGTTTTTGGCCCTGTTTTTAAGACACTTCTTCAGGTTTATAATATAGACCACCATTATCCACAGACACTTTCTTGCTTTGTCTGGCCCTGTTTTTAGCACTTCTTCAGGTTTATAAATTATACACCATTATCCACAGACACTTTCTTGCTTGTCTGGCCCGTTTTATAGACACTTCTGTCAGTTAAAATATAGACACCATTATCCACAGACACTTTCTTGCTTTGTCTGGCCCTGTTTTAGCCTTTTAGACACTTCTTCAGGTTTAATAATATAGACACCATTATCCACAGACACTTTCTTGCTTTGTCTGGCCCTGTTTTATAGACACTTCTTCAGGTTTAATAATATAGACACCATTATCCACAGACACTTTCTTGCTTTGTCTGGCCCTGTTTTATAGACACTTCTTCAGGTTTAATAATATAGACACCATTATCCACAGACACTTTCTTGCTTTGTCTGGCCTGTTTTATAGACACTTCTTCAGGTTTAATAATATAGACACCATTATCCACAGACACTTTCTTGCTTTGTCTGGCCCTGTTTTATAGACACTTCTTCAGGTTTAATAATATAGACACCATTATCCACAGACACTTTCTTGCTTTGTCTGGCCCTGTTTTATAGACACTTCTTCAGGTTTAATAATATAGACACCATTATCCACAGACACTTTCTTGCTTTGTCTGGCCCTGTTTTATAGACACTTCTTCAGGTTTAATAATATAGACACCATTATCCACAGACATTTCTTGCTTTGTCTGGCCTGTTTTATAGACACTTCTTCAGGTTTAATAATATAGACACCATTATCCACAGACATTTCTTGCTTGTCGGCCCTGTTTAGACACTCTTCAGGTTTAATAATATAGACACCATTATCCACAGACACTTCTTGCTTTGTCTGGCCTGTTTTATAGAACTCTTCAGGTTAATAATATAGAACCATTATCACAGACATTCTTGCTTGTCTGGCCTGTTTTATAGACCTTCTTCAGTTTAATAATATAGACACCATTATCCACAGACATTTCTGCTTTGTCTGGCCCTGTTTTATAGACACTTCTTCAGTTTAATAATATAGACACCATTATCCACAGACATTTCTTGCTTGTCTGGCCCTGTTTTATAGACACTTCTCAGTTTAATAATATAGACACCATATCCACAGACATTTCTTGCTTGTCTGCCTGTTTATAGACACTTCTTCAGGTTTAATAAATAGACACCATTATCCACAGACATTTTCTTGCTTTGTCTGGCCCTGTTTTATAGACACTTCTTCAGTTTAATAATAGACACCATTATCACAGACATTTTGCTTTGTCTGGCCCTGTTTTATAGACACTTCTTCAGTTTAATAATTAGACACCATTATCCACAGACATTTCTTGCTTGTCTGGCCCGTTTAGACACTTCTTCAGGTTTAATAATATAAACCATTATCCACAGACATTCTTGCTTTGTCTGCCTGTTTTATAGACACTCTTCAGTTTAATAATATAACACCATTATCCACAGACCTTCTTGCTTTGTCTGGCCCTGTTTTATAGACACTTCTTCAGTTTATAATATAGACACCATTATCCACAGACATTTCTTGCTTTGTCTGGCCTGTTTTTAGACACTTCTTCAGTTTAATAATATAGACACCATTATCCACAGACACTTCTTGCTTTGTCTGCCCTGTTTTATAGACACTCAGGTTTAATAAATAGACACCATTATCCACAGACATTTTGCTTTGTCTGGCCCTGTTTTAGACACTTCTTCAGGTTTAATAATATAGACACCATTATCCACAGACATTCTTGCTTTGTCTGGCCCTGTTTTATAGACACTTCTTCAGGTTAAATTAGACACCATTATCCACAGACATTCTTGCTTTGTCTGGCCCTGTTTTATAGACTCTTCAGTTTAAAATATAGACACCATTATCCACAGACATTCTTGTTGTTGGCCCTGTTTTAGACATTCTCGGTTATAAGACACCATTATCCACAACACTCTTGCTTGTCTGGGCGAAGACACTTCTTAATGTATAGACAAACCATTATCCACAGACATTCTTGCTTTGTCTGGCCCTGTTTTATAGCACTTCTCAGGTTAATAATATAGACTCCATTATCCACAGACATTTTTGCTTTGTCTGGGCCTGTTTTATAGACACTTCTCAGGTTTAATAATATAGACCCATTTATACAGACACTTTTCTTGCTTTGTTGGCCCTGTTTATGACACTTCTTCGTTTAAATTAGACACCTTTCCATAGACATTTCTTGCTTTGTCTGGCCTGTTTTATAGACACTCTCAGGTTAAAATATAGACACCATTATCCACAGACACTTTCTTGCTTTGTCTGGCCCTGTTTTATAGACACTTTCAGGTTTAATAATATAGACACCATTATCACAGACATTTTCTTGCTTTGTCTGGCCCTGTTTTATAGACACTTCTTCAGGTTTAATAATATAGACACCATTATCCACAGACACTTCTTGCTTTGTCTGGCCCTGTTTTATAGACACTTCTTCAGGTTTAATAATATAGACACCATTATCCACAGACACTTTCTTGCTTTGTCTGGCCCTGTTTTATAGACACTTCTTCAGGTTTAATAATATAGACACCATTATCCACAGACACTTTCTTGCTTTGTCTGGCCCTGTTTTATAGACACTTCTTCAGGTTTAATAATATAGACACCATTATCCACAGACACTTTCTTGCTTTGTCTGGCCCTGTTTTATAGACACTTCAGGTTTAATAATATAGACACCATTATCCACAGACATTTTCTTGCTTTGTCTGGCCCTGTTTTTTAGACACTTCTTCAGGTTTAATAATATAGACACCATTATCCACAGACACTTTCTTGCTTTGTCTGGCCCTGTTTTATAGACACTTCTTCAGGTTTAATAATATAGACACCATTATCCACAGACATTTTCTTGCTTTGTCTGGCCCTGTTTTATAGACATTTCTTCAAGTTTAATAATATAGACACCATTATCCACAGACATTTTCTTGCTTTGTCTGGCCCTGTTTTATAGACACTTCTTCAGGTTTAATAATATAGACACCATTATCCACAGACACATCCGTTGTTTCCTGCCAATCACGATCGGTTGATGGCAGGAAAGATTCATACATTCAATTACAACTTGGTATCAAACTATATGTGACTCACCGTATCAAAGCGGTATTATGTCGGGATCCACTCGGTAAGGGAAATTGAATTCATAGCCACAAATATCCAACTTGGGTATAATTTCTGTACGTTCTGGTGGAGTATAAAGACTATTTCTTGTTTTGCAAAATCTTCTAAAGTCCAATTACTCATCAATCTATCTCTAAATTCACTTTTTGTGGTCTGAATCATCCCGACATAATACCGTTTTGAGACGGAGGGTCACATATTAGTTCATCTGGGTGGGTCTTTGACCTCCCATAGGGGCAGGGAGGTCACTTGATGTGACTTTTATACCCCTACATCTGTTTTCTGAGTTTCTCTCTGTCTTTGTCTCGAAATGAGATTACTTGGTTTTGTCCTGATACGGACTCCATGGCTGGGAGGGAAACAGTCAGATGTGTAGTTGTCATTTTGGCAGATATGTTTTACCTTGTAAATCATCTCTCTGTTATGTCCGGTTTTTTTTTTTTTTTTTTTTTTTTTAAAGAATAATATGATTTGTAAACATTTGAGTGTATTCCTCTTAATGGGATCTTGTGCATGTGTCTGAATGAGACTTATAGGTGATCTCAAACTGATCACACTGGAGTCTTGCTTTGGAATCTACACCTCTTCCCTATTTCTATTCATTCCCCTTTGCCTTACTTTTCTTCTATGCTTTTAATTTTTGACTCGACTTACTTGACTTATGCCTCTTGACTCCTGGCGGAGCATAGGGCCTCAACAGAACTCTTCCATCTTCTTCTATCCTTGGCACTGACCTTTGCCTCACTCCAGGTAAGATTAGAGACGCACAAATCTTGGTGAAAGCTTCTCCTCCAAGTCTGTTTTGGACGACCCCGTTTCATCTTGCCCTGTAGGTTCCATTCGAGAGCCTGCTTGGTTATATTACAGGGCTCTTTCCGCAGGGTATGGCCAACCCATCGCCACTTTCTGGCTTAAAATTGTTCTGGCGACCTAAATGTGTTGCAAGCGCTGTAAAACCCTGAAAAGCAAGACTCACAAAACATGAAGTATTTCGTTATTTTGATGGCGTCATAGATATTCCTTTTTCTTCAATATTGGATGCCATAAAAAGCAACATCAATAATGATGGATATGGGGACGAATGAAGTTGTCAGAAATTCACGTCACGACGTTTTCATAAACGTTTAATTTTGGAAACCGTGTTGAAATAAAACTGTGTCGATGAAATGATCCATTGGACAAGTCTTGGTCCAGCCCTAACCACTGGATCACTGGGTGGGGTTCCTGACCTCCCATAGTGGGTAGGGAGGTACTTACTGTGTCTTCTTCTATCCCCCTATATCTGTTTTCCAGTTGCTTTCTGTCTTTGTCTTGGAACGAGATTATTTAGTTTCGTCCTGACCCTGATCGGAGTCCTGACTGGGAGGGAAACAGTCAAATGTATAGTTATAGTTTTGGGAGATGATTTGTTTTCCTTGTAAATCATCTCTCTGTTATGTATTGTTATATTTGTTATTTTGAATGTCTAATGTAAACATTTGAATGTATTCCTCTTAGTCTTAGTGGGATCTTGTGCTGGTGTCTGGGTGAGACATTTAGGTGATGTCAAACTAAATACTCGTACATTGATAGTGTGCTCTTGGAATTTACATCTGTTCCCTATTTGAACCAATTTCCCCTTGTCTTACCTTTTCTTTGGTGTACGTAAATTGTAATTCTAGAACTTTTTACTATCCCATATTCTTCCTTTTTACTGGCGCTGGCATAACCTAAATGTGTTGCAAACGCCGTAAAACCCTTAAAAACAACATACCCACTGTTTTCCAGGACGCCGAATTCCAGCACGCCGAGTTCTAATACGCCGAGTTCCAAGACGCCGAATTCCAGCACGCCGAGTTCTAATACGCCGAATTCCAGCACACTCTGCAATACTGGAGCTGGGTGACCAGATTTGATAGACGAAGTAAGTCGTTGCCTCGTATGAACATTGGATTTCGTCAGGGTCGAGTCCTGCAATGCCACCTTGTTTAGAAACTCAATGAATTCAGAATGTCACGATACAGCTAGACGGAAACATTGTAGCGTACAAAATCCAGAAGTTTACATTTTATACACACTTTGTTTTCGCCACCCTGATCGGATATTGATGGATTATCGTTGTCTTGGTGGTAGAGAATAACATTGCCATGACAACAAACAAACAGAAGTGAAAAACTTGGCAATATATTTTGCACACTGCTTGTTTGTGTCACAGTTATTAGAGGAGAACGAGGCGAAATTCTAATGGCACTGCGTGACAAAAGTAAGTCTTATTACACCCGATGTGGACTTCTTATTTGAGGGCTGATAGCCGAGCGCGATTATGAGCTTGAAATAACACTGTTGTAATGGACAGAGCAAATAATTATAAAAATAAAAGGCATGCGCGGAGTGAGCGTAAATGGACAAGTCATAAACAACGTAAGACATGCAGACGACACGATTTGATTGCAGTAAACGATAAAGAGCTTCAACTACTGATAAACAAAGCTGTGGAGGAAAGCAGAAAAATGGGGCTTAGTCGCTTAGCCTAGATAAAGGAAAAACTGAAACCATGGTCATCTCGAGGAAAGTTTCCAACGCGTGACATCCAAATATACAGAACAACACCAAGCCAAGTATACACATTCCAATATTTATGACCAATCATTAATGAAAATAAAAAAGTACAGGTGAAGTAAAAAGCAGGATATGAAAGCCAATGGCAGCTTTCCAAGCCAATTAACCAGAAAAAAAAACATTGTCCAACCTCAAAAGATAAGACCTCTTCAACGTTACATAGAACCCGTATTGACATACGTCATGACCTCAGAGATAATCAAAACATTGGAAGCAGTTGAAATGTGGTCTCTGAGAAGAATGCTCCATATTCCGCAGACAGATGAAAAGAGAAATAAGGATGTCCTGAAAGAGGCTGGCT
>NC_088374.1:25426533-25499033 GCF_034508935.2 Berghia stephanieae | reverse complement strand
CATCTATTCATCCATCAATCCATCCATCCATCCACCCATCCATCCATCCGCCCACCCACCCACCTTCCATCCATCCATCCATCCATCCATCCATCTATTCATCCATCCATCTATTCATCCATCCATCCACCCACCTTCCATCCATCCATCCATCCATCTATTCATCCGTCCACCCATCCATCCACCCATCCATCCATCCATCCACCTATCCATCCGTCTATCCATCCATCCATCCATCCATCCATCCATCCATCCATCTATTCATCCGTCCACCCATCCATCCATCCACCCATCCATCCATCCACCCACCCATCCATCCACCCTTCCATCCATCCATCCATCCATCCACCCTTCCATCCATCCATCCACCCAGCCAAGGGGCGTGGTTATGTTCGCTATTAATACATTTATAATGGATCCCGTCAAATGCTGATTCGCCCGTCACTTACTAAGCATTAACCAATCAGAATAGCTCCTGCCATTCACCTCGTTCCGTCCCTTCAACAGACTTATACACGCACATGCTCCCCGACCATTAACAAAGGGATGGAACCGCCACTGGGTAGTAAGCATATCTCGGAAAGAATTCAATGCCGAAATTAACTTGAATTAGAGTATGCAAATGACTTCTACTTCTTCTTCTTCTACTACTACTCCTACTACTACTACTACTCCTACTACTACTACTACTACTACTACTACTACTACTACTACTACTACTACTACTACTACTACTACTACTTACTACTACTCAACTACTACTACTACTACTACTACTACTACTACTACTATCTACTACTACTACTACTACTACTACTACTACTACTACTACTATACTACTACTACTACTAACTACTACTACTACTACTACTACTACTACTACTACTTACTTACTACTACTACTATTACTACTATACTACTACTACTACTACTACTACTATACTACTACTACATACTACTACTACTACTACTACTACTACAACTACTACTACTACTACTAATATTACAACAACTACTATAACTACTGCCAATACAGTGTGTCTGTGTGTGTGTGTGTGTGTGTGTGTGTGTTTGTAAGTTATATCCGGCTGGCGGATGTTGTGGGTTTCATAAACGCATAGCTTCAATTCTATTTTATTTTACTTCCAATATTACACGATTTATTCGATAAAAATAGGATGAACGAGTTGCACACCTTTTATATCCAAATGGATTGAATTGTATTGGAACGCACGCGTCCATACGAAATAGCACTATCATTCCTGTCCCCTCAATCTGTTTGTTTTTATTCGTCTTAGCGACGCCATCTTCTCATCTGTCATTCTTCTTTAGTGCTTTATTCATCGTTTCTATTGTTGACAAAGGGGAAACCCAAAGCGTCCATATAATCCGTCTCCGTTATATTTGAATTGAATCTCACATTCCATATGACGACTGATATCTATTTCTTGGAGTTTCAAGCAGCGTCATTTGTATGACAGTCAGACTACAACGAGATAAACGGGTGTAAACTGTAAGTTAGGGTCACACATGTCTAACGACTGATATTTGGAGTTTCAGCAGCGTCATGTGTATGACAGTCAGACTACAACGAGATAAACGGGTGTCAACTGTAAGGTCACAGAAGTCTAACGACTGATATTTGGAGTTTCAAGCAGCGTCATGTGTATGACAGTCAGACTACAACGAGATAAACGGGTGTAAACTGTAAGGTCACAGAAGTCTGTCATAGAGAGGTTTAGCTGCTAGAAAAATGGACTGTAAATTTAAATATGTGATGAACTAATACGACTAGAACAGATTCGAAAAAGAATAAAATACCAAACACGGAACGTTTCGGACTCAAAACCCTTCTTCATCCAATAACAAAAAACAACAAAAAACAGACTTCAGAAAGGCATTTGACAAAGTTCCACACTGGCGCCTAATCAGGAAATTGGAACAGTATCAAATTAATGATCAGACACTCAAATGGGTCCGAGATTTCCTCAAAGATAGAAGACAAAAAGTGATAGTTAATGGAACAGCATCAACGGAGAGACTGGTAACAAGTGGAGTTCCGCAAGGAAGTGTACTGGGACCAGTTCTCTTTCTGATTTATATCAATGACTTGCCAGACAATCTATCATCTAAATGTAAAATCTTTGCCGATGATACTAAGCTCTATGGAGTAGCTAATACAGAAGAAGAAAGAAACACCTTACAACAAGATTTGAAAAAGCTTGAAGAATGTTCCGAAATATGGCAGATGGAGTTCAATGTAGATAAATGTGCAGTTCTTCACCTAGGAAAAAACAACAGTGAAGCAAACTATATAATGAAAGAAAAACCCCTGCAGAAATCCAATGGGGAAAAAGACCTAGGAGTAGTTATTGATAGGAAGCTAAACTTCCAGAAGCAAATTCAAGATGTTCAATCTAAGGCTAGTAAAACACTCGGAATAGTGAAAAGAAATTTCAAGAATCTGAAAACAAAACACATGACTACCATCTACAAGACTATGGTTAGATCAAAGCTGGAATATGCTAACTGCATATGGTATCCGAAGTTTGAGGGAGACAAAGACCGTTTGGAAAGAGTGCAAAGGAGAGCAACAAAACTTATCACACACCTGAAAGACAAAACCTACTGTGAGAGATTGAAAGAATTAAATCTCCCGACCTTAGATTGCAGGAGAAGAAAGGGAGATATGATCCAAACATATAAAATAGTAAAGGGAATAGACAGGGTAGAGGCAGGATTCCTTAAACCAAACAAGAACATTCAGACACGAGGAAACAGCAAGAAACTGAAAAAAGAACGTTTTAAAACAAATGAAAGAAGGAACTTTTTTCCATCTAGAATTGTAAATAACTGGAATAAACTGCAAGAAACCACAGTATCAACAAAAAATTTGAATAAATTCAAAGCAGAGTTGGAGATAAGCAACACCCTAGGAAACAAATTCAATTATAAAAATTGGTCCAATCATTAATAGATGAGGAGGAGCGAAGGAGACTACACCAAGTCTAAAAGCTCTATACAGAGGTATCCAGGTATCCAGGTAATAACATTCCATCTGGTGGCTAAAACAGGTGAGAATTTTACTTAAATGCATATCATGGATAGTAATACCTGTACAGTTCGATAATTCGGGAGACCTTCCGAAAGCTCCTCGTTCTAGCATTTATATTTTCAACGTGGACCTTTTGTCAGGCGTTTATTTAGGGAGGCCTTCCGAACGCTCCTCGTTCTAGCATTTCGTTATATGTCTATTTTGAACGTGGCCCTTTTGCCAGGCGTTTATTTAGGGAGGCCTTCCGAAAGCTCCTCGTTCTAGCATTTCGTTATATGTCTATTTTCAATGTGGACCTTTTGTCAGGCGTTTATTTAGGGAGGCCTTCCGAAAGTTCCTCGTTCTAGCATTTCTTACAATTTGTATTTTGACTGTTAACCTTTTGTCGGGCGTTTATTTATTCAATTTGGACATTTTTTTAAAACCGTTAAAAGGACAGGAGGCCTGGGAGGGGGGAACCTTTTTTTATATGTAAGGGTTTGGGAGAGGGAGGAGGGGAGGGGGGACTGGAAATATAAACAAGGAAATTTTTGGTATTCGATACCATCTATGATGTTATGTAACTAGTTTCAACTACCACACCATTCACCATCCCCAACTATTTAAAAACTCGATTTTTTTCCAACTTTTTTCCCCCTGAACTTCAAAGATTGATTTCCCTTTGGTGGAAATTCAAGGAAAATCAATTGAAATCAGTGTTCATCCTTGGAGCATTATCATTATTTATAAGAGAGGCTAATTACAACGCTAATATTTTTTCCAGATTTAAACATATTTCTTCTATGACGAAAAATTATTCACACGCATCTACAATGTTTTTCAATGTTTTTTCACCCGCGTACAGAGAACTACCACAAGAATCAACAGGATTCTCACCTTACGAACTCATGTACGGTTGTGCAGCGAGAGGCCCAATCGATGTAGTTGCAGATCTTTGCAAAGGAGAAACACGTGAAGGAAATGATATGATGTTCCCATACGACTACGTAAACAACCTAAAAGATAGGATTGAGTCCACATGCAAACTAGCACAAAAGTCCGTTTGTGAAAAATAAGAAAAATACAAACGTTACGCGGATAGAAAAAGCAAAGCTAAACAATTCAGCATAGGTGATCAGGTACTAGTGCGTTTGACCGATGACATTAAGAAACTTCTGTTAACATGGAAAGGACCATACAAGGTAACCGCAGTCACATCAAGAGTAAACCATGAGATTAAAATGGGCGATAAAACAAAAACGTCACACATCAAAATGATCAAACAATATTTTGAACGTAATCTCGGGTTGGTTTTCAATAATATACAAAGCGAAAACACGAGCATCGGTCAAATTATTGAATCGGAAGAAGATAAAGGCGAACTTCATCATCCCCCTTTACCGTTATACACAAAAAATGAAACAATAAATGACGTGAAAATCAACCCCGAGTTAGATGCGTCACAGAAACATGAGATAAAGTCACTTATAGCAAAACACCAATCTGTACTAACAGATATAACAGGCCATACTTCAATTGTCGAACACGACATTAGGCTAACTTAAACAATACCAGTTAAGAGTAAAAATTACCCCATCCACTTTCATTCAAAGGAAGCAGTATTAAATGAATTACTATGATAGACACTAACATAGTGCGATAAATCTATTAACCCGTATTGCTGACCAATCGTTGTTGTGAGAAAGAAAGATGGTAACATAAGATTATGCATAGATTTTCGAAATCTAAATAAAGTCACAATCTTCGACGCCAAATCCATACCAAACCAAGGAAATCTATTTGCTGAGCTATCTAAAGCAAAATACATCAGCAAGGTAGATCTTGCAAAAGGATATTATCAAATTCCTCTTAAAGAAGAATGCAAGCAATATACTGCATTACAGTTACCACTTGGACTGCTAGAATTTAACTATTCACCGTTTGATTTAGTTACAGCAAAAGTATTTTCTAGCGCATGATGCGCATGCTCTTCCAACACATACCAAACACACTGTCATACTTTGATGACGAGTGTATATACCCTGAAACGTGGAGTGAACACATTACAACACTTGGAAGGGTATTAGATACTCTAAAACAACACGATATAACTGTTAAACCTTCAAAAACAAGCATTGCTTATAACCAGATTGATTTTTTAGGTCGCACTTTTGGCGATGGGAATCAAAAACCCGATACAGAAAAACAATAAAAAATCTAACAGTTGCAAACCCCCAAAACTAAAAAGGACGTTAGAAATGTGTTAGGTCTCCTAAACTTTTATAGGAAATACGTGCCAACTTTTCAGATATTGCAACGCCTTTGACAAATCTCACAAAGAAATCAATGCCAAACAAAATAAACTGGACAAATGAATGTGAAGAAGGCTTCAACAAACTTAAATCATCTCTATGTTCTGAACCAATATTAAAATTGCTAGATTTAAGTAAACCGTCCTCTATGTTAGAACAGATGCATCATGCAACAGAATTGCAGGTGTTTTATTACAAGAACATAACGGTACACTGATGCCATGCCAGTACACAAGCAGAAACGTCTAGACAGTGAAACACGATATTCAGTGATAAAACGCGAATGCTTGTGAATCATTTTCAGTCTGAAATCATTCAGCAGATATCTCTTACTGAAAACACTTGATCTTGAAACGGACCCCAAACCACTCACATACATTAAACAAAATGAACGACAGAAGAGTTTTAAGGTGGAGTTTATTTCTGTAAAATTACTCATTTTTAATATCTCATATTCCCGGTTGCCAAAACATCCATGCAGATTTACTGTCGCGATGGGTGTAATGCGTAGTTTTGTAGTGTGTAAATATAGGTAATCCAGTCAAACAACTGTGGCTGATTTTATCTTTATTTTTCTCCCTATTAACCTTTTAAAGCTCACTTTTGCCTTCGCCATGTTGGTATGTGTTGCAGTTACGTGGATGTAGATTGTCATCGGTCAGAGTGATATTGACCATTTCAAACTTTAGTCCCGTTTTCCTACCTTCATTGATTGAATGATCGAGCGGGATATTAGCTTTAGGCGACCATGAGTTGTTATTTTTCAAACCTGTTGCTATGCTATCTTGTATTGACAACGCCTCTCAGTCGTCATATGAATACTACTCACCATGGTTATATAAACCCAAGGCAGGCCGCAAAACGTCACTTGCTATCCTTCACATAATGCAGGGTTGATTGTGTGAAGTACGTTTGGGGCCGGAAGATAGCAAGCCATAGTGCTGACTACTGTACTGTGTAAGTCCGTGAACGGGTGACCAAATCATAGTACAGAGAAGGCAAATCTGTTACTATATGTCCCAATAAAAGTCTAACACTGAGAAGGCCGAAACTGTGTTATACAAGTCGGTTCAGAATAAACCAAATATAAGACGGGAGACCAAACACCGTGTTATAAAATATCAAAAGCTGGTCGGTCGGTGACGAATTAAAAAGCGACATATATCGTAATAACACATCTCAATAAAAGAGTGTGATTATAAAAAGGTACCCGTTAAAAATTGAGTCGGTGAAATCTCTATCCAGATCCCAAAAGGATAGTGCTAAGTCTTGTACGTAAAACAAATTCGAGAACCACGGTTGTTCTCAATATTTTTTGGGTCGTGATCGGTATAGAGTGAAGTAGTGTCCATGCTATACCTTTTCACGAAATATCAGAACAACGCGATTTCAAGATTACAGAGGAGCCAACCGGGATGACAACAAGACAAGATTTATTTGTGTGTGTATTGTATTGTCTTTATATGTTACTGAATAGGTTCGTTTTGGTTGTCAAACATTTTATTTTATGTTGACATTTTCTTTATTTTTAAAGTAAAATAATAATTTAATTTAATCAGCAGACTTCTTTAATAATTTACAGTCTATACTTTTGTGGGACCTTTGTAATATCATTAGTCCGATTTTGTTTGAAAATTATCTTTATATTTTAATGTCATAAAATTAGTTACACACCCTAGCACCTTCACTAAGACTTATAACTAACCCTAATAAGACTGACTTTTCCTTTCCTGCCCAGTCTTCTTTGTAGCTTTTTTTCTGCCTTCATATTAGCAGCTACTGTTCACTTTCGTGTATCTTGTCATCAAATTGTTGATTTATTGGCGAAAGCCTAAGATTGAATAAACTTTGAAACTTTGTAAAACAACAAATTGTTTAGCAACTATTCACACGTCTAGTTCTAGGAAATGAAAAAAAAACAACATAAAACGTTTTAAGGTGTTTGGTCGGGTTTTTAAAAGACCCATTTAACGTGTTTGGTCGGTAAGGGAATGGAAATTCGAAAATGTTCTTTCCTCACTGATCAACCTGTTTTCAGGGCACAATGGAGATTCAACACCGATTTGACAATAGTAGTGCTTAGATAAAGATCCCAGGAGGCAGTTTTAAGCCACTCAATGTATTTCTACCGTTAGAAAAGTTACATTCGGCTTATTTGTCAGTCAGGATGGACGATGTGCAACCCGTAAGACTAGAAACATTTTCATCTTACCTGAACAAAAGTTGTCAATTTGAGTGAGTTTTCGCTACAACTTGCTATTTTGACAGTTCTTAGTTGCGGAAGCAATCTTCGTAGATATGTAATTAGGTTATTATAACTCAAGTCATTCAATTAAAGACGTACTAAAACAAAAACGTGTCTTGTCTATTTGGTGGGTCGGGGAAATATTCGGTAAGGGAAGGAGCGACTCTACTAATACCATACCATTTGGTTACAAAATATCTAATAATCTTACTTGTAGGGGTGAAATAAACTATTATTTCATTTCTTTGTATTTATTAAACTCGTTATATTTTTATCGTGCAACAACACATATCTCGCAAGCTCGTTGTGTTATTGGGCACGATAAAAATAACTTGTTTAATAAATACAAATAGATGAAAGAATCGTATATTATTCCACCACTCTCCCTAGACGGTAACGCGTATTGATAGCAAATTTACAATAATAATTTGTGACGTCAGATTATATTAATAATAATAATAATGATGCTGAAAACTTATATAGCGCTATAACTCCGAGACACCAGACTCTAAGCGCTTAAACATTAAATTTCAATAAAATTAGATTTTTTTTAAAAGAAGTATCATTTAAATACTTTTGAAAATGTCTTTTGTTCAAAGATGACGAAATAGAAATGGATTGAGGGGTAAAATAAAAGATTTCTTACACTCTTGCCTTTTGGAATTCGAACTTTATTCCCAACGCGTACTCGTAAGCTCGCACAGTGGTTGTGAACACGTCTGGAATTCCAAAAATCAAGAGTGTAAGAATCGTATATTTTTTCACCCCTCTCTTGGGAAAACCCTATCGTTTCTTAGTAAATACGTTGTCGTTGAAATGCGTTGAATAAAAAAAAAATTATTCAACCATGGCAGAATATTTTCGCACATTTTATTGGTTTGAATTATGGTGTAAAAGACAGCTGATTGGTAATTATAAATAATCTTTTGATGCACATGAATACAAATCCAACGTTTTATTTTTTTTTTTAGTCAAATTGTTATTCAAGCAGACGGTGAAAGAATAAAATTATGGTGAATAGAAGTAATAATACCATATTATCTGGTCACGCTTAAATTAGTAATCTTACTTGTAGGGGTGGAATAAACGTATTCTTTCATTCCTTTGTATTTAGTTAACTCGTTATATCTTAATCATGCAATAGAACATACTCGCAAGCTTGTAGTGTTATAGGACACGATAAAAATAACTCTTTTAATAAATAAAAAGAAATGAAAGAATCGTTTAATATTCAATCCTTTCTTTTAAAAATCAAATTTTCCTTTCAGAAAACTGCCAGTACGTAATCCCTAACCAAGTCCGAAATAAATAGACTCCTGAGACTAGAGATCTATCACCATGACGTCAGCAACTTTGGTTTATGAGGACATCTACAATAGCTCACATCGACAACTTCATGCTATTTTTAGTAACAGTTCTTATGATGACGAGGTCAAGGACAACTAGAGTATCGATACCAGCACCAGCAATACCAAAATTTTCTGAAGTTATCCCGACTACCCCGACTACTCCCTTCTCAGCTCTTTCCTACAACTCTACACAGAGACTTCCAAAATTTTATACGTCGCTTTTTGTAGTTTCGGCAGCGTCGGCAATGCTGTCAACATCATAGTTTTTTACCGACAAGGTATTTTAGCTGACAGTTGCACGCCCATTCTCGCAGCAATTGCTTTGACCGATTTTATATACAGTATATCCCCTATAACAACGGACTCTCATTTTGCCCCCATCTCGTTTCCAAGCATTTTATCATTGGTCTCTCATAATGTTTTTCTAAAGACCAAGGAATGCATGGTTATGTATACGTGTTTGATTACACCGTACTTAGCCTTCGAAAGAATGATCAGTGTGACTTTCCCTTTCTATGCCAAGGTGGCTTTTACGCCCAAACGTTCCATCGGAATATGCATGGTTCTTTTGGTTTCCTGTTTCTTGATGTTTGTTCCAGATACATTTAAAACGATTTACCGACGAAACAGCTCGACACCAGGCGTGTTATACTGGTATGACTTTGAAGATCTTGGAGATAAAAGATGGCACAACTTTAAAAGTGACTACAATAATTTCATTCTCAGACCTACAGCAGTCTGTCTTGTGTTTATGTTCAACATGATCATCGTTATCAAAGTCAAAATCTCAAAACAATTTCAAAAAACAACAACGATGACGAGAAGTTCTAAAAAAGAAACGGACGAGGACATTTCGAATAGAAAAAAAGGCAAAAGGAAAATGAAAAAAGAAGTCAAATTAAACCGAATGATGGGGGTGATTTGCACCGTGTTTTTCATCTCCTATTTTCCCACAAACGTCATTGTCTATCGTCTCTCACATGCCTTAGGCGTTTTTGAAACCCTGGCAGTGCTTGTAATAACTCAAGTTCTTTTTATTTCGATTCCATGTGTAGAATCATTAAATTCTAGCTGTAATTTCATCATATACTTGACTATGAGTTCAAACTACAAAGAAGAACTAAGGAGACTGTTGAGTGCACTTTGTCAAAAGTCATTTGTAAAAGGAACGTAATAATTTAAATAGTTAGAATAACAATAATGTACGCATTTCTAACTAAATATGGATGCAATGCGTTTAGGTAAAATAGTCACAACATTCAGCCGCCGGATATTACATATCGACGCACAAAACTTTGTGTGTTCATGAACGTTTATAGTCTCGTTGTTATAATTTAGCGAGAACAAATCAGCAAACTGACTGTCTAAAACAATAACAAAGACCTAAGTGACGTCAATTTCGTTCCTTCTATGTGAAGAGCAACGGCCATCTAATTCATGATATGCGTGTCGTTAGAAAATTCATAACATCCGCCCGCCGGATATAAATTACTAACACACAAAACTATATGTAACCAGAAACGGCTATAATCTGACTGGTACAATTCAGTGAGAACTATTCATAGATATATAGAAATGGCTGGCCACAAACCACAACAAACGATTCTATTGGTTGAACTATTGACTACAACTTACAATTTGTTTTTGTTTTTGTTTTTTTTTTTGTGTGGTCATTAACGGAGCTATCAGGACCCCTTTTTGTAATGTAAGAAGTGGGGAAGGAAAGTCATGACTTCACACAGCGTGCTTTTCCGGTTCCTAAGTCTTTGGAAGTGTGTATGTAACCAGTCCTTCGTAGGACTAATCACAAATATGTTAGATATAAAATCATAAGGTGGCATATCTATTTATAGTATCAGGATGTATCGGCAGATTCTAAGGATTTCGGGACGTAAAAGAACGAGGATGGATGATCTGTATTGACGACCCGCATGTATTTAGACTAGAAAACAAGATGTCATCACTCTGTAACCAGAAGATTGTTTAAATTAGATATATATTCTACCTCTAGGAAAGGTGGTTGTACACTTCCAATGAGATTGGAACCAGTTTGTTGACATCACACTTGTGTTCCCTACATAATCTGCCAAACGAGGGCTACGCGTTGAATCACTGACTTCATCGTTCAGAAGCTTTTATTGGAATTCTAGACAGTTTTGACTATCCCATTTTCTTCTTTATTTTTTTACTGGTGCTGATATGACTTGAATATGTCGAAAGCACCTTAGAATCCTTTTAAACAAACGTCATATCGGAGAATCGAACCTTCATTCTCCCTTTTATAAACATTCTTTGATCTTACCCGACGTGAGCTTATAACAACAGCAACAAGAACAAAATAAGAATAAGAAGATAGAAGAAATAATGATGAATGAAGATGATGACGATGTTTTCCATTTCATGAGAATATTTTACAAACCATCGGGAGGTTTTTCGTCCTTAAAAGGACTGTTTTAAGGTCTTTTTTTCTTGGTTATATTTTTGTTTTGTTTTGTAATCCAAGCATATAATATAACAAACATAATATACATGATAGGTGAGCAAGGTACGGATAAAAATCCAATTGAATGAGGACATTTATTCATTTACAATGAATGATCCCTCTAGAACTCCCTCTCCACCTCCATCATCTCTTGTATATTTTGCCATCCTCCTCTCCTCTCTCTTTCTCTTTGGCGTTGTGATCCGTTGGGCGACTGGCAACAACAACAACAACAACAACAACAACAACATCAACAACATCAACAACAACAACAACAACAACATCAACAACAACAACATCAACAACAACAACAACAACAACAACAACAAGCATTTAAGAGCCTCTTGAACCACAACCGTGGTTTGCTGTGTTCCATTTTTAAAATATAGATTCTTAATTTGACCGTCCTGGTTCTTCGCCGTGGATCAAATGTCAGTTTTGGCGTGAAACTTTTCGCCCTTTTGAGATTTGCATAGTTGGAACTACATTCTGGGAAACTTTTCGCCCTTTTGAGATTTGAATAGTTGGAACTACATTCTGGGAAACTCTTCGCCCTTTTGAGATTTTAATAGTTGGAACTAGATTCTTGGAAACTTTTCGCCCTTTTGAGATTTTAATAGTTGGCACTACATTCTGGGAAACTTTTCGCCCTTTTGAGATTTGCATAGTTGGAACTATATTCTGGGAAACTTTTCGCCCTTTTGATATTTGCATAGTTGGAACTACATTCTGGGAAACTTTTCGCCCTTTTGAGATTTGCATAGTTGGAACTACATTCTGGGGAACCTTTTGTAGCGCTCCTGCTTCTCCGTCGGCATCTTAAGAAGCATTTTGGGAACTGTCTGTTATTTGGAGAGATCTATAGTAGATTTAGCTGCGCCTTGCGGTTCTACGTAATTTATATTGCGTCAAGATTTGGTCAGCCCCATCGTTGTTGAGTCTTTAACTCCTCGTATAAAAGGAAGACTGGCATATGCTTTAGTTAATATCTGGGTCACGTTACTATTGGCCTTGCAACCGTTATCAAAGCTACTGACTAACTGACCACAGCTGTAACATCTCCTCGTAATGCTTTCCTCTCTGGATTGGTTTTTGTTGAGAGGACCAGGATCGCTCTGCTGGTATTGGTAACTCTTAAAGAGTTTAAGCTTTTGAGAAACTTTCTCGAAATTTCAGTTGTCTCTTCGGTAGGGGAAATACCCTTTGGAAGCCAATGACTGTTCGTACAGGCTTCAAGAGGCTTATCAAAGAGATTCTTCTCAATTGCTGCATCGTGATCCCTTGTTTTCTCCACCGTTTTTTTCTTCAACTTTGACTCGTCAAAGAAATCATTTACTGTCTGTATCAAAGTCTTGGAATGGAGATGTAGATAATATAGTCTTATATATTTATTCGGCAAGTCCTGTCTGTATCAAAGTCTTGGAATGGAGATGTAGATAATATAGTCTTAGATATTTATTCGGCAAGTCCTGACTGTATCAAAGTCTTGGGATAGAGATGTAGATAATATAGTCTTAGATATTTATTTTTCACGTCTTTGTGTATCAAAGTCTTGGAATAGAGATGTAGATAATATAGTCTTATATATTTATACGACACACCCTGTCTGTATCAAAGTCTTGGAATAGAGATGTAGATAATGAAGTCTTAGATATTTATTCGGCACGTCCTTTTGTGTATCAAAGTCTTGGAATGGAGATGTAGATAACATAGATAGTCTTAGATATTTCCTTTTATTTCTGTTTTCGACCCCCTCCCCAAAATAATCACACAAAAGCGCTACTTGTATCAGCGGATATTAAACCCTTTGCGTCATTTCATTATGGCATCCTCTGTCTTCTTTAAAACTGGATTTTTACATTTATTAACCCCCCGCCCCTCCCCCCCCCCCCCCCCCAAAATGAAATTAAAAGCAAAAACAGACCTTTTCTATTATCTATCTGTTTTTGAAGTGATCTAATTTTGGGTAATGTTTCTTTGAAAACTGAATGAAGCTGACGTCAGTCGGCTCTCTGTTACTGTATTTGAGCCGCCAAATGAAGGGACCAGAGGAAGAAAAGGCTCTTTTACCTGCATTTAATTTGTTCTGGGGAGTGCGTAGCAAGAGCACATCTGAGACTTATCGTAAGTTCAGAACAGAGGATTTCAATCCAATAAGTTCATTAAGGTAATGTTTTACATTTTAAATTCTTTCAATAAAATAAAATACTTTGAAAAGTTTTCAGTTAATTATTTTTTGTATTACATGTTGGAAGATAGATACGTTTTGTTTACTTTTCCCATAAGGTCGTTTATAATATTAGAAAGTTGCTTAGGATGGGTGCCATTAGTTCTTGTGAGACGATAAAAAGTAGACTTTGCTTTTTTAATTAAAACATTAACAACGATCTTAAAATGTCCTTATAAATCCCTATGAATTGTAAGGTGGCCTTTTCTCCATTTGGCCTCGGCCCGACTTGTGGCCTTGATATCGAGATTAAACCATGGCGTTGTCTTTCTCTCATTTCCTCTTCTTGTCGTCAGAGGGACGTGACCGTCCAAAATGGGACGTAGGGTCGAGAAGACAGCACCAGTCATACGCATCGCTCGTTTGCATAGTGTCGACGCCCTTAGAGATGTCATTCCGAACATCTGCTTTATTTTAGGGGCAGCGTGGCTCAGCGGTACGGTCTTCGCTTCGTACCCGAAAGGTACCGAGTTAGATTACCCGCTGCGCTGTGTCGCCTTGAGCAAGTCACCTCGCCCTAGCTCGATTTGCGGCGCTGCATTGCGGCTCACGTCTGGGTTATTCCAGTCTCCCCTTCGAATAGACCCTAGAGACAAATTTCCCCTATGGGATGAATAAAAGGATTTTTAAAATCTATTTATTTATTTGTTTTCTTCAGATTTCTTGAAGACATCGATAATGTAGAAAACTGTTGTTTGTTTATGTCAAAGAATAATAGATGAAGGTCCTGAAAACATTTATCGAGGACTATCAAAGAAGATAACGAAGTTTTATATGTCGCAATCCAGTCGATGGTGTGCTCAGATCGGTGTGTTTTTGATTTTACATTTTAGGTCATAGTCATAGTCATACCAGATAAATGGTATTGAGCTGTTATATAGCGCAGTATCCACTAAATGTGCTCAAAGCGCTTTACAAGAGGTCCTTGGTCAACAGCAACATTTAAAATGTAGGACGGGACATGACGCCTGTTAGGCGATATTACAATTTTTTCGGACATTGGCAGCGCTGCTAACGGCCAGGTACTCATTTTACACCTGAGTACGGTGAGCGAATGTAAGTAAAGAGTCTTTTCCAAGGACTCAACTATGCGCGGAGCGAGGCTCGAACCCAGGACATTCCGATCCGAAAACGAGTGTCATACCACTATACCACATAGCCGCACTGTGGTATGACTCCTAGTGAGCTTAATCGTGTCTAAATCTAGTTGCATTCCAGTGTAGATGTTGATGTTGTGAACCGCTGACCATTTGCCCGTTTCAAATCTTACTATCTACAGTTTGAACAGAAAAGTGCCAGAAGACAATAGAGAATAAAATTTTTTTTCGCGGCGGTGGTGGGGTTTGAACCTGCGACCTTATTGGTACGACAACTCCGCCTGGCAGGTGAGAGTGTGGCTCTACCGTGTGAGCTATCCACGAACACAAAAATATTCGTTTCAAACTCAAAGTCATTACTAGATCCCTCTCTCACCCACTTCTTGAGACCGCCGATTCGTTCGTACACCACCATCGCGAATAATTTTGACCAGCAGTTAAGCTTAATAGCCAATATTCTCAACACAAACATATAACATAGAAACGATTGAGACATTGAGTATGCTCCGGTGTATGGGGTGAATTTTTAATTCAGAAAAGTGAGTGGAGCAGGCACTTATGTTGGTAACAACAAGATATGAAGTGAATAGAAAAGTGCCAGAAGACAATAGAGAATAAAAAATTTTTTCGCGGCGGTGGTGGGGTTTGAACCTGCGACCTTATTGGTACGACAACTCCGCCTGGCAGGTGAGAGTGTGGCTCTACCGTGTGAGCTATCCACGAACACAAAAATATTCGTTTCAAACTCAAAGTCATTACTAGATCCCTCTCTCACCCACTTCTTGAGACCGCCGATTCGTTCGTACACCACCATCGCGAATAATTTTGACAAAAAAAAAAAAAAAAAAAAAAAATTTTTATTGAGTACCTGGCCGTTAACAGTGTTGTCTCTGTCCCAAAAAATTTGTAATATCGCCTGACAGGCGTCATGTCTCGTCCTATATGTTATGTAAAGCGCTTAGAGCACGTTTAGTGGATATTGCGCTATATAAAAGCTCAAGTTGTTTTTTTTTTTAGAAGTAGAAGGTTTTCCATGAGGGTCGTCATTTATGTGTGTAGTGAGTGGAGCGATTTATCTTCCTCTTCCAGGCCAACTGACACGTCTTCGCTTTCACTTTGATAGGAATAGGAATGGGACTCTCTATGGACGACTGCATCAATGTTGACACACAGGCTTGAAAAAGGAAGAATTCCTCACTACGCGCTTGTTGTCTCAGGTGGCGGTTATCACATCACACTTCCTTCTACATTTCCCATGACGAATGAAATCGGGTCGTAGGGGGGCATTAGTTTGTTCTGCTGGTTTCGTCGGACTAACACTACATCACCGATTTTGAATGTGTGTGTGGAAGTTTGACGCCTTTTGTCTGCATACAATTTTTACTTCGATTTTGATTCGATTCCTTGTTGTAGATCATTTCATCACCCTCGTTTGGATTTTGCAGGATCTTGATTTCGGGGAGATGTGTTTTCATTTTTGTTTGTTTTTGTTTTTAAGGGTTTTACGGCGCTTGCAACACATTAAGGTTATATCAGCGTCAGTAAAAAGGAAGAAAATGGGATAGTAAAAAGTTCTAGAATTACAATTAAAGCATCCAAGAATAAGGCAGACAAAGGGGAATTGACTCAAATAGGGAACAGATGTAGATTCCAAGGAGCACACTATCAAAGTACTTAGTTTGAGATCACCTAAAAGTCTAATTAAGATACAAGCACAGGTCAAATGTTTACAAATCATATATATATATATATATATATATATATATATATATATATATATGTGTGTGTGTGTGTGTGTGTGTGTAAATAAAACACAATACACACAGTGTATAACAGAGAGATGATTTACAAGGAAAAAAATATCATCTCCCAAAACTAACTACACTGTATACTGCCAGTGCCAGGACAAAACCAAGTAATTTCATCCCAAGACAAAGACAGAAAGCAACTCGACAAACGGACCTCTCTACCCACCAGACACATCAAGTGAAAATTCCGCCCACCATGGGAGGTCAGTCACAAGACCCCCACCAGACACATCAAGTGTACTTTAAGCCCACCATGGGAGGTCAGTCACAAGACCCCGACCAGACACATCAAGTGTACTTTCCGCCCACCATGGGAGGTCAGTCACAAGACCCCCACCAGACACATCAAGTGTACTTTCCGCCCACCATGGGAGGTCAGTCACAAGACCCCCACCAGACACATCAAGTGTACTTTCCGCCCACCATGGGAGGTCAGTCACAAGACTCCCACCAGACACATCAAGTGTACTTTCCGCCCACCATGGGAGGTCAGTCACAAGACCCCGACCAGACACATCAAGTGTACTTTCTGCCCGCCATGGGAGGTCAGTCACAAGACCACCACCAGACACATCAAGTGTACTTACTATTTCCACCCACCATGGGAGGTCAGTCACAAGACTCCCACCAGACACATCAAGTGTACTTTCCGCCCGCCATGGGAGGTCAGTCACAAGACCCCGACCAGACACATCAAGTGTACTTTATGCCCACCATGGGAGGTCAGTCACAAGACCCCGACCAGACACATTAAGTGTACTTTATGCCCACCATGGGAGGTCAGTCACAAGACCCCGACCAGACACATTAAGTGTACTTTCTATTTCTGCCCACTCTGGGAGGTCAGTCACAAGACCCCGACCAGACACATCAAGTGTACTTTATGCCCACCATGGGAGGTCAGTCACAAGACCCCGACCAGACACATCAAGTGTACTTTCCACCCACCATGGGAGGTCAGTCACAAGACCCCCACCAGACACATCAAGTGTACTTTCCGCCCGCCATGGGAGGTCAGTCACAAGACCCCCACCAGACACATCAAGTGTACTTTCCGCCCACCATGGGAGGTCAGACACAAGACCCCCACCAGACACATCAATTGTACTTTATGCCCATCGTAGGAGGTCAGTCACAAGACCCCCACCAAACGCATCGTGTATTTTATGCCCACCATGGGAGGTCAGTCACAAGACCCCCACCAGACACATCAAGTGTACTTTCCGCCCACCATGGGAGGTCAGTCACAAGACCCCCACCAGACACATCAAGTGTACTTTCTATTTCTGCCCGCCATGGGAGGTCAGTCACAAGACCCCCACCAGACACATCAAGTGTACTTTCTATTTCTGCCCGCCATGGGAGGTCAGTCACAAGACCCCCACCAGACACATCAAGTGTACTTTCTATTTCTGCCCACCATGGGAGGTCAGTCACAAGACCCCCACCAGACACATCAAGTGTACTTTCTATTTCTGCCCACCATGGGAGGTCAGTCACAAGACCCCCACCAGACACATCAAGTGTACTTTATGCCCGCCATGGGAGGTCAGTCACAATACCCCATTCAGTCCAATGAAGCTGGAGTTTATTCCAATATCTGCAGCCTTGAATTGCTGGATACACACAAAGTCAGATCCAACCACCCAGCTTCTTTCTGATCTCGTCTGGGTTGAACACGGGAGGAGAGTGTGCCAGGAATATTACATTTTTTTTTTAAAAAAGAAAAAAAAAACAAAACAAAAAACAAACATAAAGATCAAAAAACGAACTGACAAAAAGCCATTTTCTGGTTTTCTTCTATTTAATTGTACTGGATACAAATCCAAGCAAACCGAGTAAAGTAAAAAAAAAAAAAAACGTTTTAAAATACAAATGTTATCCAAGTCCAAAATGCTTCAACCCCTTTGGCAATTGATCTCACTTCACCTCAATCTTTAGTTGAAAATGGACGTGGACGAAGTTACACGCCTTATCCATTTCAAATTAAAATTGTCTTCTTTATTCATAAGAAACACACGCATCTTTAAAAACATCGCCAGGATTTATGGCTGAAGCAAGATTTGACAATCTAAGAAAAAAAAAATAGAAACAACACACATAGTTAGATAGCTTAAATCTTAACAATGAAAATAATAATAATTAAGTTTCATTGCATGAAATTTTCACGTCATCTCATCATTTTATCACCGCAATGATTAGAATTAGAGTACTGAGTACTGCGATCAGTACTGAAAAGAAAAGAAAATCCTGCCAGCAGAATAATAAAGAAAATGGCCGAGAGTTCTAGGGTAGACAACACTATAAATTCCCCTCTCCCTCGCGCCTGATGACAATGGATGAAACAATTTGATTGCACTGTCAATAAGATTCAATAGTCTGATGTCACGTCCGCCCAGCAACCAGCGGCTTGGTGCTAAACAAAGAAAATCGGTACTTTTTATTCGTCGTGCTGGCTTGAACTTTTTCACATGTCATGTCATGTGACCTGAATGTGTATAAAAGTCAAAACATGATCAGATTTATTATGATTTTCTCCTCTGGTAACAATTGTATGCTTGTCAGAGATATATTTCATAAGGGCAGTGATTGAGATGGATTTAATGGCATCCACCATTCTTCTGATAGTTTAGAACCAGTTTTTATGCGTCATTACCAGGGAAGTGATGTCACGACTATGCGTCATTACCAGGGAAGTGATGTCACGACTGTTGAACCCTATTTCTCAACGTTCCGAGTCACCTCGTAAATTTAATCTTTAGCACCAATGCAGCCAAACTGGAGCAAATCTAGAGTCATAAGATGCAGAAAAGAAAAAGAATTTACAGGTCTTGAGCCAGTCCAGTTTGTTGTGATACAGAGGAGGGGACAGATGACGTTTGGCGACTGTCTTTAGAAAACGAAGGCCTGTTACTTATACATTCATTATAATTGGGAGGCTAGCCCTTGCTTGAATAAACAAGAATCACATTTAGGAAACTCAATCTTTCTCAATCCGGGAGAGAAAATGTCCACCACGGGTCCTCCCAATTTGTTTTCTACCAAAAAAGAGCCAAGATGGCAAACCCATGCTGGATAAAACAGACCATTGCCATTGCCACTGGCAATAGAGGCCAAAGATACGAGCTCTAATTGTTGGTATTTCATTATAACCTTTATAATGTGAAATCACGATCAATGCCTTGCAATGCATTGTTTGTAGACTTTAAAAATCTTTTCATTTAGCACAGACTCTTCCGATGTCTCTCTCTCTCCAATATCCCCCCTCAGTCTCCCCTCCTATGGATCACAAAACTGTAAAACAACAAGACTGTACCAAGATGTTACCCGATCTTAAAACTCTCTTTAGTTTTTGACTTTCAAAATTGTTCTTTTTTTTCTAGTAATTTCCTTTCTTTTGAAAAAAAAAAAAAAGGTTGTTGCAATAGTAGTACAGTAGTCATTGGATTAAAGCACAGTCTCCGGGGAAGCCAAAAATGGTGCTAAAAAAATCCAAGCAGGTCAGAACCCAATACTCATGGGAGGAGATGACTCAATATGTAGATCATTTCGTCACCCAACTCCAGAGAGTCGCTGTATTGCAGAGCACGGTGAAATCCAACGAGTACCGTAACAACATTGACTAATAATGATAATGTTTTATATTACAATTACAAAGTTGTGAAAACAATATCGTTTCAAGGCTCTTTTTGTTCGTCTCCTACTGTTGTTTGTATTATTTATTTATATATTTATTTACTTTTTTTTGGGAGCAGTATTTACTTGTAGTTGATAAAAATGGGCGAAAAATAAACCAAGTAATCTCGTTCCAAGACAAAGAAGGAAAGCAAATTGGAAAGAAGCTATAAGGGGATAGAACCCACAGTAAGTGCCGCCCTGCCCACAATGGGAGGCCAGGAACCCCAGACAGGAAGACACAGTAAGTGCCACCCTGCCCACTATGGGAGGCCAGGAACCCCACCCAGGAAGACACCGTAAGTGCCACCCTGCCCACTATGGGAGCCAGGAACCCCACCCAGGAAGACACAGTAAGTGCCACCCTGCCCACTATGGGAGGCCAGGAACCCCACCTAGGAAGACACAGTAAGTGCCACCCTGCCCACTATGGGAGCCAGGAACCCCACCCAGGAAGACACAGTAAGTGCCACCCTGCCCACTATGGGAGGCCAGGAACCCCACAGTAAGTGCCACCCTGCCCACTATGGGAGGCCAGGAACCCCATAGGCATGACCTGACTTGATCCCATCCTATCCAACACACAATGACTTATCCAAAAATAAAACTACAAAATAGAAGGAATTGATTTTCATTTTTTTTTCTATCCAAACTCATTTATGGATAAAAGTTTTTGACAAAGTCAACACTACAAGCAAACACTGCATTTATATTACATATGTGAACATACATATTTTGCATTTTTTTTTTTCAGTTCTTTTTTACAACATCGAATAGAAAAGCTTAGAATCCCTTGGCAGAGAAAGCATTTGTTATAAAAAGAATAAATGAAGATATATATAGATATATATAAATACATCCAATTTTCAGTGCACAAAACAAAGATATGTTAAAACTCCTCAAAGAATTAACACACAATTATCATCATCGGTCAATTGAAAGGTAGAAGTATGCAATAGTAGAAGTAGTAGTAGTAGTAGTGGAGTAGAAATAGTAGTAGTAATAGTAGTAGTAGTAGTAGTAGTAGTAGTAGTAGTGGAGTAGAAATAGTAGTAGTAATAGTAGTAGTAATAGTAGTAGTAGTAGTAGTAGTAGTAGTAGTAGTAGTAGTAGTAGTAGTAGTAGTAGTAGTAGTAGTAGTGGTAGTAGTAGTAGTAGTAGGAGTAGTAGTACATACCTACAACATAGATCTCAAAATAACTCATAGAACCGCTATGTATTATAAAGGTCAACAACGACAACTAACCATTCGATTTGACAAAACATCTTTCAAATTGATTTTATTTCTATGGAAATCAAATGCCAGGCAAGTCAGTCGGCCCTTTGTCAGAATTTCTACCAAATAAGGATTAACCTTTTGTTATGAAAATGACTGAATACAGTAAATATACTGACCAATTGGCAACCAGACTATATCTACATATCTACAGATTTTTGACTTACACCAGTAAGTAATCCCTAATTTGTCACAGAAAAGTTTCAGACACCTTCCAGTTTTTTCCCTCCTGTCAATTCCGATTCCACAATGGCTATTTCAAATCTAAGTCCTACCTCTCTAATAACATCCAAAAAAAAACACCAACATCATGTCCATCTCCAATTCTAATGGGGAAACAAACATTTATAATATAACTGGGGAAAAAAAAAACATATTTCAATATGATAATAAAAATCTTTATCACCACTGGATTAAAAGAAAAGAAAAAAAATCATAACACATTCACAAGTACTTTTCAATTGACAAGGGTGCAGAATACGAGGCAATGTAAAAAAACAAAAACCAAACAATTAAAAGCAAATAAATGATGCAAGCAAATATTCAAACGATGACCAATTATCATTATCAAGAAGGCTCATAATAAGAATTTATCATTAAAATTCATCTTAGAAAATGGTGATGAAGGAAAGAGAAATATACATAGAGAGAGAGAGAGAGAGAGATAGTGTGTCATTAAAGAAACACTCTCTCTCTCTCTCTCTTTCTATCTTTTCTCTCCCTATTAAAAATCAACCAACTTTTAAAAAAATAAACTGATAGCAAGGATATTCTATTGGTTGTAACAAAAACCTCAGTTCGCATCATTAATTATCAGAGGCGGAAGAAGAGAAGTTGTCTCCGTCAAGGGAGTCAAACTTTACCCAGGGAATGCCAGTAGCTTTCCCTCTAGCACCGTCTTCACCTCCTCCTCCTCCTTTGCTTTTTCCATTGCTTAGATCATCCTCGCTACTCTCTTCAGTATCCTCCTCGTCATCGTCATCATCATCCTCGTCGTCGTCTTCATCATCGGGTTCAATGGCATAGGCCATGTGAAGCATGTCAGACGAACGACCTCGAATGAGGGCGTGATCCGGGGGCAAAATCTGGAAACCGAAGAAGTTGAACACGCGAAGCAGTGACCCTGAAATAACAAACAAAACATCCATTTCAATCTTTGGCATCCGTGGAATTTTGGATTTTATTCATCTTAACCCTCAGCAGGAAATAATAAAACACAAATCTCTATAAACTCATTCAAAATAGAATCTAAAAGTACTAATCACTGTTTCTGGTGACAAAAACTGGAAAAGGAGGTACATTTTAAACAATGCCAAAAAGCCCCATTTTTACTGCACATCCCCCCACCTTTAGAGCAATTAAGATGTTATACTATAGGTTACTTTTGAAAAATGTTTTTAAGGCCCTTACAACACATATCAGCGCCAGTAAAAAGGAAGAAAATGGGATAGTAAAAAGTTCTAGAATTAAAATTAAAGAAAAGGTAGGAAAAGGGGAATTGGATCAAATAGGAAACAGATGTAGATTCCAAGAGCAAACTATCAAAGTATCACACAAGTTTGAGATCACCCAAAAGTCTCATCGAACTAATACTATACATGATTTGTTGACTGTTTCCCTCCCAGCAAAGGACCCCAGCCAGGACAAAACCCAAGTAATCTCATTCCAATACAAAGACAGAAGGCAAATTAGAAAAGGAAATAAAGGAGGAAAGAATATGACAGCAATCATGACCTCCCTGCCCACCATGGGAAGTCAGAAGACCTATCAATTGACTTGACTTATCAAGGTTATGGGTGGCCACAACGTACCTCGGTCACTGCGGTTCTTTGAGATGCACAAGACAACGTGAGAACAGCGTAGTTCTTCTTCTGCATACTCCAGCAAAGTGATGAGACTGACATGGAAATGAGAAAGAAAAGAAAAGAAAATAATAAATCTATAAAAGTATCCTATTCATATTCAAAGGGAGAAAACATTTTGAACAAGACATTTCTACAAACTTGCCCCTGCTAACTCACAAAAATCAAATAATTTGATGCCTACACATTCAAATAAACAACAAAAAGAACGTTAATAAATAATCAAACAACAAATTGATAAAGGCCAACTATTCACAGAGCTAAAATGGGCTGCACTTAAATTACCAAAAATGGCAGAATGTTTGGACAATTATAATTTTGTAATTCGCTGGTCAAAAAAAAATTATTCTAATCCTGGGACATGCAAGGTTAATTTCTATAAATACAAACAGCCCAATCTACTGATGCTTCACTGCTTCTTATGTAGCCAATTTCACCCTCTTGAAGTAAATTCTGTTCCACACCAAACTGTAGAATCTGACTTCATGATAAGCATGGGTCTCAAATCAGAATTTTCTTAACCCTATTTTCATACTAAAATAGAAAGTCCTATTTCCTGATTTGGGGTCCATTTGGCCCCCCTGACTTGCAAAAAGAAAAATACTAGAAAGTCCTATTTTCTTATTTGATCCCCATGATTTTACTATGGAAAATTCAGTTAAAATAATATTTTCTCATTAAATGAATGGGGTTAAAACATGTTGTTTTTGTTGTGACATCATGCATCTATTTATTTAGTGACATAGTCGTGTCAATATGATCCACAACTTACTGGTAGATGGCATCTACAATAATTGACTAAGTTAATTTTGTTACCTGTTTGCTGTCCAATATGATGAGCGCCAGTTTCAGTTACCTACTTTTTCATCAACTCTAATCAAGAAACATCCAAGTAAGTACTAACTCTTTACTTTTTTTTTCATTAGAAATGTGACGAATGAAGATGATTCTTATACTTATCGTAATAAAAATGAATTGATAGTAGGTCTATCATTAATTTTCTGATTGTAGTACTAGCTAGAATGAATCGCCAAATATGAAATGATGAAACAATACTGGATAAATGAAAGTGTTAATATTCAATTTAATGTTTCTTACAATACTTGCCTTACTTTCGTGTCTTGCTTATCTTTTCTTATTGTGTGTACCCTACCTTAACATAACATATAACATATGGTGTAGGGCGACATAGGATAAAATCCTTTGAATACCCTTAATATGAAATTGATTGAAAGATTACAATAATGATACACGTGGTAAAGATAGTATAACAACTTAAATGCACTCATGTATGTGTGATGTACAGATCTTTAACCTTGACATGCAAAGCACACACACACACACACACACATACACCCAAACATATAGAAGATGGCCATAATAAGGTAACAATGCATGATATTTGCATACAAGATTGAAGGCATGTCAACAGCAGTGCAAACAAGCATCATTCGTCATATATAAATCCTTCCCACATATTTGTTTGTAACTTCTTATATGAAAAGTGATTTATTTTCTAGTACCGTTTTTCAATATCTAGGTGAACTAAATTGATAGCTTGAATGACTACGTTATGTCTCAGCCATAGTGTCATGAATTTGCTAACTAAATGGTTTGTATGTTGTTTTTTTTTTTAAAATCAGCCATCCGTTGTGTGGTCTAAATTATGCTGCACTGGGCCTAATAAAAATTACTATTATTATTATTTTCATTATTGAAAATTGTGAAAGGAAATGAAAGAAAGAGCTTCCTTTGTTGAAATCTTTAGTATTTTTTTCTCTAGGCTAGGGCTATTGGTCAGTACTGACCAATAGGTGCCAGCGCCTGAGTACTAAATAAGAGGTACCACCGGCAATTGATCAGTACTGTCGAACACAGGGCCTGTTCGTCAGTGCTGACAAAGACCTTTTCAAACTTATTCGTCACTACTGGATTATTTCATTAGTAATAAAATTATATAAAAAATCCCAGGCCAACTTATCCCATGACTGTTAGTTACACTCAGACAACTTTGATTTAAGTTTAACGTGTGGGGCAACGGAATGACTCTCGTTGGTTTATGCCGGCATAAGATTCTTGTTATTTTATGTTGTCCATTCTATTTATGTATTTGTTTTTTTTTTGTTATGTTTTTTTTTTTTTAAATAGTTTTTCGTTTCTTTTGTTTTGTTTGTTTTCTCATTCAGCCCACGCCAGCTTGTTGCTGGTTTCAGTTCTAAATTAATAATCACAACCGTGATGACCCAAGAAAGAGCAGATTTATTATTTTATGACATTATTGTCAATTATTCTAATAATGGTATAGGCATGTCTTGACAATTTCCAAGAATCGTCTATTTGGAATGAATAGAATTATTATAAAAGGATCTGTGAGGAGTGTAGATTTTGAATCTTTACATAAGAGAAAAGGAACACAAAGACAATCGTTCAAGCGTAAGGAAAACACACAGTTTGAAAGTCATGAAAATTTGTTACTTATTTCCTCTAAACAGTGTCATGTCGGGCTGATTGAAAATGTTCAAAATTGATTTTATGCACAAAATCTATTAAATTTGTGTTGAGTTTTTGTGTTTTATTAAAGAGAATGATCAAAATTTGTTAAACTGACAAAATCTATAATTTCACATGTAATGACCAATCGTTTTACTGTTAAATCCATTTTGCTATTTAGTTAATTCAGATATAATACTGTTTGGAAGTTATAGGTGACGTGTCATGAAAAGACTTCCCAGAATATCGATGGGTGCGGTTTGGATACGATAATATCTTGTATAGTTTGTTTCGAGGGCATGGCGACCTACACGTTGCTCAAACATCCTGGTTTATACACGTCTTCATTTATCATTGACGTCAGTACCACAGATTGACAAACGGGAGCGACAGACAAGCTTTTAGTTTACTATATTTTGGGCAATTGACGTTAGGATTGAATTATTTGACTTTGTCTTGAAAACAAGATTGTTGTAACTAAGACCAGAGATTTTGATCTGGACAAATTAGAATCAAAGCATTGGTAAGACGAGATAAACTGTTTGTTATGAGTTACAGTTCTTGAATCAAGTTCTAAAAGTCATACCGTATGATACGGGTCAATAAGCCGGGGTTGATCCTAGATTCTATGACGTGAGATGAACTAGTAACAATCATTATTCTTAAAGTTTACCCACTGTCTAAGACACAAGTTGAGATAAAAGGCACTTAATGCAAGACAATAAACGTTCAAGGTTACTCATAGTTTTGTGTGTTGGTCAGTTATATTTCCGGATGGCAATGTTGTGAGCTTCTTAGCCAATAACACAGCATCTATTCCCGTCCCCAACATTTGCTCTCTTCATCATCACCACAACTACATCATCATTAGAGGAAACACAGGTGTGATATCAAAAAACTGGTTCCAATCTCAATGGAAGTGTAAAACCACTCTTCCGGAGGACTGGATACCTTGTGTAATTCATCTTCTGGTTTCAGATTGATGGGATCTTATTTTCTAGTCTAAATAAATGCTGGTCGTCTTCTGTACTTCTCATTACTGCCTCCACCACCAATATATATTTCAACCACATATTATCACTACCATACGATAGGTGGATATTCGTTTAGCACAGGGACCAACTCCCCCTCTCCTTCCATTTCCAGTGCATCCTAAAATCTTGACAGAAAATGTTCCCATAGGCCAGTTTTAAATCTTAAGCGCCAGAAAAACAATTGACAAAAGATGATAGATGTTGAGTAGATTTTAACATGAGAGAACTAACAAGTTGTGAGCAGAGATTAAAAAGGACAACAAAGGGGAGAGAATAAACAACAAGATTGACCCCCCCCCTCTCCCACCCTATAATACGAATGACAACCATAGATAAACTTCAAGTCCTTAGCCAAAGACTTTGAGGAATCGCGGGTCAAATGTGCATAGGTCTCATACTCGTCCCTGGCATGGGAAAACCACCAACAAGTGCCAGCGCTCGACCAATATCACTCCGTTTTCTCTATAAAGTCATGGGGGCCAAATGACCCCCAAATCAGGAAATAGTACTTTCTGTATTTTTCCCTTTGAAAGTCATGGGGGCCATTTGGCCCCCAGATCGGAAAACCTCAAATTCCAAATGAGCATGCTCAGTGTAAGTATACTATGCACGTGACAAACATGAAATTTGACATGGTCATGGACCTCGTGATTTTAGGAAAAGTCACCAAATTTCAGGTCTCTGCGTCAAAAATTGACTGTTTTATGAATAATAAGCACAACCCTGGGGTCTTTTTGGCTCCCAAGTATGAAAATAGGGTTAAAGGAGGAACGTTTTGCGGAACATTCAATTTGATCAGAAATAAATTAGACCAATAGGCCTGTACTAATGACAATACTGGTAAAATATAGAATTATCAAACACATCTATTGAAGGTGTAAAATGAGTACCGGGCCGTTAACAGTAAATGTTAAATGTTGCTTTTGGCCAGGGACCCCTTGTAAAACGCTTTGAGCATGTTTAATGGATATTGCGCTATATAAAACCCCAATTTACTTAATTCAATTCCCCTATCACCCACCTCTCCTTGGAGCCTTCAGGCAAAATGCCCGAGGGCAGCTCCACGTAGAGCACATCCTTCACCAGAGTGGTCTCCCATTTCACCTCCAGACTTGGCACTGGAGAGATCTTGAAGGTCAGCTTGGATATGCTAGTCTGTGGGACGACACAACAAATACAAATGTTACAGTGAATGACATAATCAGATAGATGGTGAAAAGGTTTGAACTGAGATATTGCTAAGTTTAGTTAGAAGGTCAATTTTTATCTAAAATGAGTTCTTGTCACAAATGATTATATCAACCCTTTTGTAAATCTTCGGGAAATATCAAAGCTTAATTTCACTTCTAAATATTTTTTTACAGCTAGTCAAGATGAAAAAGTATGAAATTTGAGAAAAGTTTCTGGATACCTTTCCCATACATCTGACCACAAAATCACCCGATTTACTTCAAATAAATATTAAAATGCTCTGGGGCGCATATTCTTTCAGAAAATGCAATCCAAAATTTGATTATGTCATGCACTGACACAAATATGAGCCTTTGCAAGAAGCTGGAAGCCAAAACTGACAAATTAGGGAGGAGCAGACACTGGTGTAGGATAAAGATCTGAAATAGTGAGTATATTATTATGATGAATACAGCCCCAAAGTAGAGAGTAAAAATATGAGAAAAAAATGAATCCCGAAAAACCAGGCTGCCTGGACTGGAGTGTAATGGTGGCAATTCTGACATGTCATAAGCAGGTCTAAGGTTTTGGGATGAGTTTTTTCTTCTTCTTTCTGATTTGTCTGGCATTCAAGCAAACTCAATCTTTCACATCTTTATGGAACTAAAAAAAAAAGCTTCCTTTAAATCTGGTTCCGATTTTTACTAAGTCTTTCGTCATATTTCAGTTCAAAACCATTACAGAAATTGATTAGAAGATTCACGGTTCGATTCCCGCTTTGAGCAGTACATTGTTGAGTCCTTTTGTAAAAGGCCCTGAACTCCATTCTCTCACTGTACTCAGGTGTAAAATGAGTACTTGGCCGTAAACAGCCCTGTATATTTCTGAAAAAATTGCAATGACCCTTATAGACGTTTTTGCAAAGGAAAAAGAAACAAAAGACAATAATTTTTTTTATTTAAAGAGACATTTTTTTTTCTTTTAATTTGATATCTCGCGTAGAATGTGAAAGATAATTAATCAAGAGTAGTTTCTTTTTTACTAGATCCCATTTTCTTCCTTTTTACTGGCGCTGATATGACCTTACATTTGTTGAAAGCGCTGTGAAACTCTAAAAAACAAGCAAATACCTTTCTCTTTCATGAATTAATTATGGGTTTTTAGGAAAATTAATCACAATTTTTTATTTGCAAAATTTGCTGTTTTTAGCTTGAAAAATTTGGAATTTTTTCAACAAAAAAAAACACGATGTCAGATTACATCTGGTGGAGAGCAATTTATGATAGACAAGCATCCTTTCCAGAGGGTAGCCATCAATCATCAATCAATCTTTATTGAACAAAACGAGAAATGAGAGTAACACTCTGGCTGTAAAGAAAACTGTCAGCTTCTGTGGAAAAGTTTAAATTGAAACGAAATAGCAACCAACCTGCAAACCATTCTTGTTACGAGCCAAATTATCATTTTGGTCATCATTTGAAAAATCACTTGCACTGACAGGGGGCGCTTTTAAAACCCCCACGTCGATGCCCTCTGCCAAGGGATTGCGGCATTCTAGAGCGACGTGGGGAGCATCAGGAGCACCACACGGGGACGGGACCCAGCGATATACTGAATCGTTTACTGAACGAGCTGGGGGAAAAAAAATGAATGATATCAACTAATGTTTTAAAATGGTGTCTTGCATGTATACTAACTATGTATAGATAGGGAGCCATTCCATACCCCAAACCCTCTCTAAAATCTACATTTCGCCTTTGCTCTCCTTTAAGTTTTATAAATTTTTCATCTACAATTAGGGTCTTTATTTCATAAAGCTGTAGCAACATGTGTGATTCTAAACTCGAAATATTGACAGGATAGCCGTTTTCGTAGATCCCAATTCTAAATGTCAAGGCCCAAAATACAGGAACAAGAACTCTTGATAATTAGCTTTGATCTGTAAGGTTTTTTCAATAAATATAATTCTACATTTAAATTCAACTGTCAAGGGTTCTGTTAGCCCAATGGTCTGCACACTCACTCGCTGTTACAGAGTCTGTAGTTCGACTCCCTGTCATGCCTTTTTTCTTTTCTTTTTTAAAAAAAGATTTTAGGTATTCAATATATTGGGCAATCGTTTTTTTTTTTGTCTTTTTTTTTTTGGTCAAATTAAAAAAAAAACAAAAACATTTTATTCTTTAGAATGGCCTTATTATTTAATGATTGTGTGAAAGATTGTATTACTTTGTGGAAGTTGGGGTTTTTCCCCCCGTAAAGCAGCTATGAATGTCAAGAAAGGTGATACATTGAAATGTCTATCTTCATTTTATTACAAACTTACAATTTAAAACTTGTGAAATGGTAGAAAGCAGATAAAAAATCTGTGTCATTTATTAGTTATTTCACTCGTTATAAGTTATATTAAAACATGGTATAGTATTGATCATTGATGCTCGTTTAAAATTCGTATCAAAACAGGTTTGAATTAGGATAACTCATGAAATAAAATCTGTATTAAAAGACAATCGTTGATTATTTGCTGTGTAGTTTAATTGATAGCTCTAATACTAATTGTCAAAAAGGAGCTGCAATGAGTTGCTTCATAGTCTCTCCCCACCCCTTTTCAACTCGCATGTGGCCCTGACCTTGGTGGATTTGGAGCTATGAATATGAATCATGAAGTTGTAGTACTTTAAGTTTAAGTCTGTGGCCAAAGATGGCGTACAATAGTGAGTGTGTTTATAAAGGACATGGTCCGCTTTTGTGAATACACAACCCATTTATGAGAAATTACTGCCATAGCTAAAGCTTGAAAAATGGAGATTAGCAGCGCGTTGTGTTGGGGGTTTGGGATGGGCGGATGTCGATCTCCTGTCCTCACGTCAACTTTAACCCGATTATTAAGTCAACAAATATAGTAGTCAGGCTATTTTGATATTGAAACTCCTATTTATTGTTTATATGTCTAAACTAAACTTGTGTTAAACTTGACTGTGGTTATTCCAGCCATGCCCCCCTCTCTCCCTCCAAACACTCCAAATGAATGCGTAATTAGAAAATATTTTTTGATATGAGGTCAGCGGCCATGTTGTTTTTTCCTTCCACAACACAACTTGAGACAATCGAGAAACATATCAAAATGCTTAACGAATAATCTTGATATTTACCTGTCTTCTTTATATAAGGCTGGCATTTTTTCTTTTTTCTCTTTTTCTTTCGGACCAAAATTTTCGTCGACAACGATAGCTTTTGAGGTTGTTAACATAATTTTATCAACACCTCTTTCTCCGTAGAGAAACGATGACGTTCTAATTTTTTTCTATTTTTGACCTGTTAAGGTCACGTGACATGAAGTCTTCCGGAGCGATTTCATTCAAGTTACGGTGTTTGGTTTACATAGTGACTGTTACAAAATATTGAAAGAGTTTTTACATGCTTCACAAATTATTTATCCACTCCTTAATATGCAATAACTATTTACAATGAAAAAAATATAAATTAATTAATGATATTCATTAAGATAATGGTGTCAATTATGATGATGAAATTTTAATGGTAACAAAAGTGATGATGATGATGATGATGATGATGATGATGATGATGATGATGTGGATGACATTGACGACGACGAAAATGACTATGATGATGATGATGATGATAATAATAATAATAATAATAATAATAATAATAATAATAATAATAATAATAATAATAATAATAATAATAATAATAATAATAATAATAATAATAATAATAATAATAATAATAATGTCACGACTCAGCTCAGAATCCTTTGTTTCAACTTAATTATTATCAGTGATATGATAATTGTCAATAATAACTATCTAGAGCGACCAGCCCGGACGAAGATTTTCTGTAACTAACTAAAAACAAAACATAATTTTCTTACGATGTTCCTAAGAGACAAAGAGTGCCTAAAAGTTCGCACAGTTAACATTCATACTCATATCCAACATATGCACAACACAATGTGCATAACTATAAACTCCAAGAACTCCAACATATTCACACACAGCCAAACAATTACAATACAGACATGTTATATTTTGAGCACATATACAGTACAATCTCTTCTAAACGTGCTCAAAGCTTTAGCCAATAGCTGTAGGACGAGACATGACGCCTGTTAGTCAATATTACTTTTTCCAGACAGAGATAACGCTTTTAACGGATATATACAAGTTTTACACCTGAGTATGGTGAGAGAATCAACCCTGGATCATATGAATTAATAATAATTTAAGCATTTAAAGGATTTGATATAATTTCTTTGGTGTCTAATTGTAACCAATGTCCGCAGGTGACGTAATTATCAAGAATGGCGGCCCCCTTGTTGCATAAACAAACACAGATCATAGTGAATAAATGTAAACACGGGCCGTCTGCTTCCACAGTAAGTCTTTTTGCTTCTTCACGTTGGTGAAAATTAGGTGTTAAGTCGTTTCAGTTTCAGTTCAAGGGACATTAATTTGCCTTAAATCTTCCATGCCACAATTTCTGGTAGGGGCATCTAAATCTAAACTTTGGCAGACTTTGCGTGACCTTGCCCAGACTCAGCAGGTCTCGGCCTCGGTCTTTTCTTGGCACATTTTAAATATAATAAAATGAAAATGTACAAAAATTGCACGGCATTGTCTAAATGACTACAGGACACAGACGACCCAACTCAGTCAGACTGAATATCCCTTTCATTGTTACATTGAAGTGGTTATTCAGAGTCGACTCTGGATAACTGTAGGCAGTTATTCAGAGTCGACTCTGGATAACTGTAGATAGATGGTTATTCAGAGTCGACCCTGGATAACCATGTGTACAGATTTTTAGAGCCGAGTAGCCTATCGAATTATCGAGTTGAGTTCTTGCGAGATGAGTTTCTTTCAATTTGATACCAGTTTACTACGGTTATTTTGTGACTTTGGCAATTTTAGTGCCAAATTCTTAAAACTTGGCGATTTTTCAACTTCAGTCGCTTATAAATAAGAATCTTTAATCAATTGCAAAACATATTCCATCAACAAAGCAAATTTAAATTAGCTTATAAACAACCATTTCTTAAATCGATCAGCCAAACTTATTATCTCTTTATTATCTCTCTATTACCAAATGATATCTATAAACGTAATATGAAGATAGATGGAGAGAGAGAGAGAGAGAGAGAGAGAGAGAGAGAGAGAGAGAGAGAGAGAGAGAGAGAGAGAGAGAGAGAGAATTAATGAATTGATTTTTTTAAAAATTGTTTTATAATTAGACACAAGTTGTAATGAATTCTATTAACAAATTCAGAAAAAACAAACAAAAACAAAAAAAAACTTAAAAAGGAAGAAAAAAAAAGACACGCTTATAAACCTTATAAAATCGTCAAATGAATGTATTATTATGTTACAGCTAAAAAGTACACAAATATTTACACCCATTTGCTCCATCCCCTTCCCTTTCGATCATCTTCTCATCCATGACCACCATGTGTCTTGTGCTGCCTTTGACATTTGGCGCCAGCGTGTCTAGACTAACGTCATAAATAAAGGATGTCACCAAAATTCATGCAAATGAGCAGAGGTGTCAAAAAATGATAGAAGGCATATTATTGTTTCCCCCCCCCCCCCCCCCCCCCTGAACTACCACTGAGCAGAAAATGTTTGACATGACAAAAAACAACGAACATTTATGAACAAATCCTAAAATCTCAGAAATCCGCGGAAGATTATCATCACTGGTCCCCACTATATTATTTTTAATATTTCTTTTTTTTTGTTTGTTTGTTTTTTTTGTTGCAAAATCTCGACAATTTGCAAAAAATTGCAAATTTTGCGGCCGCAATGCAAATCACCGATGCAAAAAACTGCCATGACAGAAGAGACAAGAAAATACCAAAAAGTAAAACGATTTTTTCCCGTAGGGTTAAACAGAGATGTGAGAGAAGAAAAAAAACTAGAAAAACCGTGTGGTTGGTAACTGGAAGTTCATCACTCATAACTGTCTACAGTCAGAGTCGACTCCCCGACTCTGAATAACTGTAGACAGTTATTCAGAGTCAACTGTCTACAGTTATTCAGAGTGGACTCCCCGACTCTGAATAACCCTAGTCAGTTATTCAGAGTCGACTCTGAATAACCGTAGACAGTTATTCAGAGTCGACTCTGAATAACCGCAGCCTTGTTACATTGTGTGGTTTCCAAGACCAAGAAAGTACCGCTGCTATCGTCTACCCGGCTACCGAGTGAAGTGGAATGAAATTATAGGGAGTTTATCAAAATATTCACATGTAATCTTGCACTTGAAACCAATGTCATATGGAAGAGCTAACAACACTGATTACAAAACAGTTTGAATTTTGTTTCTATCTTGATTAGAAATGTAGTTATGACAGTTCAAGGTCTGAAATTTCAGAATGAATTTTACCCCAAAATTACCATGGGAAAGGAGTGATCGAAATGGCTGTCGGTATAGTTATTGCCAGAGATGTGTGCCAATAAAGAAAAACGATTATTGCCAGACACCTTTCTCAGTGTGTGAGTTGTCAAGATTTATAACTATTTAGAACTTCTTATCATAATTAGACCTTTAGTCTTTAGAATGTGAATACAACGGATAACAATAATAACAAATATATCTAAATATATATATGGGAAAGAAACTAGATGGTTAAAAACGATCACTATTTCTCTGAACGATCCAGGAAATAAACTTGATCTCTAATTCTCAAATGCTCGGCAAAACAATGCTGTAATCTATTTTTCCAGAATACTCCGTAAAAGTAAAATAAGGTTATGGTTATACAGACTCCCAATCCGAATAACCTTTATGTTGAGGGGGCAAGTTTTTGTTCTTCCTCTTTATTTATTGTTTGTTTGTACATACTCGCTCAAAGCACTTTTCAAGGGGTCCTTAGGCAACAGCAACACTTGACATGAAGGAAGAGACATGACGCCTGTTCGGAGAAACAGACAGCACATCTGAGCACAGGGTGTTAGCAAAAATAAAGAGGAAAAAAATTCAGGTTTTGTTTAACGCAAACCAGTGCTTGAAAAATGATTTAGCACATTTTTAACGATTTTTAAATATACATACATCTTTAATAGGTTTCAATGTGTCCACCATTTTGTGTGATCTGTATTTTGATGCGTCACTCAAGTTTTCTCCAAGTGTTTTTGAGCATTTCTTTGCTGACTGATTCAACTGCCATCAGTACACGTGGTAACAACAATAAGACAAACTTAAATGTTTTCTTTATGAACTGAAACGAATTTCACGATGCTATCTTTAGGGAAGCCGTGTAAAATAGGATACACACAGTATGGTTTATTCATTTTAAAAGATGATCTTTTTGGGGGAAAATGTAATAATTTTTTTATTTTTCCCCAATTCTTTCAGACTTCAGAGCAACAAAGATACCCACGTCCACCTTTTCAAACAGAATGACTCGGATATACAGAATGGCCTCTCCCTCTTGATCAGATAAAGAATGTTGACAACGATGACGACGTACCTCACACGCACAATGTGCCAAGATCATATATGATCCTGTTGTTTTGTATCATAGTTTTTATCCCATAAAACATGTACAGCATAATTTCCTCAGCAGGGGGTGGTGCCCTTTTCATTTGCAAAGCTCACAGACCGCTGTGTTTTCTACGTCATATCTGTTCCAGTCCACCAAAATTGACTCCAAGATCTAAAAATAGCAAATTAACCCATTATCAAATTCTTGGACTTGAGAAGGACGCCACGTCTGAGGAAATACGAAACGCCTTTCTTCGACTCTCTAAAGATTACCATCCTGATATTAACTCTGACGACCCCCGGAATCATGATAAATTTGTAGAAGTCAACGAAGCTTATTCGATTCTCAGCAAACCTTTGCTGCGTCGTGAGTACGACAGTGAGTTGTTACTTAGATCAAAATTGTATAATCCTAATATCCCACGTCAGTATCCTGATGGTCGAACCAGTCACTTCTACGATCCACAGTTTTATGCAAATCGTGACAGGTCACAGGACGCCTATTATGCCAGTAAACCTTATTACGGAGTGAAAGGAGTTCCAAAAGTTTCTAATAGAGCAATCGTCTATATATGTATGGCTATTGTAGTGATAGGTGCAGCATTTCATTTCGTCGTCGTGAAGACGTTGTCGGATATTCATATTGAAAACTTGAACGCCCGGGATAAGAGAAATCACCAGATTTGGATGGATGCTAAAAATCCTGACAACATTCCAGAAAAGATTCAACTGATGAGGATCAAAATAAAACAGGAAGAGGAAGAGAAGAGGAGGGAAAAAGGCGTGGAGGATAAGAATGATGACAAATAGGTAGTTTAGTAATCCTTGTTGAATTTGTTTCCGTCGTGTCTATAGACATAACTTTTCTTACGTTTGGGAGAAATTCCATATTTGGCCAGTACAAATCATCCCTTGACTATCGATCAATTAAAATGACCCTCATCCATCTTGGCAAAAATTCTCAAACCTGAGACCTCGTGACATTTCAGGTTTGGGAGTTTTGGCCAAGATGGGAATGGGAGGCATATCAATGCTTGAACTTGAAGGATAAGTTTTGGCCAAGATGGGAATGGGAGGCAGATCAATGCTTGAAGGATGAGTTTTCGGGTCAAAATTTTAAATAAGCACTTTTTGCTTTTTTTTTTTTTTTTTTTTTTTTTTGGTGTTATTTTTCCAAAACTTTTAAGAACCCCCGGGTTTTAGAGTTTTTGATGAGATGGGGGTGAATTTGATCAATCTGTATTTGAAGATCGAGAGATTGGGATAACCTTGATTGAACCATTCAAGGGCTCTGCCATTAGAAGCTGCCAGGACCCCTTGAGCCATAGGAACCCCTGTTGAGTATAAGTGCCTTAATTTTTAATAATAAAATAAGATAACATTTTTAAATTTAGATTTTTATATAATGCAATATCCACTAAACATGCTCAAAGCGCTTTACAAGGGGTCCCTGGCCAACAGCAACACTTAACATGTAGGATGGGACATGGCGTGATATTATTACAATTTTTCGGACAGACACAGCGCTGTTAATGGTCAGGTACTCATTTTACACCTGAGTATGGTGAGAGAATGTGAGTAAAGAGTCTTCTCCAAGGACTCAATGATGCACTGAGCGAGACTCTAACCCTGGACATTCCGATCCGAAAGAGAGTTTCATACCACTAGACCACATACCTGCATAAAGATGATTTGTTGGAGGAGTTGACAAAAAAACCAAAGCAAAACAATAAACAAAGAATAATTGTCAGAAAGTTTAGGACGTCATTGATTGTTGTTTAATTTGTCTGCTTGTTGAAATGGATGGAACGAGATTTGGTAGAGATTACAAGTCACTTCTGTCGTACTCTGGGGAAAAAACCCATATTTTAAAATTTGGCCAGAAAACTCGTCCTTCAAACATCGATCGATTTAAATGACCCTCATCTTGGAAAAATACTCTCAGTCCCAGGTTTGAGAGTATTTTTCCAAGATGAGGGTCATTTAAATCGATCGATGTTTGAAGGACGAGTTTTCTGGCCAAATTTTAAAATATGTTTTTTTTCCCCAGAGTACGACAGACTTCAGTTCAGTCTCATGCTATGATATTATTTTATAGATGAGTCAGTCTCAGCTTAATGTACCATTTTAGTGACAAAGAGTGAGAAATATCATTTTGAATCATAGGCTCTATTTGCTATCCCAATTTTAAGATTAAGGTCATATTTTGGCACTCACAACTTCCTGAGATAGTGTGAACAGTATTTCTTAGTAATTCATACATAAATGCACTCTGTGATGCATGTTACTGTGACATTATTTTCCTGCTAGTATCTCTTTAACAATGATAAACAAAACACATACAAACACTGAAAAAAAGAAATAAAAGACACAAATTTCTGTGTAATGATAAACATGAGCATAATTTATTACAAAAAAGGTTGATTTTGAAGGTTTTTGTGATGCGTGTTACGTGACATAAAATAGTAGGACTCAATAGTCATCATTACATATCAATTATTTATCAAAACCAAAAGCAAGGGACTATAATACAACATACTAATTCATCTGAAATTGAAGCCTAAGCATAGAAACTGACTTGCTTATAGTCAATAATTTTATCAAACGTGATGAACGTTACATGACATTAGGAAAACGTGACTCATGTTACAGTGACAAAAAGTTAGAAAATGGAGGTCATGTAACTGAACTTGAAAGGTAAATAGACATTAAATATGCCTCAAAAGGTTTAGAAATGAAATAATTTCATCCCTACACAACAAGAAAAACTCTTTGAAAACCTGAAAAATTAAATGCTGTGCTACTAAAAGCTGTTAGGATAAATGCATATTGAAGCAGTCAAAAACATGTCTTGAATGAGAAGACCTTTGGCTATCATGTTCAGAATCATTATTGGGTGCTTGGTTCTCGCCATCTTCGGGATGAGGGTCAATCTGAAATGGACACAAGCAATAATTTATAAAATCAGTAAGATTTTACTGTTTTAAAATAGATTGTCTTCATAAACACATAAAGGTCCTCTTTTAACGGCTGTTTTGTGAAAGTTATGGTGCTGGACCCAGGGTTTTCATATTAAGTCAGCCCTCTCTAATCCGGACTTCTATAATCTGGTTCCCTCTATAAACTGGCTGATTTTCTGGGAACCAATTTAGTTCTTTATGTACTTATGCAATTGGTCGGCAATTCTGTAATCCGGTTAATTCCTTAATCCGGACAAATTGCAGAGAACCGAGGTAGCCGGATTAGAGAGGGCTGACTGTACATGTACCACCTTTTAAAAAATTCATAACATTTTTATTTATCAATATTTTCTGCTCATGTTTAATAAACAAAGCATAAATGAGTAAAGTGTACAATGCAAAAGAAACAATGTGTTCATCTTTGTACTTTCACTGTTAGAGTGGTGTGAACAGTGAAAAAATGAAAAATTTTAAAAATCCTATTACTATTAGCAAGATCTGATCAAACATATTAAAACCGATATGAAACGACACAATTTAAACAAATAAACACTTGAAACCAGATACTGGCACATTATACAAAAACAACAATATGAAAACAAAACTAACAACATAAAACTGGTGATGAGCAGGTGCCCAGGGTAGGACTCGAACCGAGCTTATTTAGAACACTAGCCCAAGACCACACTGCTAGATTACTTACAGCAATCTTGAAAAAAGAAAGAATAGGATTAATAATAACTAAAAGGGCAATTACCTGAGCATCATTTGTAACAGGCTCTTCCTGTTCCATCAGATTTACAATTATATTGCGCATAAACTCTGTAGTTGGTGATGCTCCTTCGTTATGTTCCTGAAGGTTGAAATAGAAAGAGATCGTTGTGATTTTCTAATTTGTAATTATTTTCTAATACAATATACAACATAAACATGAAAAATAACGATAATTAAACTGTTTCATTTAAATGCGACATATTTTGAACTTATTGCTGCCTTTTAAGCCAAAAATGTTCTTTCATACGAATAATCCATCTTCATCATCTAATTCTTCCTCTTCGGTACTTTACTAAGGTAGCCCACTGTTTTTAATCTGAGGACGTTTTTAATTAAATCAGTTATTTTCAACCTTCATATTGGATAAATTAATATCTAACATCATAATAATCTTTCTTCAATATTGATTTTTAATCACATAGCGACTAGGTGTGAATGTCACTGTTACTGTTTAGTTAATGCTCTCTTGACTGTCCTGACTCACCCAAGCTCCAAATCTTCTACCAAAAAAAAGCAAACTCACCTCTGAAACGACATCAACGAGACTGGCAAAGAAGGTTTGCATCTCAGGGTCATCTGCTTGGTCCAGATTCTGAAATAAGATTTTTGAAGCATTTAGACCTCACAGTACAGAACATAACATGGAAAATTAAGTAATCATTACATGCATCATTATTGATGATATTAACTGTCATGAATCTACGATCTTCACAAAAAGAAAAACAAATTCATGGCACTTATTCAAAGGGAGATGTATAATTTATCTCTATTCTAAGAACTGCTAATTGCTAATGGAGAAAAGAAGAAAAAAATATGTTTCAATTTTTGTTTTGATATAAAAATTGAAATAAAATACCCTTTATTATTAATTATCTCTGTGTGTGAGTAGGGGGGAGGTTGGACTGTATCCCAAGGGGAGACTGCCTATCCGTTCCTCCGAGTGCAGGTGCTTAAAAGTGTTAAAAAATGTGATGAACAGGTTTAGGGAAGGACTCGAACCGAGCTTATTTAGAACACTAGCCCAAGACCATACTGCTAGATTACTTGCAGCAATCTTGAAAAAAGAAAGAATAGGATTAATAATAACTAAAAGGGCAATTACCTGAGCATCATTTGTAACAGGCTCTTCCCGTTCCATAAACTCCACAACTGTAGTTGATGGTGACGCTCTATCGTCATGTTTCTGAAGATAGAAATGGAAAGAGATTGTTGTAAATTTAATATGGAGAGAATCGCTTTGGAATGATGGTCAATCAATATTTATCAAATATCTGGGTATAAGTATAAGAAAGTAAAAACATATCTACATTTTGAATTGTAGCGGATGATAACCAGTTTATCTTTATTTATTTCTCCATACTGGAATAGAGTCTAATTATTTAATTGTGTTTTCAAATGTAATGGGAATATTTTCAATTTTAATAATAGATTTTAAAATTTGTTTTTAATTATTGGGTACTTTCAAACATTAAAACACATTTTAGAGTGATGTTTACAATAACGGTGTACCCACCTTATGTTTAACCTTCAGCTCGACATCCATCCATGGTTGAACATGGGAGTTGTTGAAACAATTCTGATCAGTTTCGCACCCATGACAAAAGCAGCTTAAAGACCTTACTAGGAGCTTGCGGGCACCATTGCTCTTTACATTGTGGAGATTTCTAGTGCCTTTCACCGGGTACAATTCATCCCTGTCCTCTCTGCTTATTTCAGCGCTCTCCACCAAAATGAAATTCCTCCGGTAATGGCAGCATACGTCGTCAATATAATCTGGTTTTACTAAGTGAGTTTTGCAGAAAGCAAAGAAATCAATAGCTGACTGTACAACAACCCGCCTTGATTTTACAGCCTGTGTAACTGTTCTCTTCGTAACAGCGCTTTCCCCATCGCATGCATTCTTCCCATGCCGAGAACCAAAGAAGTTTCGCTCCACATTCCTAGCCCATTCATCCATTTGTGTAAGATCACGAAATGCATCTTTGCATTTGTATTGTGCTCCGCATCCATCTGTCCATTGAATTATTCGTTTAAAAACGTAGCCTTTCGATGACAAGTGGCCATACACCTTGTGGGAGAAAATGCGGACAGCCTCTGTGTCGTGCTTAAGGTCATCACTGACAATGGTGATGACATCTGTGATGATCTTGTTGCAGTCATGGCAGGAGTAATAATTGACAAACGGATGGAGGGTCACTTGCGAGTAGCTCCAGTGTGCGCTTTGTATCTCATCCTGTAACAAACATCTATAATTTTCCGCAAAATCAAGGACAGAAATGCAGGATTCGGCTGGTGGGTTGGCTCGAACCTGTGCAAATTCTTTTAATTGCCATTGTGCCCTGAATTGGTGCAATGGATATGACTCCATTTCCTTTTCGAATTCTTGTATCAGCTCCTGAAAAGTAGCAGACTTCTCTACCAGCATCTTTTTCTTAGTCTGTTGGTTGTTCTCCCACTTCTTCCACGAGACGGTCAACTCTTGTCCTTCCAATGTCAAGTAGCTGTGAAGTTTTTTGGACCCACATAGCAGACAGTCCCCCGTTATGCAGTCTAATTTACTGAAGCTTCCTCCATCTTCCTCACAAAGCATGGCCCTGCAAGCATCCCGGTTACTCCTCAATCGCTTTGAAACTGGGATATACATGTTGATGGTCTTCAGCATCAGCTGGATGTTTTCACAAACTTCACACAGGCACTGGTTGAAGATCTCTGACTTGGCAAGTCTTACATTTTTGGGTCGAAGTTTCTTAAAAAGGCTTCTGCTTACAGGCATGTCAACTTTCGACTGATATAAGGTGTATAAAACATCAAGTGTATCTTTTAAAACAAAAACTGGCATATCATTTTTTACTTTGTTCTTCTGGGATAACTGTGTTGAATTCTCTGGAGACAGGTAGAAATCTTTCACTTCGTGATGCCGCTTAACTGTTCCAGTTGATTTTTGCCGTAGGCAGTCCACATCCTTCTTCTTTATCAACCTGTAGAGATAGGTATTGTTCAAACCAAATACTTCCGCTGCCTTGCTCCTGTTGTGCTTGGATTTCTTTAAAATTTGCTTTGCAATGACTCTCTTCATATTCCGTTCCAATTTTATTTTTATGCCACTGTCTGAATCATGCAAGGGAACTGTAGAACCCAATGTCCTCATGACACCTCTCATTACTGCACTTTGCCTTTCACGATCAGCTGGGAGACTGTTGCAGACCTTCCTGATCGCCCTATACTCACTTCTCTTTGACCACTTTTGCGGGTTGTTGTTACTTCAATGTTGGAAGGTTGTTCCTGGAGTATTTTATTCCTGGCCTTCTTATCGTGATAGTAATTACGGCATTTCTCCCTATGCCTCCTCCACTTTTGAGGTGTCCACTGACTCCTTTCCTTCCTCTTCCTCTCCACATTTAACCTTTTTTTATCCATCTTTTGTTTTCTCGTTAGTACAGGGGTATTCTTATTTGGTGTAGTGAATGAGTTGTTTTCTGCCTCAGCTCTTTTTCTTTCTGTGTTTACGTACCCGTTCCCTTGTCCTTGCTTTAATTTCTTCTGCTTCTTCATCTGTGATGAGATCTTTCTTTCTAAGACGGTATAACTGATTTCTCATGACATGTTTCTCTTTAGTTAAGTTATAGTCAGCCCGCGACTTTAGCCGTTCTCTATAATTCCTAGACCTCTCAGCTGATGTCATGGGCACTTTCTTCACAGGTCTATCGTTTGCAAGAAGTTCATCATCAGATTGTTTAGACAATCGTATTCTTAAACCTGAAAAAGACATATAGATAATCTGTGAAAACAAATCTAGTGTCCGTGAAAATGCCACCCAAGTTTAAAGAAATGGTTCTCTCAATCACATTTCACAATTACAGACAAGACGTGCAGCTCAACTGTTATAACTGAACAAGAATCCCCCCCCCCCCCCCCCCCCTCTTTTTTTTTTGCTTCTGTAAAATCTGGATTAGAAAATCATACAGAGTTTGGCATTTTCAGAGATGGCAAGTGTGTAGTGAGTCTTAGACTACTTGTGTCATAAAAACTATCTGCAGCTATTATTATGTCCAAGTAACGTTGAGCCACAAAATTTCACATTTCTTTAAATGTATTCAATGTTGAGAAATCTAGCCAACATATTCAATATATACCACTCAAAATTCTTATTCATAGTATTCTGACGAAGAATGTTAGTAGAGCCATATCGTAAGGAATCTGTAAGAACAGGGTGTGGCACTTGTTACTCGTGACATCAATAGAATCCCATTTCCATAATGTCCAGGTAACATGAGTCACAGAACTCATTACTTTTCCAAGATTTGAGATCTGATTTAGATCTGAAGAGAAACTGGTTGATCCCTATTTAAATCTAAAACTGTTACTAAGTTATTCCAAATGGCATTTTAGATTATAGTCACACAGAGTAAATATGGTTGAAGTTATTAGCAAAAGTGTAGCACTTGTTACTCGTGACATCAATAGAAGCCCATTTCTATAATGTCCAGGTAACATGAGTCACAGAACTCATTACTTTTCCAAGATTTGAGATCTGATTTAGATCTGAAGAGAAAGTGGTTGATCCCTATTTAAATCTAAAACTGTTACTAAGTTATTCCAAATGGCATTTTAGATTATAGTCACACAGAGTAAATATGGTTGAAGTTATTAGCAAAAGTGTAGCACTTGTTACTCGTGACATCAATAGAAGCCCATTTCTATAATGTCCAGGTAACATGAGTCACAGAACTCATTACTTTTCCAAGATTTGAGATCTGATTTAGATCTGAAGAGAAAGTGGTTGATCCCTACTAAATCTAACACTATTACTCACATATTCAAAATGGCATTATAGATTATAGTCACACAGGTGTAAACATGGCTGTAGTTATTAGTAAAAAGTGTGACACTTGTTACTTGTGACCAAAATATAGCTTTACTCTATAATGTCCGTGTAACGCTGAGACACAGAATTCAAGCAGCACAGGTTAATACAGCTGGATGAACGTACATAGATCAAGAATCTAATTTAAAGATTAAAAGGAAAATGTAATCCTTAAAAATATTGTGATAAAAAAACAAAAAACAAAAAACCTTAACGAACAAATCACTTGTTTGAAATATTTGTAACACATGTTACACTGTGACATGAATAAAATTATGATTTTGTAACAAGCATCACGATAACATTGCAAATATTCAATAACCCTTAAACAAGTTTTATCATGTTGTGCCAATGCATACCACATCGTTCAAATGATCAAATGCATTATTAAAACCATTATAGAACAATCAATTATTCACTCTTGCAATGCTTTGTTAAAAATAATAACACTATTATTATCACCGTGACGCTCGTTTCTAGAGACATGAATTACTCTCATGTCTCATCCTCAATTGCTTGAGTCCAACTTCAAAGACAAATGGCTTAATCGTAGTCTAAGAACATTCAAAACAATCTGAAGCAATCCCGAAATATCAGGATAACTTCTCGTCATCCATCAAAGTAGAAAAGATAAATAATAAAGCAGATATATTGTATGTATTGTGATGCATGTTACATTTTTCAGAAAATGTGACTCTCGTTACACAAAAGAAATAATTGGACATGACACTTGAAACACTCACCTTCCCTCTTGGTGCCATCTTGGAAAGAAGTGGATTGTTATTTTTACATCCGGTGACTTAAAATGTGGAATCGAGCGGAAGTATCGAAACAAATCCAAAACGTGACTTAATGAGAGGAAAACGCTCGCATGTTACATCGTGACATTAAAATCGGTATTGTTGCTTTTCAGTGTCATCAATCTTTTTTGTTGAGTATTTTGCATTCACTCAGCAATTGTTTCTGTTATTATTTTGTTTTCACAAAGCAATGGTACCAAACCGGCTGCATTACGGTCAAATGAATGACCGCAGCTACAGTCATAAATACATGTACGTTTGTGACATTGACTGTAACGAGCATCACAATTAATTTTGTTGTGTTCTGTTTCCAATTGTGTCAACACATAGAAAAAAAAATGCGTTTGTAGTGTTCTTTCATACAAGGTTGTTGAATTAAGTGGGGAATTCCCACCTAGCTTAGATTTTAATAGTCTGTATTATTGAACCAAAGACCTTCGTCGCTGGAGTGTTAATTTTGACACATACAGATTTGCTCATTTCTGATATAAAAACCCTCTATACTCTCCAAAAACGCAGTGGATGGTTAAATGCTTTCTCATACTGTCTCTACAATGCATTCATGAACGCAAACAGTGTTCATTTCAGGTCTGAGAAATGGGGATTTAAAAGAGTACTCATTTACTTATATGACAATTACCAATGGTACAGTAAGCTGAGACTGACTCAGATATAATATTGTTGTTGTTCAATGTGATATACATGATTTATGATATGCAATGTCAAAACTGTTTATAAATAATCAAGGTCATGATAATATTATTCCCTATGTTTTTTTTGTTGTTTCTTTTTTAATATTATTTTATTATTTACAAAAAAAATTTCGCATTTCACATTTTACTTTATATTTTGTTTTCATTCTTTTGCTTTACAAATGCAAATTTTAGACCATTTTCCGCAATGCAACGCCAATTATTTTTTTTTGGAAAAAAATGCAAAATTTACGGTTTCGGGAGAGAGAGGGAAGGGGGAGGGCGAAGGGAGGGGGGTGAGTGGGAAATTTTTAAATAATTGCTTGAAGTTGAAACAAAGGAAAATGGAATTTACAGCCAGAATGTGTGACCTGGGTATAATCTAATTTTATTCATGCAGGAGAATGAGCATTTTCCACACTAAACTTTTATATAGCGCAATATCCATCAAATGTGCTCAAAGCGCTTTACAAAGGGTCCCTGATCAACAACAAAACGTAACATGTAGAACGAGACATGGCACAGTGTCTCGTCTTGTCAAAAATGTCAAGCGATGTTTAGCATGGTCAGCGACTGGATGGATGGGTTTCAGTTATTATCTTGGAAAATTCTGGTACTGCCAGACATTGTGTCCTTGTGTAAGACATTTAACACACGGTATCTCACTCAACTCAGGTCTGAATGCAGGCTGCAGGCAGTGACGGATCATGTGAGAGTGTTGGTATGAAAATAACGTCTAACTGACGATGGATACAGTATGAAATGGAAATATAGCTCCATATGGTGTGCTGGGGAAATCTATAAAACATTATGAAGCGCGTCGAATTAAATAAATAAAGCTTTTATATAGCGCAATATCCACTAAATCTGCTCAAAGCGCTTTACAAGGGGTCCCTGGCCAACAGCAATATTTAACATTTAGGACGTGAAATGACGCCTGTTAGGTGATATTACAATTTTTTTTTTTTGGACAGAGACAACGCTGTTAATGGCTAGGTACTAATTTTACATCTAAGTACGACGAGAGAATGTAAGTAAAGAGTCTTTTCCAAGAACTCAATTTTGCGCCGAGCGAGGCTCGAACCCAGGACCTTCCGATCCGAAAGCGAGTGTCATACCACAAGACCACACAGCCGCACGTTGAGCATGGGACATCCGTGGAAATGCTCTATATAAATATTTATATTTTATTTTCATTTATATTTATTTATTTATTTATTTATTTACCAAGGTGCATTTGTTGCCAGGTCTGATAGCCGAATACACTTATGGGCCTGTTCCAACCTTGTACTGGAGTATATGGGGCAGCGTGGATCAGTGGTGCGGTCTTTGCTTCGTACCCGGATGGTACCTAGTCCAACCTCCACAGTGGGCAGGGATGTACGTACTTACTGTGTCTTCTATCCCCTTATATCTGTTTTCCAACATGCTTTCTGTCTTTGTCTTGGTATGGGATTGCTTGGTTTTGTCCCAACTCTGGCCGGAGTCCTTGGCTGGGAGGGAAACAGTCAAATGCATAGTTATTGTTTTGGGAGATGATATTTTTTTCCTTGTAAATCATCTCTCTGTTATGTATTATTATTTTTATTTTGAATGTATAATGTAAGCATTTGAGTGTGTTCCTCTTTGTTGGATTTTGTGCTTGTGTCCGGATGAGACTCATAGGTGATCTCAAACTAAGTACTTTGATAGTGTGCTCTTGGAATCTACGTCTGATCCCTATTTGTTCCCAGTTCCCCTATGTCTTACTTTTTCTTGGGTGCTGTATTTGTAATTCTAGAACTTTTTACTATCCTATTTTCTTACTTTTTACTGGCGCTGATATGACCTAAAAGTGTTGAAAGCGCCGTAAAACCCTTAAAAACAAAAACAAACATAGCCGAATACACTTATGAGCCTGTTTCAACCTTGTACTGGAGTATATGGGGCAGCGTGGATCAGTGGTGCGGTCTTTGCTTCGTACCCGGAAGGTACCTAGTTCGATAACCCGCAGCTGCGTTGTATGGCCTTGAGCAAGTCACCTCGCTCTAGCTTTGCGGCGCTGCACTGCGGCTGACGCCTGGGTTATTCCAGTCTCCCTTTTGATTATGCCCTAGAGACAAATTTCCCCTATGGGATGAATAAAGGGTATTTTATTTCACGTTGGTTTGAGAATATTTCCGGTCTAGTGAGTTGTCTTCAGTCATGGTCAAGTAAACAACAGTGATCCCATTAGTTGAACTCTTGAATACAACTCACAATTTGTGGCCAAAGACTTGTCATTTGGGGGTTAGTTTACGAAGGTTACATGACTCATCAGTATGAATCTATGTCTGTTTATTCAGTCTTCAGTGATTTGTTGTCAAGGACGTATTTTAAACTCTGGAACTCATTGATTAACTTCCCTTTTTTCATCCCCAAGGGAGAATTTGGCTTTCTGGTCTATTCCAAGGGAAGACTGGAATAACCCAGGCGACATCCGCAGTGCAGCGCCGCGAAGGGAGTTAGGGCGAGTTGACTTGTTCAAGGCCACACAACGAGGTGGGTCGTCGAAATTGGTACCTTTAGAGTAAGAAGCAAAGACCGTACCGCTGAGTGACGCTGTCCCACGGTAATTAATTTTAGATGAGATTTGAGATGTTATATAAGGTAATGTTGCATTTATTATTGTTTTTATTGAAATTAAAGTTATTTTCTTTACACTACGAGTCATCTCAAATTGCTGAGTTATTCATGATAATTTTATTCCATTTTGTGTTACACGCTTGTCACTGGTTGGGGTCTTATGACCTCCCATAGTGGGCAGGGTGGCACTTACTGTGTCTTCTATCCCCCTATATCTGTTTTCTTAGTTGCTTTCTGTCTTTGTCTTGGAATGGGATTACTTGGTTTGTACCCGAAACGTCCATTGTCTGTATCGTTCCCATACAAAGCCTCTCCATTTTCACTCTTTCGTATGGTTTGTATTTTGTCTTTTGAGATCTTTTACGGCATTATGATGTTACGACCTAAATGTATTAGAAACGCCGTAAAACCCTTAAGGTTAAAGACACACACAACCTTGGCAGGGTTATTGCGTGTGAAGTGAGTGCTCTACCAGTTGAACTATCGGAACCCCCTTGGGGCTTCTGGTACTGTCAAACTATTCACAATCGGTGAATTGGTGAAGATTTTTCTATTCCTTATTTGAACCAGTCCCAGTCCCAGTCTCAGTCCCAGTCCCGTTGTCTTGATTTGATTTTTCTATTGCGTTTTTAACTACAGTGTTTTTTATAATGAGCTTTTATATAGCGCAATATCCACTAAATGTGCTCAAAGCGCTTTACAAGGGGTCCCTGGTCAACAGCAACATGTAACATTTAGGACGGGACACGACGCCTGTTAGGCGATATTACAATTTTTTTCGGACAAAGACAACGCTGTTAACGGCCAGGTACTCATTTTACACCTGATTACGGTGAGAGAATGTGAGTAAAGAGCCTTTTCCAAGGACTCAACTATGCGCTGAGCGAGGCTCGAACCCAAAACTTTCCGATCCAAAAGCGAGTGTCATACCACTAGACCACATAGCCGCACAAATTGCGTTTTCAACTTCAAATTTAAAACTTTCCTCTATCAATTTCCTTTTTACTGACCCTGAAATGTTGTTGTGGTACAAGTTACGTAAAACTCCTAAAAATAAGAAAGAAAAAAGACGAGTGGAATAAAAAGAATTGTCAACATGGAGGATTTTGAACTCTTATTTACGTCGCAAGGTACGTAAAATAGTTATGATGGGGCGCATGTCCGACAAGGGAGACAACTAAGTAATTACATGTTAATGTAGAATTTATAAATGGGTTATATACCTTGCTTTTCTTTAAAAGGGGGGAACCTGTAGTCAAAAATCCATTTTTGATTGTAATACGAATATTTTTGCTATTCCCGTGTTATTTTTAGGTGGTAGGAAGTCTAATTTATTGATAACACACACAAAAAAAAAAAGCAGAATTTTTTTTTTTTGGGTGACTTAAGGGCCAATGCAGAGGAAAAGACTGACGTTTTACTTTTAAATAAAATGATAGATGAAAAAGAAGAGGTCATTCCACAATGGATGAGTGAGTCGTTCTTTGCATTTGTAAAATAGTGTTACCGTTATTGTCATGCGAAGAGCCCAATGTGTGCATATATGCAGGTCTGACATCCAAATGAAATTAGGTGCCTAGTTTAACATTGGTTGTAATGGACAATATTATTTTGTGTCATTTTTAAAGATTTCCATAACAACAATGAGCCCATAATGAATTGGGTTATCAGACCTGCAAATCAGTGCACGTCGGCAGAGCCATGTCTGTCTTATGCGGGGCGTTGGGTCCAAGTCAACGCATTCTTACTTGCAGGTCTGATAACCGAGCACTCAATTATGGGTTTGTTTCAACGTTGTTGTTTTGGACAATATTCTAGTTGGTTTGAGAGTACCATGTATTTCCACCACGACAATGAGACCATCCATAACAATGAGGCCATTAATGAGGCCATCCATAACAATGAGGCCATTAATGAGGCCATCCATAACAATGAGGCCATCCATAATAATGAGGCCATCCATAATAATGAGGCCATCCATAATAATGATGCCATCCATAACAATGAGGCCATCCATAACAATGAGGCCATCCATAACAATGAGGCCATCCATAACAATGAGGCCATCCATAATAATGAGGCCATCCATAACAATGAGGCCATCCATAATAATGAGGCCATCCATAACAATGAGGCCATACATAATAATGAGGCCATCCATAACAATGAGGCCATCCATAACAATTTAGTTTGCCAGACCTTATTATAAGTAAACATCGGTCCAAGTCGCTTGTGTTGACATTAGATGCCTTTTTTTATCTTCTCATTACAAACACCCGGCAAGCTTTGAAAATTTCGTTATAGAGGTTTGAACCCTGTCCTTACCACCCATAGGAAAATCGTTACATTCGTCACGATACAACCAACAGTTTTCTCATTCTGATATTCTGTGGACATCACAAATTATAGAGCAAATAATTTATTATAGTGATAAACATTAGACACTGGACAATATTATAATATTATAGGAATGTACTTGTTTCTTTTCTGTTTCAGTAGAAACAAAAATCTATTTTTGTGTTGGGTGGGTGTGAAGATTCATGAAAAATTCTGAAAATGGCTGGTAATGAGAGTTAAACTTAAACTTATGTAATTAGTCATATTAATTTCCTTTAAATTAGTTTCAAACAGCCTCGTTGTAGAATGGACTAAAATGCCAGATTTTTATAGTTGTTTCCTCTACAACTACAAAACAACATTTGGAATAGAAATGGAGAAAAAATCTCGCTTGATATTGGTACGAAGACAAAATATTATGATTGTCACTATGATAAATTATCATGGCTACTCGTGTTAGAATAGAAACATCTCATTTTACATTCTGATATAATTTAGTTACGGTATAGGGGAGATAACAATATTATTGTTTTGTATTTGTATGATTTATTACTGGAGTTAACTCTCTTTCTCTCATTGCCTTCTTTTTGTTTGAAAACCGTTGATTGTCACTTTATTTTTATTTTTTGTGTGATGACATCCACCCACTTGAGCCATGCTTGCTTTCTCTTCAGTAAAAAAAACATATAATTTATTACTCTCATATAAAATCCTTATCTCAATTGGATTCAGTAGTCTGATGTCACGCCGCCCGGCAACGGCGGCCATCTTGGTTCTAAACAAAGAAAATCATTACTTTTTATTCTTCAAGCTGGCTTGAACTTTTCATATGTCTTGTGATCAGAATGTGTAAAAGTCAAAACATGATCAAATTTATGTGTTTTTTTTCCCTCTGGATACGCTTTTATGCTCGCCGGAGAAATATTTCATACGGGTGTCCGCCATTGTTCCGATAATTTAGAGCCAGTGTTGCTAAGTTACCATGCGTCATTAGGAAGGAAGTGACGTTACGACTATTGAATCCTATTCATCCATATCCTCCATTAATCATGGCGACTCCGATAAAAAGGAAATTTTGGACTAATCTCGCCTATTACTATTTTGTGTAACCAAATTTACAAAAGTGCCATGGGGATGGCGGGGGGGGGGGGGGGGGGGGGGGGGGGGGGGGTTATTGTATTTGAAAATTGGAAGAAAAGAAAAAAAAAAAGCAACCAATAAGTATATAAGTATGGTGTTGGCTGTGGGTGTCCGTATTTAACAATTCTCTAAAGAATAAAAAGTATGTGTGCTGAACATGAAGATGAATTATTTTGAATCGAGCCGAGGGAAAATAATAGAATAATAATATTGTATTAACGAAGCCTTGTTTCCTGTCATTTGTTCTTCAAACAATAAGAGTTAGGCTATTTCCGGTGACGCAACTCCATCCAAGAAAAATCGGGCACGGTTACGGACATATCCGTAGCCATCGTTATGTTATTGCCTGACACTGAAATCCAAAAAGACTGGCATTTTGACGTCATTATTTGTTTTTTGCACCGCTTAGTGAGTTGTCGTTAGTAGAACTCATGGAAACAAGTTATTTCATTGGTTGAACTATTGAATACAACTCACGATTTGTTTTCTTTTGTGGCCAAAGACTGGCATTTTTGACGTCATTTTTTGGTCAGTGTCAGGCTATAGATAGTTCGAAGATGACGTCACTCATGCCTTTGTTATTGTTTTTGCCATCCGCGTTTGTGAGTTGTTCTCACTAAACTGTATTAACCAGACTATAAAAGTTCATGGTTACACAGAGTTTGTGTGTTGGTCCGTTATACTTCCGGATGGCAATGTTGTGAACTCCTTGGCCAAGCCATTCTATCGATAAGTTAACGATGGCTACGGCCCATCCCTCAGATTATCCAGGTCAAAGGTCACTTAGTCATTAATGTTATCATCAAGTCGTCCCTTGTAACCGGTCTAGTGAAAACAGCCGTTATCCCGCCAGCCAGCATCGTTTCATCGGTGTTTGGTTCAGAAGGATGCATTCGTCTGGGTGTCTTTTATTTGTTTGTTTTGTTTTTTGTTTTGTTTTTTTCAAATGAAAAATCGCCTCTCAATGGTATATCGACATAGTCAGCGTGTGTGGTATTTTATAATGATACACCCATCAATTTTATGAAGGCTGCCTCTATTCTCACCCTCCCCCCCCCCCCCCCCGGCCAATTGGATTACCGAAAAAAACGTCGCCGGCTTTTTGCGATTTGGATTTGATTGATTGATTTTTTTTTAATTGTGCAACTTGTGACAAGAAACTTAACAAATTACTGCATTACAACCTTTGGATTAAACATACAACAATTGTGGACTACTATTATGAAGACTAGCATCCGGGGGGTGTACTATTATGAAGACTAGCATCCGGGGGGTGAGAAAAGTCACTTCGTTTTATGAAACCACCTGCATGTATATTATACACGTATATGTATATATATATATATATATATATATATATATATATATATATATATATATATACATATATATATATATATATATATATATATATTTATATATTGAATGGTATCAGTCACTTATATGTGGCCAAAACATATGTTTCTGTGGCTTTCGTCCACGTCGTCAGTTGGCATAATATATGTGTGTATATATATATATATATATATATATATATATATATATATATATTATATATATATATATATATATATATATATATATATATATATATATTAGAGAGAGAGAGAGAGAGAGAGAGAGAGAGAGAGAGAGAGAGAGAGAGAGTCTACCTTTCGGCGAGATCCTACAAAAACACCTTTCTCTGTAGCTTCCAAATGATTACGTATACGATAAATTTGAAACCCACATTGTTTGAATCAGCTCACTAATTAATTCCTGAGCCTTGAGATGGTGACGCAACTATTACATACAAGACCTTGCAGTCGAGACGGCAGGGCTTTTGGCTTACACAACCACTATTTACCCATCGGTCAGCGGTACTCTTTGATGTATACAACACTCACCGCCTTTACGCAAAGCCGCCTGCCCATAAATCAAGAGATGGTCTCCTAACTGTTCACAAGCGAACTGTCAAACGAGCAATCGATGATTGGATAAGAAGCTCAAGATCTCATATAATAAGGTAAGTTTTGGAGAGGTGATATCCCCCCCACCCGTCATCGGACAGAACTTTCATTGCGTTATATCATATGAGCTCCGCCTCCTCTTTCTATTCGGGAGTGACGAGATTAGACGAGAGGACGCGAGAAAAAAAATGGTCACGTGTTGGGCAAGTCGTTCGTTAGGCGAGCTTCGGTGTCTAACTATAACTCCGTAATGACTCATTGGGCCATATTGATGACGTCAGACTGGACACATAGATGGGTTGGTTATTCGTGTCATCTTCATCTGTTCGCACACTCCTGTTTTGTTTGTTTTTTTTTTTTATTCCCTTGTCAGCTAGTAAATGCGTGTTTTTTAAAAAATAGATTTCACTCTATTATCCTTTTAAATGGCGGCGATATTACCTTAAAGCCCCCCCCCCCCCCCCCCCCCCAACTTTCCCCCATCAGTAAAATCAAAAACAAAAAACTAAACCAACTCTTAAATAACATGAATAAATAAATATACATTATTATATAAATGATTACATAAATAAATAAATAAATAAATAAAAATACATACATTGATAAATAAATTTTAAAATAAATACGGAAATAGATAAATAAATAGACATTTCGCTGGTTGTCATATTTCAGACGTGTACTTTATAATGTGTAGTGTCTAGTTCCAGCCATTTCAAATCAATAATAAATAGTCAATCGTGATAATATTCTATTCTAATAATGATAAATTACACGTTATAAAGAATGTGATTAACAAACAACAAAGGTATTCGTTTATTGACACGAACATTATTAGGTTAACAGTTAACATTAACCCACTCTCTGTGTTCGTTCATCAGTATTTTGACTAGGTCGTGCTTGAAGCTTGACGTCTGCATTAGATTGACGGCGAGACTAAGTGATCGAGTGGCGCCACGTAGCGGCGGCGATGAACGAGTGATTTGAGTGGTGGCCCCTCATTTCCACTCGGCTAGGATTTCCCCTCTTTATAAAGTATGTGTGTTTTGCGTGTGTGTGTGTGTGTGTGTGTGTGTGTGTGTGTGTGTGTGTGTGACGTAGATGTGTGTGTGTGTGTGTGTATGTGTGACGTAGATGGTGTGTGTGTATGTTGCTAGATGAGTGTGTTCGACGCTTGTTGTTGTCTATTTAGTAGTATGATGACTGGTTGTGTGCTAAAAGGCCGTAGTGACTCGTCTTTGCAAAATTAATGTAGATGAAGTAAATAGAATCTGGCAAAAAGGCTAATGACTAAGTCTATTAAAATTAATTAATAAAGAAATAATAATAATATAATAATATAATGAATAAAATATATAATAATAATAATAATTAATAATAATAATAATAAATAAATATATAATAATAATAAATAATAATAATAATAAATAATAATAATAATAATAATAATAATAATAATAATAATAATAATAAATAATAATAATAATAATAATAATAATAATAATAATAATAATAATAAGTAATAATAATAATAATAATAATAATAATAATAATAATAAATAATAATAATAATAATAATAATAATAATATAATAATATATATAATAATAATAATAATAATAATAAATAATAATATAATAATAATAATAATAATAATAATAATAATAATAATAATAATAATATAATATAATAATTAATATAATAAAAATAATAATAATAATAATAATAATAATAATAATAATAATAATATAATAATAATAATAATAATATAAAATATAATAATATAGTAATAACAATAACAACAACAACAACAACAATAATAATAATAATATATATATATATATATATATATATATATATATATATATATATATATATAATGAATTAATATAGCGCCTAGTTCCAATTAAGATTGACCTCTGGCGATTTCCATCAACACATCACGTATAATACACAAATATAAAACTGACATGCTAAAAGCCACAAAAATACGATGATAAAATATTTTATTATAATAAAATACATACTAAGAGTCCAAATTATATGCCCTACAGAAAAGCTCAGTTTTTAACCGTTTTCTAAAAGTAAGTGGATTTTCCCAATTTTAACCCTCTCCTTACCAACTATAAAAAAATCGTCACATTCGTTACGATACAACCAACATTTTTCTTATTCAAATTTCTCTGGTACATCAGAAAATGAACACAGTGTGTTGTGGAGCATGTTTTAGTACAGAAATTATTTATCGCAAGAATTTACTGCTATTTTGTTTTAGTGATAAAAAATCTATTTGTGGGTCAGGTGATAAGTTTTGGGGGAAATCCTGAAGATGGCTGGTAAGGAGAAAGTTAATTTAAAAACTGATGGAAATCAAAGGTTAAAATCAACGAATCAAACCAAGCGGTTTCCTTGTACTATAGGATTCAATAGTCGTAACGTCACTTCCTTGCTAATGACGCATGGTAACTTAGTAACACTGGCTCTAAACTATTGGAACAATGGCGGACGCCCTTACGAAATATGTCTCCGACGAGCATAAAAGTGTATCCCGAGGAGAAAAACATTATAAATAATATGATCTTGTTATGACTTTTATAAATTCTGATCACAAGACATATGAAAGGTTCTAGCCAGCTAGATGAATAAAAAGTAATGATTTTCTTTGTTTAGAACCAAGATGGCCGCCGTTGCAGGGCGGCGTGACATCAGACTACTGAATCAAATTGTGAACAGTTTTTTAAAAATGACTTTAGCTATGGTGTTTACCGCGACATATATTATATTATTAAATTAACAACAAGAAATGAAGTGAGAAGGAACGTGGAAGAAGACAATAGAGAATAAAAATTTCGCGGCGGCGATGGGGGTTCGAACCTGCGACATTACTGGTACGACAACTCCGCCTGGCCGGGGAGATCGTGACTCTACTGTATGAGGTATCCGCAACCCCCAAAAAGATCGCTTCAAACCTTAGTCTTATTAGTAGAGCCTTCTCTCCCCGACTTCTTGAGGTCGTATCGCGGGTTCAACACACACACAAAAAAAAAAAATAAATAATAATAAACCGATCTTATTTTGTGTTATGTGGTCTTGTGGTATGACACTCGCTTTCGGATCGGAAGGTCTTGTGTTTGAGCCTCTCTCGGCACATAGTTGAATCCTTGGGAAAGGGCTCTTTACTCACATTCAATCACCGTACTCAGGTGTAAAATGAGTACCTGGCCATTTACAGCGTTGTCTCTGTCCGAAAAAATTTTTGTAATATCGCCTAACAGGCGTTATGTCACGTCTTACATGTTAAGTGTTGCTGTTGGCCAGGGACCCCTTGTAAACCGCGTTGAGCGCGTTTTGTGGATATTGCGCCATATAAAAGCCGTTAACGGCCAGGTACTCATTTTACACCTGAGTACGATCATTGCATCATCATCATATGGAAGGAAAATGGGGATTTTAGAGGAAGATGATTAATGATAAGTGGAGGAGGAAGAAGACGACGACGACGACGACGACGACCAAGAGGGAGGAATAAATAATAAATAGGATATCGTAGGAGGGAAGGTATAGGCTATGGTATTGGTTGGTTGGTGGTATTGAAGGAATATACGTACAAGATTTGGTACAATTCCAGCAGCTACCACCAACCAGTAAGTGGCGCCGCTTATCAGACGTAGAGAAGAGATTGTGTCGTCTGCCGCTTGCGTGGGCGAGTCCAAGTCGGGATTGAAGATAAGGGGCCAAAGGTTAAAAGTAATCTCGTCGCCACATTAACTCAGTTAAGACTAAACTGACTTTAACTCCTTTGAGTCTATAAACGACTTTTTCTGCGTCTTCGTTCCTTGTATCTGGGAAGGAATGTATATGTGGCTCATCGTCTGAAAAGAGTGTTGAAGTGATGGGGATAAAAAAAAAATAAACAAGCAACATGAGTATTTATATAGCGCAAAATCCACAAAACGAGCTCAATGCTAAAGCATTGTTTTTTGTTGTTTTTTTTTTTTTTTTTTTTGCTGTAGGATTCATGTCCCAGTCATCATGGGTTACTGGTAGAAAGTGGCCTTTTTTAGGAGTACAGCTTGTATAAGTGTTTTCTCCTCACTTCCGGGATACTTGTACGTGCGGCTATGTGGTCTTGTGATATGACACCGGCCTTTGGACTGGACGGTCCCAGGTTCGAGTCCCGTTCTGAGTCTTGGGAAGAGGCTATTTACTCTCGTCATTCTCTCGATGTATTCATGTGTAAAAATGAATAACTGGGCTTTTATTAACAGCGTTGTCTCTGTGAGAAAATAATTGTAATGTCGCCTGTCAGTCGTCATATTTCGTCCTACATGAATGTAAAGATTTAAATGAAAGAATGTGTGGTCGAGAGAGAGGGAGAGACAGCGACAGAGAGAGAGAGAGAGAGAGAGAGAGAGAGAGAGAGAGAGAGAGAGAGAGAGAGAGAGAGAGAGAGAGAGAGAGAGAGAGAGAGAGAGAGAGAGAGAGAGAGAGAGAGAGAGAGAGAGAGAGAGAGAAAAGAACTGTTGGCATTCCTATGTATAATAAGTCTAGTCTCGTCACGTATTACTTTCACCTCTTAAGACGGCCATTGTTTGTTTCGTATCCTTTCAGTTGCATCCAGACGATCGTATCTCGTTTATAGTTTTTAACATAGAGGCTACCACAATGAATTAGCTCCCCTGGCACCATAGTAACATTCCCTATAACATGAGACGCAACCCCCTGTTCCCGTTCCCACGCGAAAGGCGTCAAAAAGCCTGTTAAGAAATTAAGTAAGGAATTAAACATAAAACTATTCGTAACGTTTAGTAGACAAAAAAACAAAAATGATTGAACTTAAGCTTTGATATAGCGCAATATCCGCTAAATGTTCTCAATGTGCTTTACAAAATGTCCCTGACCACAGTAACTCGTAGAGCGAGACATCACGTCCATCAGGCGATAATATATTTTTTTAACGGAAAGAGACAACGCTGTTAACGGTCAGATAATCTTTTTACACCTGAGTATGGTGAGAGAATGTGATTAAAGAATGAATGTCGTCATATTTTGCGGCGATGCACTGCGGCTGACGCCTGGGCTATTCCAGTCCTCCCTTAGTAAAGACCCCAGAGACAAATTTCCTCTAAGGGAGAAATAAAAGGAATTTTAAATATATATAGGGAATGAGATTAGCGGAAGAGTAGCGTCCCGGAGCGAGGACGAGAGACGCATGCGCACAACCAACATGACGTTCTCTCTCCAATAACTTTTCCGCCGGTGACGTCACAGACTATGGGGGACGTCCAATCAAGGGACGCTACTCTTCTGCTAATCTCATTCCCTATATATATCAGTTATCCGTCGCCAAAAGTTGACGTCTGTAGTGTCTCCATATTTAATAATATTATGTGTACAAGTTTCTGGAAATCCAGGCGGCCCATGTTTACTATCGGTTGTAGAGTTGGGCGATATCACAAATTTTACATATCGATACTATACGATATATCACCTCACAAAATATCGATACATAAATTTTATCGATGCAGTGAGTCATCTATCAATATATCGACAAGCGATTTAAAAAAATGTATAATTCGGCTACTCCCCCCTACCCTTCCCCCCCCCCTCCCCCCTCCCCCCTCCCCCCCCCCTTTTTTTTGTTGTTGTTTGTTTGTTTGTTGTTGTTTTTTTATATATATGTTAATGTTGTTGCCGTCTTTGGTGCCATAAAAAGGGTCGTATTTTTCATCAAAAGTTCAAAAAGCGAGTGTCATACCACAAGACCACATACCCTTTCCTTTATTAATTATAATCTCTCTATCATGGTCATTACGTGAAGTACGTCCTCTTTCTACCTTCTCTATTTTCTCTTCCAGGCTAGGTCCAGTGCATCGGACTGATCTGCAGGGGAGCTAACTCATCAACCAGTTCCATCTGTCTTCTATCCAGGGGCGTGGCTATATTGGGTGATTTGGTGCCTGGCACCGAATCCATCTGTTAAAAATGGATTTCAGCAGTTATAAAATAGGTATTAAAACTAAGAAATGGTATATACCCCCTCTTACTTATCTCAGTAAGTCTTTTCTTTATTTTTCCCCCCTTTCTTTTGTACAGGATATCCACAAAGTCTGGGTACATGTCGTACTTCCCCATCTATTTTTATCTATTCATTATGCTATAGATTGTGGAGATTTGGCTGAATGGTGCTTTTCTTCACTGAAGAAGAGGTCATGTATAGTTAAAATACTATTCATTTACATCCCAATCGAATAAGATAGAGTATTTAAAGAGGAATTTGTACTTTTACCATGTACCCAGACTTGATGGACACCCTGTATTTACAAATATAGCATCTTTTAAAATCATTTTCTTCTCTGATTCTGGCACCACCTTAAAATGTAAGCACGCCACGCCACTGCTTATATCTTTCTCCTGATCTATTCTTTATGTATTGCAGGGCACAGTAAGTAGAAGGCTGTCGAAGAAGAGGAAGACAGAGGAAAGTGTGGCAGGATAACATAAAAGATTGGACAGGATTGACGTGGAACAATCTAATGAGGAAGGCCCAAGACCGTGATGAGTGGCGTCGAATCGTGAAGTCTGCATCCCGAAAGTCCCCCCCGACGACCAACCGGTCATGGGATAGAGTGAGTGAGTGAGTGAGCCCTATTTATGAAGGTCGGCTAGACACTTGTTAAGAATACGACCTGTAGGACGATTATACACTCCATTTTTCTATTTTATCTTCCAGGCAGCAGCCTCTTATGGTTTTCACACTACTATGTTATGACGATCGACCCAATCAGCAGCAGCCTCTTATGGTTTTCACACTACTATGTTATGACGATCGACCCAATCAGCAAAGTCCGGTCCGCACTCGTGCACCGTCGCAAACCCGCCGGGTAGCATCGTCACAACACACCGTTCGACTAGATGCTCTGCCGTCTCAGGTTCTTGCCCACAGCTGGTACATGTTGGACAGTCAGAAAGACCCCACCCATGAAGCGCACTGGCCGTGAGGCAGCTCCTCGACCGAAGCCGATTCGCATTCACCCAGTGTCTCTTCTTACTGGTCTCAAACCAGGCTAGGCTCAGTGCATCGACCTGATCTGCAGGGGAACTAACTTTCCTCTGTCTACTGTCCTTCTCCGGGTCTATTCGTTATGTTGATGTCCCGGGCTATTGATCTAGCCACTCTCCTGGACGAGCCCGATTCATCATAAAATAAATACTAATACGCTTCAACAGTCATGGCATGACGTCACTTCCCTCGTAATGACGCATAGTAACTTAGCAACCGGCTCTAAACTATCGGAACAATGGCGGACGCCCTTATGAAATATTTCTCCGACGAGCATAAAAGTGTATCTAGAGGAGAAAAACATAAATATGATCATGTTTTGACTTTTATACATTCTGTTCTCATTACATATATGAAAAGTTCTAGCCAGCATAAAGAATAAAAAGTACCGATTTTCTTTGTTTAGAACCAAGCTGCTCGCCGTTGCTGGGCGACGTGACATCAGACTATTGAATCCAATATGAAACAATAACAACGTCCAGAGAGACCGATTTGATAATGCCATTCATATCGATATATCGATATTTCAGTACGATATGCTCCCAACACTTACTGTCAGTCAGACGACACGAATAAGTTGCCATGAGAAGAGGCCGTCCTCAGTGAAAGGATCGGGTTTCTGTCTCTCAAGGGCGTGTGACGACGGTCGGGCTAGTAGTAGTAGCTATCTTGGTGTGTTGAGTTGAGATATTATAAGGAGAATAATGAATGAATTTTCTGAAGAAAACAAAAAAAAAAAAAACGAAAAATAAAAACCCATGAAAGTGGAGCTAGCAAGATTGTCAACTCAGTTCTGCCGTACTCTGGGGGGGGGGGGGGGGGGGGAACTGTTGTATTTTAAAATTTGGCTAGAAAATGTGTCCTTCAAATATTGATCGCTTTAAATGACCCTCATCCTGGTAAAATAAAATTCTCAAACCTGAGACTTCGCTAAATCACGGGTTTGAGGGTCATTTAAATCGATCGATATTTGAAGGACACATTTTCTGGCCAAATTTTAAAATACGGTTTTTTCCAGAGTACGGCAGCTTAAGCAGCAGATATCTTCGATACCCGATCTACTCACAATAACATTATTGAATATCTGATGAAACAAAATTCACTTTCACTTTGTGTTTAAGGGTTTTACGGCACTTGCAACACATTAAGGTCATATCAGCGCCAGTAAAAAGGAAGAAAATGGGATAGTAAATTAGTTCTAGAATTATAATTAAAGCACCCGAGAAAATGTAAGACAAAGGGGAATTGGTTCAAATAGGAAACAGATGTAGATTCCAAGAGCACACTATCGGTGTACTTAGTTTGAGACTACCAAAAAGTCTCATCCTGACATAAGTACAGGTCCCTACTAAGAGGAATACACTCAAATGTTTACAAATCGTATATAATTCGTATACAAAACATAATACAGTGTATAACAAAGAGAAGATTCAGAAGGAAAATAATATCATCTCCAAAAGCTAACTATACATTTAACTGTTTCCCTCCCAGCCAAGGTATCCAGCCAGGGCCAGGACAAAAATCTCATTCCAAGACAAAGACAGAAAGCATGTTGAAAAACAGATATAGGGGGATAGAAGACACAGTAAGTACGTCCCTGCCCATTATAGGAGGTCGCACTTTCACTTTAGCTAAGTATAAAAATCGGCCGTTTTGAAGAGCTGGTTGTGCGGCAATGTGTTCTAATGGTATGAAACTACCCTTCGAATCGGAAGATCTTGGGTTCGAGTCTCGCTCTGAGTGACACATGGTTGAGTCCTCGAAAAAGGCTCTTTGCTCACATTCTCACACCGTAGACAGGAGGTGTAAATGAGTAGGTTTGGCCGTTAACAGCATTGTCTCTATCGTGTAATATTGCCTAATAGGCGTCATGTCCTGTCCTGCATGGTAAGTGTTGCTGTTGGATTGACAACCCTAGTAAAGCGCTTTGGGCACGTTTGATATTCTTTATAGATAGTATGAAGTTGACGTCATTCGGATCTTTGTTATTGCTTTTTGCAATCCACGTTTATGAGTAATTCTCACTAAACTGTATTATAGATAGTATGCGCTTGGTTCAGAAGCTCACAACATTGCCATCCGGAAGTGTAACAGACCAACACACAAATCTATGTGTAACCTTGAACATTTATGGTCCTGTTCAGACAGTTTAGTGAGAATTACTCATAAACGCGGATGGCAAAAAACAATAACAAAGCCCCGAGTGACGTCAAATTCATTTTCTCTATTAACCAGATTATAAACGACCAAGGTTACACAGTGTTTTGTGTGTTGGTCCGTTATATTTCCGGACAGCAATGTTGTGAGCTTCTTAGCCATGAGCATACTATATATAGATAGAATGAAGTTGACGTCACTCAGGTCTTTGTTACTGATTTTTGCCAAACGCGTTTATGAGTAATTCTCACTAAACCGTATTAACCAGACTATAAATTATAAACACACTTGACTCACTTTTGTATTTCTGTACTTCACAACAGTGTGTTGTAGTTATGGGTTACACATAGTTTTGTGTTTTGGTCCATTATACTTCCGGATGGCAATGTTGTGAGCTTCATAGCCAAGCGCATACTATCCACACTGCCGTTGTTTTTAAAAACACAGTATATGGAATTTTAACCAAATAGTACATACTGACTGTGTTCTTTCATAAAACGACAGTATAGATAGTTCGAAGATGACGTCACTCAGGTCTTTGTTATTGTTTTTTGCCATCCGCGTTTATGAGTAATGCTCACTGAACTGTATTAACCTGACTATAAACGTTCATGGATACACACAGTTTTGTGTGTTGGTCCATTATACATCCGGATGGCAATGTTATGAGCTTCTTAGCCAAGCGCATACTATCTATATGGAATTTTAACCAAATAGCACATACTGTGTTCTTTCATAAAACGACAGTATATAAATGTTTCAGCTTTATATAATTTGGTAAATGCAAAGATAGAGGATGGCTGGCAATTTTCGGTGTAGTCCCGGCCTCGCGGTCGCTCCCTCTATGATACCATCTAGATTACACGCCTGACAACGTGTCACAGACGTGATGTGCTGGTTGGATCAGCGTGGAGACGGGAAGGACTTAGGGATTAACACAGAATGGCTACAACTATGATGAACGGACAGTTGGAAACTATGGCCATGGTGTTTGTTTGTTTTTTGTTGTTTTTTTTTTTTTTTTTGTTTTTTGGGGGGGGGGGGGGGGGGGGGGGGGGGTCTTTGTTGTTCTTTTGACATTTTGATGTTTTTTTTTTATTTTGTTTGTTTGTTTTGTTCGTTTTTTGTTGTTGTTTTTTTAAGTCGTAGTCGATTACGGTCGCTTTTCCTACTTTTGTTTTCGCCAACTTAATAATAGGATAATAAATTAAGGATAAGCCACTGATAGGAAATGAGATTAGCGGAAGAGTAGCGTCCCTTGATTGGACGTCACCCATAGTCTGTGACGTCACCGGCTGAGAAGCGAGGACGTGAGACGCATGCGCACAACCAACATGACGTTCTCTCTCTAATAACTTTTCTGCCGGTGACGTCACAGACTATGGGTGACGTCCAATCAAGGGACGTTACTCTTCCGCTAATCTCATTCCCTATATTAGAGACAGATCTGAAAAAGTATCAAAGGATGTATGAAACATTGCCATAGAAAGCAGAGAGAAAGATACAAGGAAAAAAAACGAAAAAAAAAAAACAAAAAAACCCACCCCTTATATTTATATCAAACTGCCTCAACTGGATATATATATATATATATATATATATATATATATATATATATATATATATATAATATATATATATATATTATATATATATATATATATATATATTATATATATATGTGTGTGTGTGTGTGTGTGTGTGTGTGTGTTTCTTTTTTTTTTTTTTGTTTTGTTTCAGTCGAGCAGGCTGATTTTTTGTGATGTTTTTAATTCTTACTTTTTTTTCTCTCTCTCTGGTTTGACTGGCACTATTTCATACACACGTTTTAAGATCTTTATCAAAATAAGGTAAGTCATTTCAAAATCCGTATTGTGATTGGTTCAATGAAAAGGAAATTACGAGTTATTTTGCATTTTATTTTATTTGTTTTCCACGTAAATTTGTGTATTGTTGTGCTGACGAAGGATTGGTACCCGAAACGTCCATTGTCTGTGTCGTTCTTATACGAAACCTCGCTCTCTATTTTCACTATTCGTTAGTACTTTCACGATCACAGGCTTCAGACAGCAGCTTATCGTTCTCTACTTTTCAATGTTACCGTTTTCTACTTTTCAATGTTACCGTTTTCCACTTTTCAATGTTACCGTTTTCCACTTTTCAATGTTACCGTTTTCCACTTTTCAATGTTACCGTTTTCCACTTTTCAATGTTACCGTTTTCCACTTTTCAATGTTACCGTTTTCCACTTTTCAATGTTACCGTTTTCTACTTTTCAATGTTACCGTTTTCCACGTTTCAATGTTACCGTTTTCTATTTTTCAATGTTACCGTTTTCTACTTTTCAATGTTACCGTTTTCCACTTTTCAATGTTACCGTTTTCCACTTTCCAATGTTACCGTTTTCCACTTTTCAATGTTACCGTTTTCCACTTTTCAATGTTACCGTTTTCCACTTTTCAATGTTACCGTTTTCCACTTTTCAATGTAAGCGCTAGCACACATTTCACAAGATCGATGAATATTTCAGCAAAAAAAAATCTCAAATTAAGAAACTAGGGAGCAGACACAAGTGTAAGATAAAGATCTGAACAAGTGTGTATCAAAGGTACCGGGCAAAGCAAGAAAAATACAAGAAAAAAATAATCCTAAAAAATCAGTCTAGCTCGACTAGAGATCGAACCTCAGACCTTCTGATATTAAAATATAATGTAAATTCGTTGCTCAGTGATGCTGTTTAAATATGGACAACTCGGCCAACCCACTTGTTTTTAATAAAATAAGAGAATTCTGTAATGTATTTGTCGCTTTCTTTTATGACTATCATCGTCAAGTACAATTATCATTCCACACAGACAGTTTTGGAAAAAAAATATTGAATAGTATTTGAGTAATTGGACATTTTATGGGATCGAAATCTTCAATGTTGATTTTCTCAAAACTGTATAATCTGGGATAGCCTACTTGTCCTTAAAAGCGTCCATTTCAGAACGTGGGATGTTTAGAGATTATTTGGAAGTCAACCAACCTCAGAGTCCAAACGAAAGTTGTTTTTTATTTTTTTTTTATTTTTTTTTTTTATTTTCTTGTTTGTTTTTTTTCAAAAGAGCTACATCCTGGTGTATTGTGTATGGTTCAGAATGTTAGAAGACAACCAATACAGCACAACATACATTCGATGTGTTCAAGTCCAAATTATGTCTGCGAAGAATCCAAATAATCTTCTGACCAAATGTCATTAGAAATGAGGAAATCTTTCAGACAAATTGGACGAGCAGGACAATTACAGACACGTTCAATGAGGATATCTTTCAGACAAATTGGACGAGCAGGACAATTACAGACACGTTCAATGAGGATATCTTTCAGACAAATTGGACGAGCAGGACAATTACAGACACGTTCAATGAGGATATCTTTCAGACAAATTGGACGAGCAGGACAATTACAGACACGTTCAATGAGGATATCTTTCAGACAAATTGGATGAGCAGGACAATTACAGACACGTTCAATGAGGATATCTTTCAGACAAATTGGATGAGCAGGACATTACAGACACGTTCAGAATCAGAGTCATGATCTCCCTGGCCACGCGGAGTTGTCGTATCAGTAGGGTCGCGGGTTCGAGCCCCCATCGCCGCCGCGAAGTTTTTATTCTTGGTTGTCTTCTGGCACTTTCCTACTCACTTCATTTCTTGTTATTATCAACATAAGTACCTGCTCTACTAATTTTTCTGAATAAAAAAATTCACTCCAAATACCGAAGCATACTCAATGTCTCAATCGTTTCTATGTTATATGTTTGTGTTGAGAATATTGGCTATTAAGCTTGAATGCTGGCCAACTAACTTCGCGGCATTTGTGTGTGTTGAACCCGTGACCTCAAGAAGTCGGGGAGAGAAGGCTCAAGTTAGACTAAGGTTTGAAGCGACCTTTTTGGCGGGTCGTGGATAGCTCACACGGTAGAGTCACGATCTCCCCTCCCCGGCCAGGCGGAGTTGTATCAGTAAGGACGTGGGTTCGAGCCCCCATTGCCGCCGCGAAGTTTTTATTCTCTGTTGTCTTCTGGTCACTTCATTTCTTGTTGTTATCAACATAAGTGCCTGCTCCACTCACTTTTCTGAATCAGAATGTCGTTGGAGGTGGTTGGTCATATCCGTAGTTTACCCAGGTTACTTTTACCCCATGCCTATTTATTACATGTTTATGACACAAATTATAGACGTACTATCAAAGCTAATGTCTTATATGTTTTACATGTTAATGGTAGTTGAATAAAACAATCTATGTAGATACATGCTTGTTTTTAAAACATTTTTTTTTTCCAATTTTGAAAAGAAGCAAAAAGCTCTAGGATTGAGTGAGCTAACTGTCAGCGAGACATTTTCTTTCCCATTACTTAAATTTATCTTGTTATCATTATACATATAATATCTACCTATTCCATCAAGAAGAGTTGAGATGGGACTCCGTGGTCCAGTGGTATGACATTGACACTTGCCTTCAGACTGGAATGCCCCAAGGTTCGAGTCCCGCGCTAAATTAAACGGCGCGTAGTTGAGTCCTTGTAAAAGGATCTTCGCTCGCATTCTCTCATCCTACTCAAGTGTAAAATGAGTACCTGGTCGGTAAAAGCTTCGTCTCTGTTGGGGGGAAAATGTATTATTATCGCCTTACACTTACAGCCGATACAAATAGATAAACTTTTCACTTTATTTATGCTGTCCTCGCCTTGTGGAGAGATAGAGTAAAGTCACAGCTTGTAACAAGAAATGAAGTGAGGGAGACCCCCGGCAAGGCGGAGTGTCGTACCAGTATGGACGCAGGTTCGAGCCCCCATCTCCACCGCAAAGTTTTTATTCTCTGTTGTCTTCTGGCATTTTCCTACTCACTTCATTTCTTGTAATTATCAACATAAGTCCCTGCTCCACTCGCTTTTCTGAACCCAGAGTGTAAAAGAGTTAATGTCCCCAGTGTGTTTTAATTCACATTCAAACTACGATTTGTTATAATATCAAAACATCTTGGATGTGGACACCCCACTGTCGTACTCTTAGAGAAAAAACACGCGTACGTATTTAAAATGAAAATTTTGGCCAGAGAACTCGTCCTACTTCAAATATCGATCGATTAATTAAAAAGACGTTAAAAAACTTGTCAAAAACTCAAATATAGAATTTCCATGAAGTTCCAGGTTGAACGTTTTTTGTTGTTAATTGATTTTAATTATTTGATGTTGAAGGAAGAGTTTTCTGACCAAAATTTTAAATATGTTTTACTTTACATTCTTTTCTTATCTTTTTTTTTTTTTACTCACTCGATCCTAGAGATTTTTGCTACTTTTCAAAATTGGAAAAAAAAAATATTAAAAATAAGCATGTAAAATAGATAGTTTTTATTCAACTACCACTAATATGTAAAAACTAAAAACATTAGCTTTGATACTACACCTATAATTAGTCTCATAAAAATGTAATAAACAGGCATGGGGTAAAAGTAACCCCGGTATAGATCGTATGCACTTGGCTAAGAAGTTCACAACATTGGCATCCGAAAGTATAACTGGCCAACACACAAAACTGTGCGTAACCATGATCGTTTATAGTCTGGTTGATACAGTTTAGTGAGAATTACTCATAAACGCGGATGGCAAAAAAACACAATAACAAACGCCTGAGTGACGTCAACTTCGACCTATCTATACTACGGATATAGTCGGTGCTAGGGTTGAGTGAGTTAAAGATTCAGACACATCAAACGACACTGGCCAACGAGAGTCGATGGCAGTCCATTGTCTACATTATTGATAAACACGAAGACGTTATGTCAACATAGACTTTATTTTGTCAACATCAAAATGTTATTTGAAAAAATGCCATATTATACAGTCGCGGGCCGCCCGCCCGTCTCCTCCTCAAAACACGAGCATTCATATTGATACTATGAGTTGGGTAATTCACTCACAACATCCGACAGCCGGATATTACGTACCAACACGCAAAACTATGTGTAACATTAAACGTTTATAGTCTGGTTGATACTGAAACCGATCATTAGTGAGAACTACTCATAAAAACAGAGCAACATTTGGAACATTCTGGCACATTATGGACTCCCTGAAAAGATAGTAAACCTCATTAAGGAAATGTATGAAGGATCAAGTTGCAGGGTTGTACATAAATATCAGCTTACTGACAGCTTTGAAATTAAGACTGACGTGAAGCAGGGATGCTTGCTCTCACCATTCATATTCATCCTTGCCATTGATTGGCTAATGAAGGAAATCCCCAGAAGAGACAAGACACGGAATACAGTGGACCCCCTGGACACAGCTGGATAATCTGGATTTTGCAGATGATCTGGCTCTTCTATCCCACACCCAGGACCAGATGCAAGCAAAAACCACAATTATAAACAGCCTGTCGGAATCAGTTGGTCTTAGAATTGACCCTGCAAAGTCAAATGTGTTGAGGATAGGTACGCGTCAAAGGGAGCAGATCAAAGTAAAAGATCAGGAACTCGAAGATATAGACACCAACACACAAACCTCTGTGTAACCATGTACTTTTATAGACTATTTAATACAGTTTAGTGAGAATTACTCATAAACGCGGATGGCAAAAATGCAATAACAAAGACCTGAGTGACGTAAACTTCATACTGTCTATCTATCTACCTATATATATATATATATATATATATATATATATATATATATATATATATATATATATATATATATATATATACTAGTAAAAAGCCCGCAATTTCGCGGGGAAAGAACTATTTTCATTCGATACTGTACTCACCATCATTTAATGAGGGCAGATTGGTAAACAACGTTGTCTGTGTAATTTGATATATCTTCGGTTGATTTTTCTGTGTGGCCCAATAATATATTTAATAATACATTCCCTCAACTAACCCCAAGAAAAAATTAAACCTAGTACCGTTAATTAACCCCAATAGGAAAAACAAACACCCTAGCACTTTAATAATACTTATGACTAACCCTAATAGGAAAAAAAATCATCTGATCTCGAGCTAATCCTAATAGAAAAAATCATGACAAATTGAATAAATAAACGCCTGACAAAAGTTCAAAGGTAAAAATACAAATTTAAAGAATACCGGGGATGTAGGAGCTTTCGGAATGTCTCCCCTTTACTTAACTTATGGAAAAACAAACACCCTAGCACCTTATGACTAACCTCTCGAGATAACCCTAATAGAAAAAAAAACAACTCTCGGACTGCTTTGCACTACCTTTCAATATTTAACAAATCAAAATGGCGGCCGAAAATCAAAACAATGGTCAAATTAGGAAATTTTAAACTTTCACAAATCTATCAAGGTTTGTTCTAGAGTTTTTAAAATACTTCTATATAATGTCAAATTGAATAAATAAATGCCTGACAAACTATCAACGGTGAAAATACAAATTTAAAGAATACTGGGGATGTGGGAGCTTTCGGAATGTCTCCCCTTTACTTACCTTATGGAAAAACAAACATCCTAGAACCTTTTCTAAGACTTATGACAAACCTTAATAGAAAAAGAAATATCCTCCGATCTCGAGCTAACCCAAAAAGTAAAAAAAAAAAGAATCAAAATGGCGACTGAAATACCTTCATGTGATCAAGTGAATAATATCACTATGAATGCCACGATTTGCTGAAAAATGCCAACACTCACACACACATGTATAAACCACACACAACACACACACAAACAAACACACACGCACACACACAAACATACACGCAATTATACATAACAACACTGATCACCGCTAAATTAACAACACAATGGAAGTAATAATAATACTTGATGTCATAAATAGATGACGCAAATTGAGAACTTTTTACAGTGTCAAAATTTGTTGATTTTGGGAGTCAAGTGTCGTCGTTGGTACATATTTTATGATATCTGTTTGACTCAACGAACTTTCAAACTGACTTTAAATTATAAAAGGAAATCAAGTTATCTGTTTATCTATCTGTAAAAAATACATTTCTAATTTTCAAATCTTTCAGTAGAGTTGTGCGCCTTGTCATTTTTTTTATTGACTCAAATAAGCACAATGTTCTCCACAATGCTATATTTTTTAAAGAAAGGATTATATCTATATATTATATATGAATAATGTCAGCTTGTCACGTCACAATAACATGAAAAATTTAACGAAACAATGAATGCCCCTTGTTTCTATTCTATCGTTTTGGTGCGATCCGTTTGATATCAAAGAGTTGTATGTTTTGGATTTTAGGCGCAACTATTTTATCATAGGCGTCATCGGTCGTCCGTCGCTGAGGTGAGTGGTTAAGACTGGTGTAGAGAGCGGGAATAAGTGGGTCAAAGTTAAACTCACATTGTCACGTACGCACGTTACGTCATAATCCAACATGTCGTAACATTTTGTTTTCCTCTCAGGTCATGAAGAAAACAAAAGTAATAAAATAATTCTTTTTAAAATAAAAAATTATTTTATAAATTTATAAAATAAAATAAAATTTTATTGTTTAATTTATAATTTGCCCAAATTTTATTATTATTATTATTATTATTATTATTATTATTATTATTATTTATTATTATTATTATTATTATTATTATTATTATTATTATTATTATATTATTATTATTATTATTATTATTATTATTATTATTATTTATTATTATTATTATTATTATTATTATTATTATTATTATTATTTTGGTATTATTCTCACGTATCTACGCAAGTATTAATAAAAAATTCGTAACTATTTATTTTTCTCTCAGCTCATGAAGAAAACATTAACAAACATACATAAGTAATTCTTTCGGAACGACGTGTACACATATGCAGGCCTGACATCCGAATCCACTTATGGGCCTAGTTTAACACTGTTGTAATGGAAGATATTAATTTTGCGTCTTTTGAGCCCATCGGGTTATCCGACCTGCATATAAGTGCACGTCGCTTCAGGACTATCGAGTGGCCTTTTATCCCTGTTACAAGTAGTCCTTCAAGGTCACCAGGCGCCAACAGATAGTATGTGCTTGGCTTAGAAGCTCACAACATTGCCATCCGGAAGTATAACGAGGCAACACACGAAACTCTTTGTAATCTTAAACGTTTATAGTCCGGTTAATACCGTTTGTAATACAGCAGTGAAAATTACTCATAAACGCGGATGGCAAAAACCAATAACAAAGACATGAGTGACGTCATCTTCGTACTATCTATAGTATCGGAATTTACCCCGGTTTCTATTGCGTGAAACTGACAATAGCAATTACTGGACATCCATTGGATAGGGCGCTAGTCTATCGCAAAGTACACTTTCTTTCAGATTGAACAGACCCAGTTGTGTGGACAGCCCCGGGATGGGGGGGGGGGGTCAGTAAAAAAAAATCTCACCAGGAATCGAACACGGGCCCTTTGCGTGTAAAGCGAGTGCTCAACCAATCGAGATATCAGACCCTCATCTGTGCAGTGACAAGTAACGATTTCTTGCTACATAATGATGGGTGGTAAAAGTATGTGGGGCTATGTGGTCGGAAGGTCCTGGGTTCGAACCTCGCTCGGCGCATTGTTCAGTCCTTGGAAAA